>NC_141154.1:120789768-121108405 GCF_053477565.2 Lygodium microphyllum
TTGGCCCCATAGTTCTTACTCAATTTTCCTGTGCGTGGCCCCTCTTTTCCTCCATGTCATGTACATGTGTCTCTCATTAACGTGTGGGCGTGTCTATCTCTCGTGACGCATGTTTGTGATTGCGGTTGTTCACGCGCAAGGACGTGCATGCGGTTTTTCCATGGGGTGATGTTCACACACAGCTAACACGCAACCCGGGTACATTTTTCTCAATTTTAAGTCTTTTAAAATTGAAGAACAATTAAAGAACACTTGAAAATTTACAAAAACTATAAAAAACCATAAAACCCCATAAAAGGCCAAATAAATATTAAAAAATTCTAAAAAATTTTCCCAAATAATTTGCTACCTTCTCAAAAATTTTAGAATTTTTGTGAGTAGAAAATATCAACACAAAATTAGAAAATCATTAAAAACCTTTAATTTCATGGAAATTGATAAAAAAATACTTGAAAAATAGTTTAAAAAATAATTTTTTATAAAAAAATTTCAAAAAATCATACTCACATTTTTCATATTTTTGGATCACTTTCATGTGCTAAAATGACCAAAATTAATTGTGAACCAATTAATTAATTCAAGATTCATATTGAACTTCATTAATGTTGGCAAACGTTTTCAGCTCTCATTTGATTTTCTTGTTGGATTACATTACGGTTGCATCATCTCCATTATTGATAGTGCATTCGGACTGTACTTGCATACACACCCCTCCTCTATATATTTTTTCTTTTCTATTTTATCGTTGCTATTCTAAAATCCACAATTGATTATTAAAAGAAATTATGATCTCCACATTTTTCATGCGCGTTTGCGCCAAACACAAAAATTTTAAATAAAATCAACTTGCCACTCACTTAACACTTGCTTCGTGTACTACATACACATTTAATTTTAATTGAAAATGAACTAGTTGTCACTAAAAAGCACGCGTTGGCAAAAAAGCACCCATCACACAATTAAATTTTAATAAATGAATTTGCATTTAAAGACCCTTGATCAAGGTCTAAAGTCTGGGTTATGCTAAAAGCACAATTTCAAACTTAATAATTTTTAAATAAAGGATAATAAGGAATCACTGTTTTATTTTTAAGATTTATTACTTAATAAAATTTCAACCATTATTAATAATTTTATTAAAATGAATCTTTCATTATATTTCTTCCCCCCATATCGCACATTTCCCTTTTTAATGAACGTGCTTCGTGGGGATGGGAACAGTGGAGTCTTGTCTAGTCTCTCTTGTCAATGATGGCCAACAATTCGAGTGTCATGTCAATCTAATAAGTTCTTATGTAATTTTTATATATTTTTACTCATGTTGACGAGTCAAGATACGGTATGTATCTCTCTTGTCAATGATGGCCAACAATTCGAGTGTCATGTCAGTCTAATAAGTTCTTATGTAATTTTTTATATTTTTTTGCTCATGTTGATGAGTCAAGATACGGTATGTATTTTTCTTTTTCTTTTCTGTCCGATATAGGGATTCAAGGTGTTTGTTTATCTACATCGCATGAAGCTTTCGATCGCATGTGTGTAGAGGTCATGCCAAATTCTTCCTAGGATGTGAACTGTTTGGGGATGATTAATTAGTCGATCGAGTTGTGTGAGTTTATTATGATTGATATCTTATCTATTTTTATCTTGTTATTTTGCAGGCATTCATTGTGTTTGTCTATGTGTGTGGGGTATGTGTGTGTGTGCAAACAATCTAAATGGCGTCTCGAACCCCTCCCCTGATCTAGTATGTGCCTTTGGTATTGCATGATTATTCCTTATTGCTAGATTCGGACCTCGTTGCTAAAGTAGGATTATCCAAGTTTATGGGCCTTTCCTTACCGCTAATTCAAGATGATCCTGACATCTATGATCAATTTTTAACCTCTTACAATAAGAGGTTTGGTCTTGTTCGTGGTACAACTATTCTTATGATACTTAAGAGTCTGGGAAAGGCTCTTTCTTTGCCATATCGTGGGGAGTCCTTCCCTATTGCTCGTCAGTTGTTCTCCAACAAGGATATTTTGAAGCTCTTACAGAAGTAGAATCTAGACGTTTTGGTTCCAAAGAAGGTTATTACAACATCACGGATCAATGTCTCTATGATTTCCAACTCCTTGTGGAAGCAGTTATGCCAATTTTTTCATGACATGTTTATACCTTCGTCTCATTACCTCTCTAAGGAGTTATTCATAGCTTCTCGTATGGTCCTAAAATGTATTACCATTGATTGGAGTACCTATCTCCTGGCAAACATGGATCAACATTTCATTAGAACTACTAGAGGAAATGTGACTAATGTCACATTTGGATCGTACCTTTATGTATTCTTGATGGATGCTGCCCCTGCTACAAAGGAAGTCCCTTTACCTCCAATTGATCCTCTAGAGGTTCCTCCTCCTCCTCATGAAGATGATGATGTGATCATTGATGATGATGATTCTCCCCCACCTCTAGTCATTCAGAGAAAGTGCCTAAAATGAGCTACTGCAATTCCTACTTCTTCAATTCCAGTTACAATTCCTACTCAATCTTGCAGCACACAGCCTGTCTTCCTTCAAATGCCAAATCTTTTCAAATCCCATAGGGATGGTATGCATGGACAACATTTCTATTCCTTATGTGCAACACCTGGTAACAAGAGATGCCATTCCTTTTTTGTGCAAGGACATCCGGAGTTCAATTGAACTTTTAGTTATTGCATGTATCCAACAACTTTCTTCTTCTTTTTATAAAGAAGTTCAACAGTATAAGGAGGAGCTGTATAAAGCTAATACTAAGTTAGCTTCTGCTCAAGAGAAATTTTTTGACCTCTGTATGCAAATGGAGCAGCAAACTAAGGTCATGGATACATAGAAAGATGAAACCTCTAGTTTGACAACTCAGTTGATCGAAACCCAGTCCCAAGTTGTTATTGTAACAGAGGAGAGGGATAGGTTACAGAAGGAGGTTGAAAAGATGAAGGCTGTGATATAGCTGCCCAAACAGAGAAGCTTAAATCCACTACACCTGTCCTAGACCAGAGCAAGGCTCAGATTCAACAACTCAAGGATCAATTGGGGCTTTGTCTCGCTCTTCTTCATAGAGTCTTGTGCAGCCAGTTCCTTCTTTGTCCCTTGAGGACTTAGTAGTTCTCCAAAGACAAGCCACATTATGGTCTTTGTTCCAAGCTAAGATGGAAAAACTTTAGTCTCAAATGGATTGGATGTGGTCTTTATTTAAATAGTTCCAAGAATATGTTTCTCTAGATCACACATTTTTCGTACACCATCTAGCAACAAAAGTTGGTTTTCTACATTAAGCTTTCAACGATGGATTTATCTCTCCCCCCAGAAGATGGTTAGAGTGGGGCTTGGTCTTCTGACTTGTTGAATGAAGTAATCAGAATGGTTTTTGAAGGCTCTGTGACTTAAGATACTATGCTTTTGTCTTATATGTACTTGAGAGGTGATTTGCTGATTCTCAATCTCCAGATCCTTTAGTGAGATTGATGGCTCACTTTGCTTGGTACCTAGCGTATATGCACATGTATTCACATAATGATCCAAATGCCATTCCAAAGTTGTGCATGAATGTAAATGTGAACACTGATTCCCAACAATTGGATGTATTGTATTTTCATGCCCTTTGTTTACCTAGTAGATATCTTGTCTTGCTAGAGAGGATGTGTTGCCTTCAAATTTTTTCAAAATCCTCCAAAGACTTTTGTGGATGAATCCTTATTCATGGACCCTTTTTGGAATCACTAAGTCTTCAAGAGGGATCATCTTCATTGATACCTTTGGATGTATCTTTCATGATTCATAATGATATATCTCTCTTTTGGAGGTGCCATTCATATGGTTGTTTTGTGTTTAGTATTTGTGCTATGTGTTAATTTATATGTGATGCGTTTGTGGTGGTTGGATATTCGATTTGTTTGAGAGCTATATTTTTGAAGATTTGCAATGATGGTGATGGTGAATGGATAGCTCAAGATGCATAACCTCTTATATCCTTTACGAATTTGTCATGATTTTCTATTGTTCACAAGATGTGTTAATGGATATAGGGTTTCCCTTTCGTTGTATTCTTTATTAGATATAGGTTATAAGATGGGGTCCTAATTGGATGGAGTCTCCTAAAGATTGTTGTTGGAAGATCAAGTTGAGCTATTTGATGAACTTGTATTCTCTCTTTTCTAGGTCACCGAGGACGCTCCCTTATTAAGTGTGGGGGTATGTTGAATGCTAAAATGACATGGTTTTTTGGTTGATTTCTGTTGTTCTTGTGGACTGAATGGTTGATTTTACATGATGATTGATTGGTTTGGAAGTGGTTTGAGAGTGTTTTGGATAGGAATGAATAGTTTTGATAATCTCATGATGTTTTTTAGTAGAGATATGAGGGTCTATGATATTCTGGTTTGATGTCTTAATAGTGTCTGATTGAGTCTGATAGCTTCTGTTTTGCCTCTATTTTGTTCTATTTTTCTTCTATATGGAAGAATGGAGTAATGATTAATGAATTTTGAGGTTGTTTGAAAGCTCATTCATTGGTTTTTGATGGTTTTTATTAGTTTTAGTTGAGTTGGATGCTTTCTATTGACCTTATGTAACCCTCTATTGAGAGCTTCTGTAGAGCCTATGTTCCTATTGTGTTCTATTATGTATGCCTTTGTATGTGCTTTGTTGGATGAGGGTGTAGTATGGGAAAATTTTCTAACCTTGGAAAGAGATAAATGAAAGTTAAAAAGAGCTCAAAGAAGTGGAAGAAGTATCTGTTGAAGACTCAAGAGAAGATTGGAGTGAAGTGGTAGTGATAAGCTATAAAGAGTCACTGTAGTGGCTCTGGTGAGTTTTCATATCATACATACCTCTTGGGAGGGGTATTCACAACCAAAGAAAGGTTATTGTGAGTGATTATTGAGTATTATAGTGAGGATATGATGTACTATTGAGAGAGAGAGAGAGAGAGAGAGAGAGAGAGAGAGAGAGAGAGAGAGAGAGAGAGAGAGAGAGAGAGAGAGAGAGAGAGAGAGAGAGAGAGAGAGAGCCAATTCTATGAAAGACAATGTATCTACCTATGAGAGATTGTGAGAGAAAGCTATGGAATATTTGAAGATGAATAATATGTGATATCTTTCCATTCAAAGTGGAGTATTATTTTGTGTTTTTGTGGTCTATCAATGAATTCTATGAAGAATATGAAGAGCATAATGGATTTTGTCCAAGTTAAAGCCATGGGAGAATTGTTTCTATGAAGCTGTGTGAAGATTTTTTGTTTGTGGTGTTGTTTTCTTTGTGGTGGACATATCAATTATAAAAAAGATGGTTGTTGATGATACCTTGTTTTCCTTGGTGTTTCTCTTGGGCCTCTAGGTTGATCCAACTTTGAGGAGCCTTTTTGGCATAAGATTGCATCTAGACCTTCAACTGATGCATCAATCTGCACATGGAACTCATTCGTCCAATCTCAGGATGTGTTTAACTTCACAGGGGGATTTGTCTCTTGGATATCTAGGCTGTAGAATTTTGTTGCACTGTCTACTACAGAGGCAAAGTATGTGGTTGCCACACTGAGGCATGCAAAGAGGCCTTATGCTTGTAATGTTTGGTTGGCTGAGCTTGGGATTATTGAGGTTTCTGTCCTCCACTGTGATAGTCAGAGTGCTATCATGTTAGCATGGAACCCTGTCTCTCATGCAAAGATAAAACACATATATGTGAAGTATCATTTCATTAAAGAGGTACTTGACAGTAAGAGCATTGAGGTGGTCAAGGTGCACACTGAAGATAACCCTGCAGATCTTCTCACAAAAGTTCTTCTAATAGAAAGGTTTGCTCATTGCCGTGGCAGATGATGGGTATTTGATAGATATAGTCTCTTCAACTTTGTATATACTTAGACTTAGCTGATTCTTTTCCTCTACCTTTGGGCACATTGCCTTTAGGGGGGAGGTTGTTGGGATAAAGGGCAATGCCCATGCCGCCCGTAAGGGCCAAGTTGTATATAGTATATATACCTATCTAAAATCATTATTGAGGTACACTCTTCAGTACCAAAAATCGTATGTCTCTATCTCTTCTCTCTCTCAACCGATATCTCTACACAAAAGCTCAATTGTAGTTAACTCAACATTTGAGTAGATTGTATTACTTGACAAGGATTATTTGAGGGAGGTTGTGGGAGCTCTCGCTCAACCGCCAAGACCCATGGACCACTTATTGCTTCAAGCGTTCCAAGCCGAGCACTAATGGCTATCTCTCACATAGCTAACGCGCTACCTATCCATGAGTGTGGTGAGCTTACCTCCATGCCGATCGAGTTACCTCCTCTTCTGCGCACTCCGGTAGCTCCACGATCCAAGTGCAAGCTTCAAGCAAGCTCCATCCTTAGGCTCCATGCTCCAAGCTCCATTTCTATGACCAAGAGAAGAGAAGAGAAGAGGAGAGAAGAAGAGAGGAGAAGTTGAAGAGCTTCTCCTCCCCGGTCCCTCACCCTCACACACTCACACACTCACTCCCTCACACTCTCACACTCCCTCTCTCAAGCACAAGCTCAAGCAAGCAAGAAGAAGAAGAAGAAGAAGAAGAAGAAGAAGAGGGGAGCCACTTTTGGCCACACACAAGAATGAGATTCTCATTTACTTTTCAACTTTATATACAAAACCCTAAATCCCTTTTGGGTGGTCATCCCCTTATTCCCTTTTTTACATGGCCGGCCGTGGCCTAGGCCCTTTTTCCCATTGTCCTCCTATCTTCCTAGCTTCCTTCCTACTGCCCATCTACCTTTACAAATTGCACGGGTGAGAGGCCGATGCTCTTTAAATTAAATCATGATGTGCTTGCAGTCTTTTACAAAAGTATTGACTTGCACTTTTTCTTGTGCGCCTTTTTCCTTTATTTAGGATTTTTTTGCACTTCTTGTGTTTCCATATTTTTCTTGGCGTGCCTTCGTCTTCCGTTTCACTTTTGCCTTGTTCTTTGTCTTCTGCTTTAGAATTTTTGGATTTTTCACCTTATTCATTTGAGGGTTAACATTACCCCCTCCTAGACGAGTGCTAGTCCCATGGTACTCACCGTCGTAGGTAGCAGGCTTTGGCATGCACCGAAGATGTGGTTGGAAGGGATTACTATGGTTGGCCTTAGAGGAGTTTTAATGGTGGTGTGGATGAAGGCGGTTGGTGGCACTTTGTTGGCATAATTGGTTGGTGATAGGGTTATTGAAATTGGGGATAGGGATGGCTTTTGTTGGGAGTTGCACTCATGGGTTGGCATAGGTGTTGATATTCGGGGGATTTTGGGGTAGGCGACAATTCGTTGGTGGGATTGCACAATGATGAAAGATAAGAATTCAAAGTTGAGTGTTGATGAAGAGCTAAAAATACTTTTGTTAGAGTTTGCGATACCTGCAATTGAAAACCTCTCATATGTGGTCTCTCCCTGGGGTAGTGCTAGTCTTATTATCGTGCACAAGACATAGTTTGATTAGTTTGGGAGACATGTCGAACTCTAAGCATGCTGAGAGTAATGTCCTGCACTTGAGGACCCAAACTGTGTATAGATTGTGGTGCAGATATTATGTGAGTACACGTGCATACTTAGATATTACGTAGGTAGAAGACTATTGGGATGGTTCCTCGTAGCAATGTGTGGATGACGCAAGGGTTCGATGGGATGGGAAAAATTATTAATGTTGAGGAGAAGTACACTTGAAGGCTTCTTGAGATATCATTTGTGATTTTGACCACACGATGTGGCATAATTAAGCTCATTGATGCCTTAGCTTTGGTAGTTGGTGGCTACTTGAAGAGTACAATGTACTTTTCATGGTCTTCCATGCCTTGCGTACCACTGTTGATTACAATGGCACTAAGATGGAATGCGAAAAAGAATTGTGCAAATGGTTTAGGGTGATAGGTCTAACTATAGGCGAGACGAGCTCCCTAGGTATGTCCTCCCCTTTATGTGCCCTGAACAATTATGGGGGATGTGTAAAAGAGCTAGGGGATTAGGACAGAGCCAGCCGATCAAGGTCACTGGACGTACCTAATATGAGGACCCCTAGGTGCTGTGTTGTGATCGTGAGTGCTTTTTTTTTCTCTTTTTTTCTTTTTTTTTTTGGATAAAATGAATACAACCAATGCAATACATTGAGGTTGTCAGCCTTTCATTTGGACTAAGAAATGTTGAGAACCAAAGGTTGTGAAAAATGGATATTACAAGGATGATTGTGTTACTAGCCTCGATGCTAGAGGAACAGATGTTGAGATGGAGAGATACACTTGAGATTTTGCAAAACCTCTTTGTAATGTGCGATGTTGGTACAATTGAGGTAATAGCTACCGTGTGAGTGCCAGGTGTAGAGTTTGACTGAGAAAGAGAGAGTGGCCACTGATCAAGTTTTGGGCCATGCGATGTGGGCGATCGGCAAGGGTGATTTTTGCTTTTGGCGGTGAGGCTTCGTCATGGCTCTTTGTGAGGTTGGTGGTCTTGCGGTGACTTGGGCCTTCAACACTTTCATACAAAGACCTGTGTTGTTGTGCATCCACTTGGCAACTCATGAGAGTGCATGCAAGTCATATGCTTGAACCATAATGAACAGGTGCAGCTCAAAGAGACATCACTTACTTGAATCCCATGGTGTTGACTTCGATGCATATCACCTGCACTAGATTATCATTGCTTGTGTGTGTGCTTGCTTTTTTTTTTTGGTATTATCTATACATAGTCACAAAACTCGTTGTTTATTTATATACACGTTTATAAACCCATGTCACTTCGTGAGGATAAAAACCAATTGTAGAACTCAGGATTGTACTGGAGTGTGGCACATGCATCCAGTACTCGTGGCATCTTACTCAATAACAATAGATATTTTGTAACATTGAGTAGCATGGCACCTTATTCGAGTCTACTGGAAACATGTAACTCCTCCTCAATGAGAACCTTATTAGCCAAAGAGTTCTCTTGGCTAGTTCCAGCTAAGTCCATACCCCGAATGGCAGTCAACGTGCTCGAAAGGAAGTTGGCGCCACATAGGTTGGGTCTCTTTGAGACAGCCATTTGGCCAATCGCTCCTCTGAGACTGTCATAATCTGGGCTCCTAGTTTGGCCATTGTAACGTGGTTTTCAAGCCAACTTTTTTCAAATTGACTTTGACTCTCTGATTGTCACTTTAGTTGCTCTATCTCTAAGAGATTTGGTTGGCAGAGCACATCATTGAATGTCACAGTTAAGTGTAGTTTGTTGGCTTCCTCGTCAGAGATGAGTCGCATGCGTTCATGCAGGAGCCTGTCATAGTGCTTGTCGAGATATTCTTACTCTTCCCAGGTTAGGGGAAATGGTAGGTATTCTTTCAACTATCCCCTAGGGAATGTGCCCATGTCTGCTAGGACGTTGACACATGCAAACACTTTGAGCTTAGCATCCAACTCAGTTAAGCATTCTGCGACACTTCTATGTTCAATGAGGGCTTGCTCGATTGCTATCTCATGCAAGGTTCTAGGAGTTTCCTTAGGCTTTAGCATGGTTGGGGGCTCAGGTCGAGATGAGAAAGATTGGTCAATTCTAGGATTGCTTATGTCCTTAGGGTTTCCATGTTCCTCTCGAGGCTTTGTTATTGCATCATGGTTCTCCTTGGATGTGACTGGTATAGCTTTGTCACCCTATTGTGACAGTGTTGTATCCACTCTTGATTGGTCAATGCAAGTTTTGTTATCAGTGGATTGAGTGGTGTGAGCAACCGCTGATGGTGATGGTCGCTTTGACTTAGTAGAACACACAAATGTTTTTGAGGTTTCACTGCTGTGTTAGGGGAGATGGAAATGGGTTCCTTAGTGGGTGGACTCGATGCTTTATTCCCCAGTTCTTCCGTGCTCTTGGTCTCAATCTTCTTGGGGTCCATAACCACTTGTAACTGCCATTGTGTTTGTTGTGTTCTCCTCCTATTCGTGGGCAATGAAGGTGTCTTTCTCAAAGACTCAGAGGACCCTGAACTAGGTCAACCGTTGATGTGCTTGGTTGGGCCTTAGCACTCTCTTTCTTTGGTGTGCTCTCATGGGCTTAGCTGCGATCTGCTGAACAACCTTGCTAGGTTGATTAGTCAGATGCGCCATCTCCTTGGCCACATCTTTGAGAGGTTTCTCCTCAAGCCTAGGCTTTAGGTGCTTCGGCAGTACTGGAGGTATCAGGGATGTTGGTTACTGGTGAATGGCTAAGTTCACATTCCGCAAGGGGTATCATCACGGCTAAAGGCTGTGAGTGCTGTGATTCTTGATTAGAAGTAGTAATGTCTAGTTCAGTGGACTGGCCACCATTGGTAGGCTACAGTGTCAAGTCCTTAAGCAGATCAGAAGTGGATGTGTATTTTGTTGCCCTTTGCACATTCATCTGTGCAGATCGAGAGCATTATTTGAGCTAGTCACGATGGATTTCTCAGGCATATCGTAAGGTTGAGAGCTAAGGGTGGTGTCATGTCTCACATTTTGGACATTTGGAAGCTCAGATGGAGATAGAGATTGGGATTGAGCAGCTGCACTTGATGACTGTTGTTGTGCTTCTTGTGTCTGTTTATGGAAAGAGGGTTAGGAGACTTGGGACTCCTAAGTGGCCTTGACCCTGGTTGGACGATTTGCTCATGGCTATTAGATGATTCTGCCATTTGCTCTATTGAGCAATTAACCTTACCATGAGCAATGTTGTGTCTATGATGCTCGTTATCCTCTTAGGAAATCGAAGGCTCCTTGGGCACTAGTGGCTTTTCTGTACACTCAACGGGTACATATGATATTTGCTTGTCAAGCACGCTAGGCTGAGGATCTATCCTTCGAATAATCCCCTTTGGTTTCTTGATTTTCGTGAGGGGCTCAGTCACTCCAACCTTGTTGAGTGAAGACTTGGATTTTTGTCTAGATTTCCTCATTCGCTTCTTTGCTTCAACCTTGTTGAGTGAAGACTTGGATTTTTGTCTAGATTTCCTCCTTCGCTTCTTTGCTTTTGATACGATATGGCCTTGAGCTAATAGAGTGATTTAGCAGGGGACTTTGGTACCCAAATCCATCGATTACCTGCGTAATACCCTTGAGCACATAGCAATGCTTTGGATATCCATCGCGGCATTGTGCTGGCTCTCCATCGATGCCTTCGTTTGTGAGGCTTGGGCTTCTTTTGTGGTCTTCTACGATATTTTTGAAAGGGAGCGATGGATCGAAGGTTGGAATCAAGAGCTATGGTGAGAGAGCAAGAGCAAGAAAGGGAGAGACTAGAAATGGGAACTCCAACAGTCACAATGTGTGACCGGGCCTTTCTTTATTCAAACTGTCAGTGTAGTAATACACGGGCGCCCATCACTTGCAGTGTGCAGTGGCGGTGATTGTCAGTGTAATAATACATGAGCGGCTAGACAGAGGCACCTTTACCCCCAACAACCTCCCACTTAAAGGCAAATCTGCCCCAGTGAGGAGTGAAAAGAAAAAGAAAAAAACAGTACAACATGTACACATGTACAATAGGATGAGGAAAGACGTCATCTCATCCCACGCCCATCAACCTCGTGAGGAAGGCAGAGCGTTCTGTAGAGAGGCTTCTCGTGAGTAGATCTGCAGGATTCTGGTCAGTCGAGATCTTGACAAGATCAATAGACTTGTCCTCAACGACCCCACATATGAAGTGATACCTCACCTCAATGTGTTTTGTCTTCACATGGAAGATCGGATTCTTGGCTAACTGAATAGCACTCATAGAATCCAAATGCAGTATAGGAATATCATCAATACCAAGGTCAGCAACTAAATGACCCAACCAAATGGCCTCCTTCCAAGCCTCAATGGCTGCAACATACTCAGCCTCTATAGTAGAAATGGCCATGCATTTCTGCACCCTGGATATCCAAGAAACAACACCTCCATCATAGGTGAATACATAGCCGGAAGTGGACTTCCTACTATCTGCATGTCCTGCATAATCCGAGTCAGTGTACCCCACGACTCCTGTATCCTAGCTGCCATAGCATATGCACATATTTGCAGTGCCCTTCAGGTACCTCATGATACCCTTCATGGCATCCCAATGCTTCTTGCCAGGTGTAGCCATATAGCATGCCACAACACCAACTGCAAAGGCAATATCTAGACGAGTGGCTATCATGGCATATATAAGTCTGCCCACTACGGATGCATAGGGAATCTTGGCCATCTCGGCCCTCTGCTCATCTGTCTGCGGGGACAATCAGCCTGTGATACCTTCACATAAGAAGGCAATGGAAAGCCAATAGGCTTTACGTCCTGCAACATGCAGAAGTGCTCAAGGACTTTATGAATGTACTCCCTCTGTGACAAGTAGACGAGTCCCTGATGCTTGTCGCATCTAATGCGCATACCAAGTGTGGGAGCTTTCGCTCAACCGCTAAGAACCGCGGACCGCTTATTGTTTCAAGCGTTCCAAGCGAGCTCTAATGGCTATCTCTCACCTAGCTGACTCGCCGTCGATCCTACGAGTGTAGTGAGCTTACCTTGATGCTCGATCGAGTACCCTCCTCTCTCTTGCACTCCGGTAGCTCCACGATTCTTGATGCTAGCTCAAGCATCCTCAAGCCTCCTCCATCTCCAAGCTCCATCCTCCATAGCCGCGCGTGCAAGAGAAGAGAAGAGAATAAGAGGAGAGGAGATGGTGAAGAGCTTCACCCTCTTGATCCCTCACTCTCACACACACTCACTCCCTCACACTCTCACACTCCCTCTCTCAAGAGCACACACAAGCAAGAAGGAGAGAAGAAGAGAGGAAGAAGAAGACTCTTTTTGCCACACACCAAAGAATGAGCTTCTCATTCACTTTTCAACTTTATATACAAAGCTCTAAATCCTTTTTGGGCGGTCATTCCCTTTTCCCTCTTTTACATGGCCGGCCGTAGCCTAGGCCCTTTTTCCCATTTTTCACCATTCTAATTTATCCTATTCCCAACTAATGCGTACACTTTGTACAGGAGCGAGCCTAGCACTCTTTTACAAAGATTCGGGGGCACTCCCACATTTTAATGGTGCGCCCTTTTTTCTCTTTTGTTGTCTCAGGCCAACATCGAGGATTCCTGAGGGTCATGCCTGAACATTTAAAATTTTCAGGGACTAGTTATCGGTCAAGGCGCCCTTTTCTATGACCCACGGATCTCTTATTGTTTCAAGCATTCCAAGCGAGATCTAATGGCTATCTCTCACCTAGCCGACGCGCCGTCGATCCTACGAGTGTAGTGAGCTTACCTTAATGCTCGATCGAGTACCCTCCTCTCTTTTGCACTTCGGTAGCTCCACGATTCTTGATGCTAGCTCAAGCATCCTCAAGCCTCCTCCATCTCCAAGCTCCATCCTCCATAGCCGCGTGCGCAAGAGAAGAGAAGAGAAGAAGAGGAGAGGAGATGGTGAAGAGCTTCACCCTCTTGATCTCTCACTCTCACACACACTCACTCCCTCACACTCTCACACTCCCTCTCTCAAGAGCACACACAAGCAAGAAGGAGAGAATAAGAGAGGAAGAAGATGACTCTTTTTGCCACACATCAAAGAATGAGCTTCTCATTCACTTTTCAACTTTATATACAAAGCCCTGAATCCTTTTTGTGCAGTCATTCCCTTTTCCCCCTTTTACATGGCTGACCGTAGCCTAGGCCCTTTTTCCCATTTCCCACCATTCTAATTTATCCTATTCCCAACTAATGCATACACTTTGTACAGGAGCGAGCCTGGCAGTCTTTTACAAAGATTCGGGGGCACTCCCACATTTTAATGGTGCACCCTTTTTTCTCTTTTGTTGTCTCGGGCCAACACTGAGGCTTCCTGAGGGTCGTTCCCGAATATTTAAATTTTTCAGGTACTGGTTACCGGTCAAGGCGCCCTTTTCTGCTTTTATCCTGTGCCTTTTTTGCTATTTTTATTTTTTCCATTTTCTGCTCCTCTGTGCTGCGGGAAACACCGTAACATTACCCCCCTCCTAGCCAAGTGCTAGTCCCATGGCACTGCGGTGGGACGTAGTGGCTAGTTAGGTCGGCTGCTAGGTGGAAAAGATAGGTGGCGGACACTGCTTCCAATGTGGTTGGGTGAATGATAAGTGATGGGGTTTAAGGACGATGACCAGGAAAGATTCTGACGTGCTTTAGGCTCCATGAAGATACTCGGCATCTTTCACACTGTTGTGGTGCCCGTTGTGTAGCTGGTCGTCTTTTGAGTATCTGAAACGCTTGAAGCAATAAGCAATCCCTTAGGAGGATGGTATTAGAGGGATTTATTCTGGAGAAACCCCTCGAACACTGTTTGCCTTGAAAACCCGTGGCCTTGATTGAAGATCCTTGTCTTTGAGTAGAAGATCTTCAGTTTTGAGTTGAAGGTCTTCAGGCTTCTGGAGTCAATAAGCGATCTGTAGATCTTGAGGCGTTGGGCATGGATCATTGGACGATGAGGTTCCAAGATCTATGCCAATGGCAGTTCTACCTTGACTTGGTTCAATCAGGGTAGCCATCAGCAGCAGGCAGATGGCCAGATGTCGGTACAGGAAAAGAAGTTTTGATCATTAAAGGGTGCCGTGGGCGATCCTCTCCCGTGGGTAGCCATGTCTTGAAGCGCGAACATAACTTGCAAGAAAAGTTGTTCACTCCCTAAGGGGGGTGTCTGCCTTGCCGTGTAGTGTGTGGTGCCCGTGGGCAGTGGAACTGGGAGATGGGTCTAACCTTGGGCAAGCCCTTGGTAACGTCCCACACTTGAGGACCCAGTTCGTGCTTTGTTGGAGGTGCGGTGCAAGTCTTAGGGTGATAGGTCTGAAAGTCCTGCCCTTGATGTGCCTTAAGTGTGAAGTGGGGAGGGGGCTAGGGAGAACCCTAGGTGCGGTGATTGTGGTGCTTCTTTCTTCTTCTTCTTCTTCTTCTTCTTCTTCTTTTTGTTATAAAATATAATAGCATAAGGAGGCGTATACATGGAGACAAGCGATACAAGGGCATGACGGGAGTTTACTCCTCGTCATCTGAATGGCGGGTAGGGGATGAGGGAGGGTAGGAGGCCTTGTTAAGGAATTTTCAACTCAACAAGTAGCCCTTGAGGTTGAGGCGGGTTTTGAGGGTGGTGGTAGAAAGGAAGGGGTGGTTGCACTGGGTGAATTTGCTATCGCTCATATCTTCGAGCAGTGCAATGCAGAAAGATGGCAAAAGAGAAGCACGCATCATGAGGCGAGTCATGGTGCTGCTGTTTATGGCGTTGGGGTCGAAATAGAGGGGTGGGAGGTGGCGTTCTTGGGGTGCGGGCTCTTGGTGGACTAGGATCCTAATTAGCCTAAGATAATTATAAGTGGTAATGAATGCGGGGTTAGGACAGGAGGTAAAATCGCTAAGAAATCTATCTATAGAGCTATATAAATCAGGGAGGGTGAAGAGAAGGGCGTCCTTATGGGAGGTGCTATTGGTGTTATAGATAATGGGGAAGTCGAACCTGCCGTGGATGGACGGATTAAAGTCTACGGATTAAAGTCTACCCCTACCCTTCGAGGATACAGCATAAAAGTAGGGTCGTTTCTCTCAAAAGGGAGGGTGTTGCAAAATGCCATCCATGCGTCAAGGTTGACGTAAAAAATGCATCTTCTCCAGGTGGGTTGGAAATTATAGCCTTCCACTAATCTAGGCACCTGGAGGACTTTATTCTGCCAAAATTCGCGGTCCTCGGCTCCCTAAGCAGTTGGGTGGGCCTTGCGCTCTGCTAACCACTTGGCTTTGAGCCTTGCACCCATAGCGATGACGTCTTCTACAAGTTGAATGGGTAGTACTCTGTTCAAGGTAGCGGAAAACTCAAAGCACAAGTCGAAGGGGTCGAGGTTATATTCCTGCTATTCCCAGATAATCAATTCGACACGGAATTCAGTAGGGGGATCTTGAGTGCGCGGTGGGAGAGGGGCAGGCTGTCTTGGAATGGGTCTAGTATTCAGCTTTTTCCTTGCCTTCTCTACTATCTCTTTCCTGCGGTTGGCCTGGGCTGCTCTTCTCTTGGCATATGTATCAAGGGGTTGCACTTCTGCTTGTTGTGGGTTGAGGGGGTGGTGGGATGTATTCCTCCTCCTGAGGTCCCAGATCGAACTCCGGTTCACCCCCTTCTGCTTGCTCGTCTTCTTGTGCTTTTGCCTCTGTGAAATCGAGGTCATCTATTTCCTGCGCCGTCAGGCCTACCTGTGCAAGATATCTTCTCTGCTCCTCTAGGCTCTGCGGCGGGCCTCTTAGCTGCAGCGGCATGTGGAGGCCTGCTGTTAGCGCTATGCGTGCAATGGTTAGTTTCTTTTGCAGCTGATCATTCGCTTCATTTCCTTCTGGTCTGGTGGAGTGGAGCAGTGTATTGAGGAAGGTGTGCTGCTAGGCTATCATGGAGAGTTGGGGGCCGCCTCTACCTCATTCTCAGCCAACACCCTATCTCCTTCGGCTTTGGCTAGCCGGTGTGCTAAGTCCCGTATTCTCTGCTCATTGTGATCGGCACATTATTTTGCTCTTGTTTCCATATCTTCCAGGCTCTCCCCCTGATGGAGGGTCATTGCCATGAGTTGTTGCTGCTGGGCCTCGAGCTCAGGGTGCAGGTGGGATTACTCCTAGCGTTCATCGGCGATCTGTGCATTGAGCTGGTCCAACTTCACTTGCATCCTTTGCACCTGTTCTTCCCTTAACTGGTCTAGCTCTACAGCCTCCAGTCTGATCTTGTCAAGCTGGCTTTGTGCTTCCAGATTGACTGCAGATAGCTGATCGTCCTTGCGCCAAAGGTGGGCATTGGTTTCCCTCTCCTCGTTGAGATGATCCATCAAGATTTTTCTCCTTCCTTCCCAAGCAGCGTCACATTCCTTCAGGGCCTTTAATTCCTCTGCCTCCTTAGTGCTAGTTTCCTCTCTGAGCGCAGCGATCTCCCTTTGATATTCTGTTATCTGCTTCGTTCTCTCCAGCTGGAGAGCGGCTTGTGATTCTCGTTTTGCTGCCAGCTCCTCCACGACTGTCCTCCTTTCTTCCCTGGCCCTTTCCAACTGCGAGAGTAGCTCCTTAACATATTCGTCGTATTGGCCTGCTGGAGGTGAGGGGTGGGGCATGGTGGTAGTGGTGACAACATCTTCTATTTTCTGCCTTTTCAGCTCCGACCTTGGCTCCAGTTCAGCCGTGGCTGCCCTTTTGGCTCCTGATACTGGGGTGGCCACGGCCGCTTCCCTTGCCAGCTCCCGTTCCACCAAGAATTGTAGCCAAGTGACCACGTTGCTCTCGTTGACTTTTGGGGTGGAACCTTGGGTGGCAGTGGCAAGGGGTGTCGTCATGATAGGAGTGGCTGGCATGGAAGGTATGAAGAGGGGGAGAGTTGGCATCATCGGATCTTTTCCTTTTCCTTCTACTGGGGGCAGGGGTGCGATTTTTGGAACGCTGGTACTGGGACCAGGTGCCTCCGTTCGGTGCGGGCCCTATGCGCCTTCCTCGTCTCTTTTGTGCTGCTCCTCGATGGAGCGATGGGTTGCCAGCTCTATTTCTTCCTCTTCCTTCCTTCTCAGCTCCTCCTTGGTCTTCTTTTTTCTTTCCTCCTCATCCTTGACTGACACTCTTTGAGCCCTTTCCAGATCTTTGTTCTCTTTCTTCTTTTGCTCCTCTTCTCTTTTTCCATGTAGGGCTTGTTGAGATATCGAGCTCCACTCGTGATACGCCAGGGTGACCGTTGTGTATTTATGTCATCGACTTGTCAGTTGTAGATGCGGTTGGTACACCGCCCATGAATAATAGCTAGACGACAGCTATCCTTATCTACTCTAGTTCGTGGCTCAGTTAGTATGCCACCTTAGTTAGTTGAGTTTGGTTTAAGACCCATATATAGGGTTCTTCTATTTCTTTGTATGAGAGTTCTTTTTGGCTTACACAACTAAGAAGAGGAAAAACTGTTTTCAGCCTCCACCCTTGTGTGTCTTCCCCCATTGTGCAAGCAAGAAAGCTTCAAGCGAGACTCCTTCCTTCTCTTCCACAATCTTGACATGGTATCAGAGCCTTGTTCGTGGTAAGGAGCTCAAGAAAGCAAGCCAAGCTCGCGGTGTTCTGGTAAGAGGAGCAGTGTTGCTTTCATTTTCTGTTTCGGGAGCAGATCTCTGCAGGTAGCACAGCCGGAAGGTGCAGGAGTGCATTGTCTCAGGTTGAGACGCCCTTCGTGGTGAAGCAAGAGGGCAGTATATGCTGCGGGCGAGGGCTTTAGCCCTCGGCGACCTTGTTTTTTTGATTTGAGGCCATTTCGGGGCCTGTTTTGGAGGCGGAAGTTTTCTGCACGCACTCAGGAAAAGGCCCAGTTTTATGCTGTGCAGCCACTGTTCTACAGGTTGGTGAATAGTTACTGTAAAAATTGCTTTGTATGCTTGTACGCAGAGACATTGGGAGTTACAGAATCATCCCTGTTGCCTGTTGATGCAAAATCGTCACTAGGAAGTGACTGTGTGGTCAAATACCACTTTCGCCAGTTTTGTAGATTTTCCCTTGTGAGGGTGAAGCTGTGGTTTTTGCAGTGACAGAATTTTTTGCAGTCTTCTGTAATGGCATCTGATTCTCTTTCACAGATTGTCACTGAAAAGCTTGACAAGAACAACTTCCAAGCATGGAAGTTTAGAATGACGAATTTCCTTATGGGAAAAGGATATTGGGAATTTGTTGCAGGAAATGAAGAAGAACCAGTTCTTCCTGATGTTCCCAATCAACAGCAAATGCAGGCATTCAAAACATGGCATGAGAGAGCCAGGAAAGTTATGTATTGGCTGTCTATCAGTATTTCAGACTCTATGATTGTGCATATTCAGGATGCAAGTACGCCAAAGGAGGCATGGGATACTTTGTCAAAAATGTATAGCACAAATACGCAAGCCAGGAAAATGCAGCTCAAGCAAGAGTTGCATAATGTGCAAAGAGAAAGTATGAGCATCAACGACTACCACATGAAGGTGAAGAAGATTGCAGATGCACTTGCTTCCATTGGGTCGCCAGTGGAAGATGATGATTTAGTTTCCGTGACCTTGAATGGTCTAGGAAAGGATTATGCACAGTTTCGAACATCCATTTCCGTCCGTGAAAGATTTCCTGATTTTGAGGAGTTGATTGCTCTTCTAATTTCTGAGGAGCAGAGAAATGGTGGTGCATCTTCTTCAGGAGGAACTTCAAAAGAAGCTGTCTTCTACTCAAATGCTGGAAGAGGTAGAGGCAGAGGTAGAGGAGGCCGATTTGGAGGCCGTGGTAGAAATCAGAATATGCAGCAAACTCAAGAAAATCAGTCCTATGGAGGAGGACGTGGTAACTCTAGAGGCAGGGGGAGCCAAAGAGGTCGTGGTGGATGGCAAAGAGGCCAAAATGCAAACAGTAATGTTGAATGCTACTATTGTGGTAAAATGGGTCATATGGCTAAAGACTGCTACAAAAAGCAGAATGACATCATGAATGGAAAACTGCAATAAGGAAATTATGCATCTTCTAGTAGACAGGGTGATGACAGAAATGAGCATCTGTTTATGGTGCAGCACATGAACAATTCTGTGACAAGTGCAGAAGAAAGCAATGATGTATGGTATGTTGACTCAGGTGCATCAAACCACATGACAGGTCATGCAGAATGGATGGAGGATGCAAGGAAAATGGAAAAACCAGGATTTGTGGAGATTGGTGATGATACTGCACATCCTATTGTGCAGATTGGAAAAATTCCCTTGTCTATGCAGGATGGGAAAAAGAAATACCTGTCTGATGTATTTCATGTCCCGAATATCACCAAGAATCTGGTTTCTGTTGGTCAAATGGTTGAACAGGGCTTGCAGGTCAGATTTAATCCTCATGGATGCTTTGTTGAGGATATGAAAAATAAAGGTCGCTTGATAGCAAAAGGAAAGAAGAAGGGCAGAATGTTTACATTGGATGCAGACATGTCTGAATTGAGTGCAGCAATGTTTGCACATGGGACCGGTGTAGTTGCAGATATTGATATCTGGCATAAACGCATTGGTCATGTTAATGTACAGCGACTTAAATCAATGCAGGCCCAAAATATTGTTGCAGGATTGCCAAAATTCAAGGTTGCAGAAATGCATAAGGTATGTGAAGCCTGTCAGTTTGGAAAACAGGCAAGGAAACCATTTCCTAGACATGTTCAAGAGAGTAAGAAGCCATTGGAATTAATCCACTCTGATGTGTGGACTACTAAAGCTGCATCTCTTGGAGGCTGTCATTATTTTGTCACTTTTATTGATGACTACAGCAGAAAAGTTTGGGTGTATTTTATGAAAAAGAAAAGTGAAGTTTTTGGGCATTTCAAAACTCTTAAAGCTATGGTTGAAAATGAAACAGGTCTGCAAATAAAATGCCTAAGGTCAGATGGAGGGGGAGAGTACCTCTCAAATGAGTTTGCAAGGTTCTTGCAGGAGCATGGCATAAAGCAGCAATATTCATGCAGTCATACCCCACAGCAAAATGGAATTGCAGAAAGAAAAAACAGACATATTGGAGAGGTGTCTCGTGCCATGCTCAATGAAAAAGACTTGCCAGATTTTTATTGGGCTGAAGCAGTTGCTACAGCAGTCTACATAATGAACAGGACTCCCACTGCAGCAATACATGGGATGACTCCAGAGGAGAGGTATACTGGTAGGAAACCAGATATTTCTCATTTGAAAATTTTTGGTTGCATTGCCTATGTACATGTGCCAGATGAGCTGAGATCCAAGTTGGATCCAAAAGCTGAGAAGTGCATCTTTATTGGTTACTCTCTGCAGCAAAAAGGGTATAGATGCTATAACCCTTCTACTCGTAAGTTTACAGTGAGCAGAGATGTTGTTTTTGATGAGATGAGTAGCTGGTATAAACCAGTAAATATGATTGATGATGTAGATGCACAAAATGGTAATGCTGCACAGAATTCACAGCAGCAGTCACAAAATATTAGTGGACCTGGAGCGTCCTCTAGCAGTGGTTCACATTCTTCGCCATGGACAGGCAGATTGAGATCAGGAGAATCTTCTCAAAGTAATGCAGATAGTGGTATGCAGGTATCACGAAAAGGAAAAGAGAAGGTTGATCAGCCCATGTTTGATGTGAATGCAGGTCACTCTTATGTGGATGGTGAATCCAGTGGCTCAGAATAGAGCATTGATGATGAGTTGGGTATTCCTTCTATTGTTACACTTGGAGTAAGGAAGACCAGGGATGTTTTGAGAGCACCTGGGAGTGAACCTACTTTGCGCAGGTCTACGAGAGCTAGGTATCCTGTGGATAGGCTGAAATATGATGGATTTACAACCATTCACTATGCATATATGGTCAAAGTGATACAGGAACCAGAACCCACATCTTTTGAGCAAGCCATGGGAAAAGAAAAATGGGAGAAAGCCATGGATGAAGAAATGGATGCCTTGGAAGAAAATGCTACATGGGAGTTAGTACCTTTGCCTAAAGGTAAGAATGCAATTGGCTGTAAGTGGGTTTATAAGGTGAAGCACAATGCAGATGGTTCTGTGAACAGATACAAGGCAAGATTAGTAGTCAAGGGGTATGCACAAACATATGGTATTGACTATGAAGAAACATTCAGTCCGGTTGCAGGGATGGCAACCGTAAGAGCGGTCATTGCTATGGCTGCATCAAAGGGATGGTCTTTACATCAGATGGATGTAAAGAATGCCTTCTTGCATGGTGATTTGCAAGAAGAGGTCTATATGGAGCAGCCACTAGGTTATGTGCATGCTGTTCATCCTGAGTTTGTTTGCAGGTTGAAGAAAGCCTTGTATGGCTTGAAGCAAGCGCCTAGAGCATGGTCTGACAAGATAGGACAATATCTTGTCACTATTGGCTTTCAGATTTCCAAGGCAGATTTCTCACTTTATGTGAGAAAAACAGAGAAAGGTATTATGCTACTTGTCATTTATGTTGATGATTTGATTATGACAGGTGACAGTGATGAAGATATCCTTCATGTGAAAATGCTATTGAAGCAGAAGTTTGAGATGAAGGATTTGGGAGAGCTGTGTTATTTCTTGGGCATTGAGGTGATTAGATCACCAAGTGGGATATAGCTCTTGCAGAGGCAATATGGATTGGACATGCTGTCCAAATATGGGATGACAGACTGTAAGCCTATTTCAGTTCCTTTGGAGCAGAATGTGAAGCTGAGCACAGATGCAGGTGAGCTTCTAGAAGACCCTACTATGTACAGACGCATAGTAGGAAGTTTGATTTATATGACTATTACCAGGCCAGATTTGAGCTATGCTGTTGGATTGGTAAGTCAGTTTATGCAGGCTCCAAGGAAACCGCATTTGGATGCGGCTAGACGCATACTCAGGTATGTGAAGTCCACATTGCAGTATGGACTATTTTATGAGACTGGGGTTCAGATACAGTTGCATGGATACACTGATGCTGATTGGGCTGGTAGTATTTCTGATAGACGATCTACCAGTGGATATGTGTTCTCTTTTGGGAGTGCTGCAGTCACTTGGAGCAGCAAGAAACAGCCTACAGTTGCCTTGTCGAGCACAGAGGCTGAGTACAGGGGTGCAGCAATGGCTACATGTGAGGTAGCTTGGTTGCATAAGCTACTTTATGATATACATCAGTCTACAGATGGGCCAGTTGTCATTTATTGTGACAACATGAGTAGTATACACTTGGCAAATAACCCAGTCTATCATGCTAGAACAAAGCACATTGAGGTGCATTATCACTATGTGCGAGAGAGGGTTTTACTAGGTCTTATTGATCTAGTTTATGTCAGCACAGAGGATCAGGTAGCTGACATATTCACGAAGGCATTGGGCGCAGAGAAGCTGCGCAAGTTTAGAGACCTGCTTGGTGTGCAGGAATTGGGATTGAGCTCGAGGGGGAGTGTTGAGATATCGAGCTCCACTCGTGATACGCCAGGGTGACCGTTGTGTATTTATGTCACCGACTTGTCAGTTGTAGATGCGGTTGGTACACCGCCCATGAATAATAGCTAGACGACAGCTATCCTTATCTACTCTAGTTTGTGGCTCAGTTAGTATGCCACCTTAGTTAGTTGAGTTTGGTTTAAGACCCATATATAGGGTTCTTCTATTTCTTTGTATGAGAGTTCTTTTTGGCTTACACAACTAAGAAGAGGAAAAACTGTTTTCAGCCTCCACCCTTGTGTGTCTTCCCCCATTGTGCAAGCAAGAAAGCTTCAAGCGAGACTCCTTCCTTCTCTCTCACAATCTTGACAGGGCTTTGGTTCGTTGTTCTGCATGCCTTTGTGGTGTAGCCTGGGATTCTCCCTCTTCGTCTGCGTTCGTCTCCGTTTCATCAGACGACCTCTGCTGCTCTTCTGTGTGAGGCGGGGACAGTGACAGTGACTCGTCACTTTCTTCGTCGCCTCCCTTCTTGTCTTCTCTTGCTTGTCCCTACCCTAGTGCTTCTTGGATGATTGCCGTAAGGACACCTCCAAACCCTATGGTGGAGGCCTTGGAGGATGATGCCTTGTGGGTCGATCGGGACGACGGGGACTCCCCTCCCATGGTTCTTCGTCCTATTGCCAGGGCCTTCGTCGAAGCCTCTATTGTCTTCCTCACGAACCCATTAAGGTTCACCTCATCCAATGATTGTGCCGCAATGCTGTTGAGTAGAGATACATTGATTCGGGTCATTATGCTGTTGTACCTCTGGCTTGAGAACAAGGCGTGCACCATCTTTGCCTGCAGAGCTGAATTTCTTGGTTGGGGATGTCCACCAGGCTAATTTCGTCATTGGTGTGGACCTTCACTTTATCCATTCCCAACATGGTGTAGATGTCTCTTTTCGGCTTCCTTTCCACCTTATTTGGCAGCCCTAGTGCCCTTTCCACCAACTCGGGGGTCAGCTCAATCTACACCTGTCTGGTGGCTTCATTGTCGCGCACCGTGATGGTGCCCCTGTTCCTATTGAAGGTGCGCAAGAAATCAACGCACAGGGTGTAATCCACCCTCCAGCCCACTGTGTCCAGGTACTTCTGCAGGTGGTATTGCTCTATGATTTGGCGTACCGCCAGCTCTTCAATGGCCACATCTTCAAGGTTGAAGACGTGGCGGAACTTTAACTGGTTGAAAGCTCTCATTTCCACCGTGAGGCCGTACTTTACTTGTTCCTCCTCCGAGAAGGGGAGCTTGCCCGCTTTGTCCTGGCTTGCCAGGATCGCCACCTGCACATTCAGCCATTTTCACTTTTAGTACTTTTGACAACTAATTTGCTGGAAGAATAAAAGCATAGCAGATTTTATTGAACATAGCCTTAACTTTTCCTTTCACACTTTTACCACCACCTCTTACCCTTGCATTTCAAATTTAACAGACGTTTCACACTTGGTTTACTTTTTAGATTCTATTTTGTTTATTTTTTACATTCCACTACATTCCACCTTCCACTACACTCCACCTTACTACCCCTTCCCCCTTTGGAAAAGAAGAATCCGTCCCAGGATTGGAGGTTGCGAGGCCAAGGCTTTTAGCAAAAAGGTTGTCGCTCTATTTGTACAGGAGCCAAGCATAGAAGTTGGGGTTATATTCTAGTTGAGCAGCGCGGTCCAGATCAAAGGGTCAAATCCCTACGTGTGTGATGTATGTGAGGACATCTGTGAGGAAGTCACCAGAGTCGACTCGATTTGCGATGTGGAGCTCTTCCTCTATTAAGAGGCGGTCAAGATAGGGATGCCTCGTGATATGCTCATCCATGGGTCGACCTCGAAGAGTGGTTAACACTCTATACGAGGTAGGCTTGACGTAGGTGGGATCATACTCTGCCGTTTTGATGGCTCGGCGTTGTTCGGCGTTGGTCATTATGCGACATCCGTCAACCTCCCATTGCAACCTAAGAGCATACCACTGCCTTAAGAAGGGTGATTTGGTATCAGCAAGGTGGGATAACCTTGCGATCTCTTGGTCAGTGATACCAGACGTTGTCTGTGGATCATATGACATGATGAGGCGTTGCTTAATGGCTTGCTCTTTGGAGACCTCGCTAGCGAGCAACTCAGCCAGCAGAGCGAGAAGCCTGTGCAAAGGAGAATTCAAAAGTCTCCCAAGAGCAAGGCATATTGCGCACTTCTGTTGCAAAGGGTTCTGCTAATAGACCCAAGTCCAAGCGGTCATAGCTGGGGGCCAACAACACAAAGGTGGCATCGAGCCGTTTGATGCAGTCCACCACGTCATCTCCGGTGTCCTCTGCAAGGTCAGCGGCTAGTGCCAGAAATGACTTCCATTCATAGGAGGGCGTAAGACTGATGGGTGGTTGAGGTTTGCTAGAACTAGAGGTCTTGACTGTACAAAGTTGCAGTTGGGAGTCCCCTTGAGCCTGCAACCAGGCTGTTTGCAAGGGGGGTGGGTTAGGGTCACTCACAACAGCTGGGCTGCTGCAATCAATTTTCTGCGGAGAGTCGGGTTGACTTGGTCGGATGATAGGTTTGTGAGACTCTCTTGGGCCAAAGCGTAGAGGAGTTGGATGGCTGGGGCTCTGGAGAGCACTGCGGCCTATGGTCTTGAGGTATTGGGGGACGTGGGTTGATCAGGCTTGAGGGTGGCGTAGGACTAGTGCCTTTGGCCGTAGGGGCCTTAGGGATCCACAGTGAGGCATTTCCCTCATAGTAGCCTTGCGCATGCAAGAGGGTTTTAGGGACCCATACTTGCTTAATCACGCGGTGCTTCCGATGATTGCGTCTTGGTTTCTTAGATTTAGAGTTGTAGGTCTTATGTGGACAGGCGCGTCTAGTCCTAGGCGATTCTTGAGGCTATTTAGGCACCCATTGGAAGCGAGGATGTTTAGGCTGTTTAGGCACCCATTGGTTGCTGCGGTCTGCGGTTTATGGGAATCGGGGAGCGGCAGACGTGCACTACCCCCTCCTTAGTCTTGCCTACGGATGTTTCTATCGGTGGCCCTACAGAGAGTGACGGTGTTACACAGCCCTTGCTGAAGGCTGTGACAATGTGCACGTTGCCGATTGCTAGGTGGATGCACTGTGACTCATAATCCACATTGCAGTGAGTCTGCTTTTTGAAGGTTCGCCCAAGCTGTGACTCCATGCCTGCATCGTAGCACTCGGCAACACATAAAACAGCATTGGAACAGTTTCAGAATCAATAGAAACGGTGACTCTGCACTTGCCGAGAAGTGCGTAAGATTGAGCCCCATATGGGCTTAATTTGGCGGTTATGGGCTGAAGTAGTGGTTTGCCAAGTTGGATCCAATGCTTGTGCGTTAAGACATTGAAATATGCTCCCTCATCAATCAAGGCATTGAAGGAGCATGTTTGCTTGGTAGTGACTATGACACAGAGGTAGGCGGGTTCTACAGCTTCCTCCTCATTCTCATAGATTTCAGTGATTTTGGCTGCTCGTATTTTGACCGGTGGTTCTAACATTGGTGGCTCATGCAAAGGATGAGTGGGAGGGTAGTACTTCTTGACATGGATACCATTGAAAAAGCCTATTCCTTCACCGTCTAGGGTCTCAAGCTCGACATTATCGGTTTGGCTGATTGCCCGAACCTTGAAGGGTCCGAGACCTCTGAATTTCATCTTTTGCTTATGTCCTTTAACCGAGTAGAGGAGCACTAAGTCACCCTGATCAGACTCGCGCTGCTTGACATGCTTGTCAAACTAGCTATTGCGTCGGGCTTTCTCACAGATAAGTGAGTGGGTGGCTAGAAGACAAGTTTCTGATAGGCGTTCCAGCTTGACCAAGCATTGCGTCCATGCTTCCTTCCCTCCCCATCGTTCTTGGAGTGCTATTCTCAGGCTAGGGATGAAGAATTCTAATGGTAGAATTGCTTCAGTCCCATAGGTCAGCCTAAAGGGGGTTTGGCCAACGGCCATTTTATAAGCTGTGCGGTAGGCCCACAAGGCTGCCATCAACTTGTTGTCCCAGTCACTTCGTGAGGCTGAGACTACTTTAGTTAGGACATTGATGAGAACTTTGTTAGTTGATTCAGCTTGGACATTAGCCTGAGGGTAATATGGTGAGGATTTGCGATGGATGATAAGAAAGGTGGATAAGAGATGTGCCATCACTTTGTTGATGAAGTGTGTGCCTTGGTTGCTAACTAGTTCGATGGGGCAATGGAAGCGCGAGATCACTTGCTCCCATAAGAACTTGGCAGTTGTCCTAGCATCGTTTTTTCATATGGCTCTCGCCTCTGCCCATTTTGTGAGGTAATCCGTGGCCACCACGATGTACTTGGCTTGTGAGTACTGCACCGCGGGGCTGATGGGTCCTATGAAGTCAATTCCCCATTTTTCGAAGGGTTGGCAAGCAATAACTCGGGTTAACTCCATTTGATCCTTACGAATCGAGACTTTTGTCCGTTGGCACTCGTCACAATGCTTGATGAATCGCTTAGCGTCGTGAAAAAGTATGGGCCACCATAGTTGGGACTGCAGCACCTTCCGTGCTGTTCTGTCTCCGCTAAAGTGTCCTCCTGCAATGCCGCTGTGCGTCTCTGAGAGCACATCGTGCATCTCATGCTCACATACGCACCTATGCAGCAATCCGTCTTGCCCGAGCCTATAGAGTTGGCCTGCAATCAGCTGGTAGGGCTAGATCTTTAGGATCAAGTGCCTAAGTCGTGCCTTTTCTATTGGTCGCTTAGGTATCCGTGCTCGAGTATTGGACTATGTCGTCTGCCTAGTATGGCATCAGATCAGCCTTAAATAGATCTCTCTCACTGGAGAGGTGGAATAAGTGAGCGTCAGGTTACTCGTCAATGATGCCCTGTCCAACGGCTTCTCCTATGGGTATACGGGACGCGTGATCAGCCATGTAATGCTGTTTTCCCTTTCGTACCACCACGGAGAAATCGAACTCTAGGAGTAGGAGGAGCCATCAAGTTATGCGTCTTGTAGCACAAGGTTTGTTCACTAAATAGAGTAGGGCTTGATGGTCCACGAAGAAGATGAAAGGGGTGGCCAATAGGTAATGCCGGAACTTCTTCACGGCGAACACCATGGCTAATCCCTCTCTTTCTATTGTCGAATAATTCATCTCCATCTTAATGAAATGCCTGCTAGCAAAGCTCACTGGGTAATCTAGGTTATGCTCACCAGGTTGGCACAACACTGCCCCCATAGCAAACTTAGAAGCATCGATGTGTATGTGGAAGGTAATGGTCCAGTTTGTGGCTCGTAGAATCGGTGCTGTTGTCAGAGCCTTTTTCAATTCTTCGTATGCCCGTTGGCATGCCTTGGTCCACTCGAAGACAATTAACAGCTTAAACAATGGCCTGGCGATCAGCGCGTAGTTCAGCACAAACCGCCGATAGTATCCTGTGTGACCTAAGAAGCATTGAACTCCCTTGTAATTGATTGGGGGTGGAAGGTCAACGATAACCCTGACCTTCGAGAAGTCAGTGGTGGCAATGCCGTTCTTCGACACCACGTGTCCTAAGATGCATCCGTGCTTCACCCAAAACTGACATTTCAAGGGGTTCAAGGAGAGACGATATAAGCGGCACCGTTCAAAGACTACGCGGAGTTTGTCTAGGTGTTCGATAAAGGTCGAAGGGACACACAGATCCTCGACAAAGACCTCTAACTCCTTACAAAGCATGTCTTTGAAGATGGTGCACATGAGGCGTTGGAAGGTGGCAAGGGCATTGGTCAACCCGAAGGGCATGACTATGTATGCAAAGACGCCCCACTCAGTGACAAAGGCGGTCTTGTGCCTGTCTGCAGGATGCACTTACACCTGGTTGTACCTTGAGAAGCCATCCAGAAAACTGTAGGCTTCCTTGCCTGCCACCCTCTCAAGCATGTGCTTGGTGTACGGCAAGGGATAGTTGTCTCTCTTTGTAGCAATGTTCACCTTCTTGTAATTGGCGCACACTCGAATTTTTCCGTTCTTCTTCATCACAATGACTATGGGTGATACCCAGTCCATGTGCTCAATTTCATAAATGAAACCAGCTCTCATCAGCTTGTCAATTTCCTCTTTGACAGCATGAGCGTGCTTTGGATTCATGGGGTATGGTCGCTGCTTGACCGGCGTTGCATCTGACCTCATGGGTATGTTGTGAGTCACAACACTCGAATCTACCCCCCATAGCTCTTCTAAGGACCAGGCAAATACGTCTATGTACTCCTGCAAGAGAGCGAAAAGACTCAACTCTTTTTCACCAGTCAAGTCATCAGCAATGAACATTGGTCGGGGTATCTCCCCTTCCAGGGCTAGGTTTACCTCCTTGACCTTGGCTGGTCCTTCAATTGGTTCGCTCATCTGCCCTTGACGCTTGGCACCTAGTAGAACCACTACCCTATCCCCTTTTTTGAATTTAGTGAAGCATTTAGGGAGGTCCTATGGCTTTCGCTGTTCTTCTGATTGTGCATCCCTGGGGGGCTTTGCCCTATCCTGCCTTGACCGTCTACGCCTCAGGTGGACAGGTAAGTCCCCCTTGGTGTGTCTGGTCATGGGTGGCCTAGGGATCTCTGGGTCGCTGTCTGAAGTAACTTCCGATTCAAAGTCAAAACCTCCATCTTCGCTAGAAGAGGTGGTCTCCCCTGGTGGCCACAATTCGGATGGTGATTCGGTTCTAAGTATTGGTGTCATTTCTAATTGGGCTAGGCCTGCTTTCTCAAGGTCTATGGCTCCTATACATTCCAACCATGCATGATCACATTTCATGCACATGACTCCTTGCTCCAGTCTAAGGGCTTGCCTTTTCTGCGGCTTGGTGTTTGCTCGTATCTGCTCAATTTCTCGTCCTTCAGTGTCGTACTCTATGGTATCCACTTCACCCTCACTCTCATCACTGAAGGATTGGCAGTCTTCATATTCATCGCATGAATCTTTGTCATTCGACTGCCCATCATCTCCTAGGGCTTGGTATGCCTCGCGTCGTTGGTCTGAAACCAGTGCCCAGTTATACATGAGGTTCAGCTTGTGCACCCTGGTCCATTGCCACTTAGAATCCTCTAAGAGATCCTGGAGCGGTTTGAAGTTGGCAGCTGGGTTGCCCGCTAGCTAGTCCGTTAGGTATTCCAGTACCCCTTGGATTTCCCTTTTGTTGGATGGCACTTGGAAGGTAATAGGCTTAGGCCTTCCATGGAGGCTTGTTGCCATCATGTAGACTGGTGTAGAGAGTGCTTCGTTTGTCTTGCTGATTATTTTGATGGCCTGCTCAAACACTTCATGATCTGAGAATGGCAGGTCAATTGTAGCGAGAATGTGCATCCAATCCCGTTCATCCTCTAGGCATGGGATATACTTGGTCAAGGACCCATAGGGCTCCCTGATCTGAGTGTTTCCTTTGAGCATAGCAGAGATGGCATCTAGGTCGACTAGTGAGGTCTTCCAAGTGTCCATCTCTATTCTTACGGCATCAGTTCTATTGCTAAGGAAGATCAAGCCGTTACCCCAATCTTCGATGACTCTAGTGTTGTGCATCTAGGGTCGGCCTAATAGGACATCGTAGTCCACTCCTTCATGACTATAAAGTCGACAGAGAACTGGACACCTGCGATCTTCACTGGCCAATTCTTCAAGACCCCGAATGGCTTCACTCTCATACCGTTTGCTAGTGTGACGTTAAACCTAGCAGCTTCAACAGGCGGGTTTCCCCAAGTCTGCAGCACTGCATGGCTAAGCACACTAACCACGGCTCCCGTGTCTACGATTCCCTTCCTTGTGTCACCCAGGGCTAGGACCGGCAGGACTGCGTGCATCTCAGAGCCTTCCCAAAAGGCTTTGATATGCAAAGATTTAGGCACGGAGTGTAGTGTCAGAATTGGCAATTGTGTTTCTGCATCCTGGTCTCGAGGGTCTGCGGGACCTACTCTTGTGATCTCTTGACCCACTGCTTAAGGTCTTGCCATAGGGCAGGGTGCTGCTTAAGCAGATCTTCCAGGCTAAGTGTTACAGGGGTGGTCACTACGTGGTCAAGAGATCGTTAGATACTCGTCCTTCCTTTAGCCTTGACTGTCTGGGCCAATGGCCGCAGCTGATCTGCAGCTCTGTTGCGTCTAGGCTTGGTCTCAATGGCACTGCTTGTGGCACAGTGGCTTCGGCTGACTTAGGTTGAGGCGGTGACATTGGCATGCTTATGCTGGAGAGATCATCGATCTCATCCTCTATGATGGGTTCAGCATCTTTGAGATGCTGTTGAGCCTCCCTCACCCAATCCTTAACCTTTTCTATGGCCTCTAATTGTCGCTTTGGATGCGGGTATTCCCCTATCTTAGCGCTTCCCTTTTCGGCTATCTTAGGGGCTGAAGTCTCTACCTCCACGTCTAAGACTTTCTTCCTAGTAGGTAAGGTCGTAGCACTCTCGGTCTTTAATGCGACCTTAGCTTCCGATCTCTTGTTTTTCCGCCTGCGGCTTTTCTTTCCTATTGAGGTTGCCTCAAGATTGCTAGGTCCTGGTAGAGAGATGCCGGCCTGCTTCGTTTGGGCTCGGGTCATAACTCGCAAGGGAATAGGGGTGGCCTCCCCATCGGGGTTTTCGACACCAAATAGCCCCAATGGGACAGATGGCAAATTAGCTGAGCTAGAGGACGGCTTCCGCTTTGGACAATATATGAAAAGATGGGTGATTCCGCACTCTGCGCACTTTTGGTCAGCCTTGTCCCTGTTTTGCTGCTCTCTTTCAGGGCAGCGTGATGAGACATGACTGGGGTATCCGCAAGTCCAACAAGTGATTGGATCCTGTGGCTGCCCTCCTAGGCCTCTACCGCGTCCTCATCCTAACGCCATCACCGACACGGGTCGATAATCCATGAGGACCGTGTTGCCCTTGTCGTCATGTGAGACATAAGGGTATATGTAGGTCTCTTTGTCATTCGGCTCCTCCATGTAGTATACTGGAGCGTCGCTTGGTGGGTGGGTCACATAAGGGCCAAGCGATCTAGGAATGCCTGTAGAATTTATGTTCATTCTAGGGACAACTGGTTTCATATCGTTAGGCGCGGGTAGAGCCAATGGGGCTCCCCTTCCAAAGAATGGCCGTAGCCTGTTAGCTAGATAAGGCTAGCCGTAGGGTTGCGAGTATGGAAGTCTCCGTGGTAGTTTGCAATGTGCAACATCGTGGCCGAACCTACTGTAGTTAGCGCAAGGTCTTGACCTAGGGTCTTGACACTCGGCCGGCAAGTGGTTTCTGCCACAGTACACGCACTGGATGTACGGGTGCGTTGGTCATCTCAACATGTCTTGTATCTTGGCTAATTCCATCTTGACCTCAGCCAAGTCTTGGTATGTCTCGGTGGCCTTCCCCTTATCTTTTGGGATGATGGGTTTGACCGCTCACTAGAGACTGACGTTCTCTCTAAGCTTCGCGGGTTGGTCTCTTCTAGATTTGAGCTCTTAGAGCTTCGCTCTTTCAGCTGGTCATCGACTTTGATGGCTTCCTAAAAAACTCTAGCCACCACGTCCCGCTGCAAGCTTGAATTGCCTACCAATGCCTTATATGACTCCTCGTCTCTAATTCCGCTGATGAATACAGTTGAAACTGCTCTGTTAGTCGGTCGCTTGCCTAGAGGGATTCTCTTAAAGAGACTTCTCACATGGGTCACATAGTCGCGGATGTCCTCCTTCTCTTTCTGCTTGACATTCATCAAGCGTACTAGCAGGTTATCGGAGTATCCGGGCTCGGCGAACAACGAAGAGATCCTTGAGATTATTGAAGTTGGCTCGTTCCACGGCATCCAGGCTTGTATACCACATCCTACCCTTGTCGCCTAAGCAAAGCCCGAATGCTTGTGAACGTTGAGTTTGGTTGTTGAGGCCGTTGGCTTCGCAGACTTGCTCAAATTGCTCAACAAAGCTGTATGGATTGTCATGCAGTTGATACTTGTCGAGTTGCTTGGCAACAATCAGTATTTTGGCCTGGCTCTTTGAGCCCTGGTTTGCCCCTAATCCTGCAAGCAGAGACGTTGCTAGTGCGGTGGCACTCTGCTCTACTGCGGTGTTATCGAGCAGCCGTTTCATGAGGAGCTCCCTCAATGTCAAGTCTCCTTCTAGTGCTCTCTCATGGTCTGTTCAGTTTCAGCCAGCCAAGTTCAGCACTCACTGCACCTCATGCAGCTCCATGCTTTGCCTTTGGCTCCTAGCGTGTTGATCCCTATTATAATCAGCTATGCCCTGCAATGCCTTGCGGGCTATAGCGCCTTCTCTCCTCCTCTAGGTCAGCAATGATTGCGTTTGCTGTCCTGCCGCGGTGCTCGTACCGGGCATGTGCATCGTAACTGCTCACCATCTACTGTATAGCATCTGGGAATACACTCAAATCGAGCTCCTCGTTAGATCGATGGTCTGAGCTTTCTTCCGTCATGGTCGAATTCTTGCGCCTCGCTGCGCTGTCGATCAGGTTGAATAGTCGTGACAGATCCTCTTTGTTGGCGCTCCTTGCTTGGTTCTACCCTGCGCTTCACTTGTTTGTTTATGTATTGGGTCCTCTCCTATTGGTGGGTTCCTTGAGTGATTTATCTGAGTGAGTTCCTTTGATTATTAAATACAAACCTAAAGTTATGATCACTTGGTGAGTGTGTCGTTTCTCGTACACTTGTGCCCAATCAGGCTTTCAACTTTTTTAGGTGTGCTTCAAGTGTGAAAATTCAACGTGAGTGCTGCAAGCAATTCCTCGGCATCTTGCTTACTTCACTCGTTTCGGCCTTGATAGGCTTTGTTGCTCAAGTCCTGGCCGTTCTAGTGGGTTCTAGGGTCTGCGCTGCTTCTCACAGTTCACTAGGGGGTAGGTCGCTGGGGAGTGCTCTAGCACTGTCCCTTGGTCTTGACTCCTACATCGGGAACTGCCTACAAGGCATTCGCCATGTCGTCCTGGAGCGGATTGCGCTTCCAGTGGCTCGTGGGGGTCAAGTTTTGATGTTTTTTCCTTTTTTTTCTGGGTGTGTCTGACTCTGGGAATCAGACGTCCGATTTACCAGTGGTCTGATTCTAGTGGTCCGATTTACTAGTGGTCCGGTTCTAGTGGTCCGATTTACAGTGGTCCGATTCTAGTGGTCCGATTTACCAGTGGTCCAATTTACCAGTGGTCCGATTCTAAGAATCGAACCAGGTGGGCCCGAGTTGAGTAGTCCGAGTCTCACAATCGGACGGGGGTTAGGTGTCCGATTTTAGAAAATCGGACAAGTGGTCCGATCGGATAGGGTTGGTCCGAGTGCCCGGTGGTCCGATTATGGGCTGGTCCGATTATGGGAATCGGACCGGACAGGGTGGCCCGATTGCTGACGTGTCCTAATTCGTCTGATCGGATGGGGTTGGTCCGAGTCCGAGTGTCCAAGTCGGAGCGTGCGAGCGTCCGAGTGTCTGAGTCGGACGGGTTGGTCCAATCGAACGGTTGTTCGAGCGTCCGATTCTCAAAATCGAACGTCCGATTCTGGGAATCGGACACTGAGTCAGGTGTCCGATTCTGCCGGCCTGACACACTTTCGAACACGGATTCGTCCAAAATTCCAAGGTATCAATGACTATAGACCACAAAATTCAGCAGTAATGATGTTGGAGTGGTGGGGGAGAGATCTATGTACCTGGGGATTGCCGAATGCAACGTCATGCCGTGCCTTGATCGATCGAACGGTCGCCCAGAACGGTCGCCCAAGCTCTCTCTCTCTCTCCCTCTCTCTCTCTCTCTCTCTCTCTCTCTCTTTCACTCTTAGCTAGTTGCAAATGAGAATTCCCTTGCCCTTCCAGAACTTATAACCCTGCTGGTCATTCCCCAATGCTACAGATCACTCTCCTAGTGATTCCTATACATTCAAAAGCACATTCCCTCCATTTTTCCCCTGTTTTTCCGATTTTCTCCCTGTTTTACAGCAGCAAACCCTCTGCCTCTCGGGTGTGATTTCCTACTATTAACCTACTCTAAACACAACATAAATCAAAAGCAAAACACTGAACTAATTTCTCCATGTTTTCAATCATCAAACAACCAGAATATCCCAAAATACTTACCTGTTTTGAAGATAAAAAATACCCAACTTCCTACCTATCTCAAGCTCCGTTTCGGGGAGGAATACCCTACTTCAATGCTCGATATGAGGCGCGCAAGTGCTCAAGATTGAATTTGTTAGTCCCAACAATGGAACCAAAATGTGGAAGCTTTCGCTTAACTGCCAAGACCCACGGACCGCTTATTGTTCAAGCGTTCCAAGAGAGCTCTAATGGCTATCTCTCACCTAGCCAACGCACTGTCGATCCTACGAGTGTAGTGAGATTACCTTGATGCTCGATCGAGTACCCTCCTCTCTCTTGCACTCTGGTAGCTCCATGATTCTTGATGCTAGCTCAAGCATCCTCAAGCCTCCTCCATCTTCAAGATCCATCCTCCTAGCCGCGCGCGCAAGAGAAGAAAAGAGAAGAAGAGGAGAGGAGATGGTGAAGAGCTTCACCCTCTTGATCCCTCACTCTCACACACACTCACTCCCTCACACTCTCACACTCTCACACACACTCACTCCCTCACACTCTCACACTCCCTCTCTCAAGAGCACACACAAGCAAGAAGGAGAGAAGAAGAGAGGAAGAAGAAGACTCTTTTTGCCACACACCAAAGAATGAGCTTCTCATTCACTTTTCAACTTTATATACAAAGCCCTAAATCCTTTTTGGGTGGTCATCCCCTTTTCCCTCTTTTACATGGCCAGCTGTAGCCTAGGCCCTTTTTCCCATTTCCCACCATTCTAATTTATCCTATTCCCAACTAATGCATACACTTTGCACAAGAGCGAGCCTGGCACTCTTTTACAAAGATTTGGGGGCACTCCCACATTTTAATGGTGCGCCCTTTTTTCTAGTTTGTTGTCTCGGGCCAACACCGAGGCTTCCTAAGGGTCGTGCCCGAACATTTAAATTTTTCAGGGACTGATTACCGGTCAAGGTGCCCTTTTCTGCTTTTATCCTGTGCCTTTTTTGCTATTTCAAAATTTTCCATTTTCTGCTCCTCTGTGTTGCAGGAAACACGGTAACACCAAGTATGTGAGTAGCCTGCCCCAGATCTTTTATCTCAAAGCTTTTCTTGAGCTGAGCCTTAACAGCATCTAGCTCATCATGAGCTTTCCCTGCTATCAGCATATCATCCACATAGAGTACCAAAATCAATAAAGAACCATCACGGGCTTTCTTCGTGTAAAGACACGGATCCATAGCACTCCGGCTGTAGCCTTGTGACTGCATAAAGGCATCAAGCTTATGATACCACTCCCTAGGTGCCTGTTTCAAGCTATAAAGACTTTTCTTCAATTTGCACACTAGGTGGTGCCTGCCAGGTTCTGCAAAGCCCTTAGCTGCTCCATATAAATCTCATCATGCAAGTCCCCATGTAAGAAATCTGTCTTGACATCCATCTGGTATAAATCCAAGTCAAGCTAAGCAACTAAAGCCAAGACTAAGCGCAGGGTGTTCATCTTAACCATCGAAGAAAAGACATCATCAAAGTCCACACCATGCTCTTGCTTAAAACCCTTTGCTACCAATTTAGCCTTGTATGCCGGCTTGGGGTGTCCAGGGATACTTTTTAGCTTGTACACCCACTTATATGGCAAAGCCTTCTTGCCCGTAGGCAAGGAAACCAAATCCTAAGTGTCATTCTTATGCAGGGAGTCTATCTTAGACTGCATAGCCCTCTCCCACGAGTGACTATCACCCCTGCGCATAGCCTCATCATAGGTGAAAGGATCTCCTGCATCTGTAACCAAGACATAATGCATCGAGGGCTGAAATCTATCAGGTGGACGTCTGTCTCTAGTAGAGCATCTCACGGTAGGATTTGCTGCTTGCCCAACTGCATGTCCAACACCCTGACCATGAGCATTTGTTGCAGCTGTAGGCTGTCCAACTAGTTGTGCGGGAGCTCTCGGCTCCTCCTGAGTAGGGTTTAGTTACGTTAAAAATTTTGCCTAGTATCGCACTTGGGATGCCAAGTCAAGACTTTCAATCCCAAAGGTCCTACCCGCATTCACGGAATGTTAGGGTTAGTTAGACACCCATGCAAGAACGATCTAGGGTCCTCACCGTAAGGATCAATTGGCCGAATACTAGACTTCTGTTTGAATTTAGAAACCCTAAGGCCAAAACATTGTCGGCCTAATAGGGTTAGGGTTGGAATTGGGCCAATAGGACTCCCAAACCCTATTTCCTGGCCAAAGGTATTCCTAGCCAAGGGATACTGTGTGATGGGAAAATGTATTTCCTGGCCAAAGGTATTTCCTAGCCAAAGGTATTCCTAGCCAAGGGATACTGTGTGATGGGAAAAATAATTCCACAAGTCAGGTGCGACACCTATGCAACAAGTTCCAACATCGCATTGCTTTGTGTTTAAATCGCAAGACAGATTTGCCACTCCTTGGAAAAAGGTTGGCAGGTTCTAAGTACAAGTTTAATTTGCAAGAGGATGAGTAGTCATCCTGCTTCATCACCCTTCTTTGAGGCTGATTTGCCAAGTTAGGGTAATTATGAATTGCCTAGCAAGAAATTGACCAATCAAGTGAGGACAACGGTGTTGTCCAGGATTTATTGACCTTAATATAAGAAAACCTAAGGTATTTGTTAATTTGGGTTAACAGGGTATAAACCCTAGCCCAAGGAAAAAGGGTGAACTAGCAACACAGCTTATGAAACCCTTGGGGATCTTGCGAAGTCGTAATTGATCCTGGATCGAATGCTGGATATATTCGGAGAGAAGGAATTATACCTTAGTAGTTAGCCAAACAAATGACCACTAAATTGATTGTGTTTGTACAATTAGGAGCACTGTTTGTACTTCTTTGCTCAAGGAACTAATGCTGAAGAATAATTAATGCTTCAAGTTGAAATCCTGGAGGGAGAGGCAGCATCAGTTACCCTTGACTGTCTGCTTGACCCTATCCAAGGGGGTTATTAGCTGCGCCGGGTACGTGGACCGAACCTGCCGCGAGAGGTCTCTCCGTGGATGCTACTTGGAGCAGGAGGACGCTTGGGTGCCAGGGGGGCTCTAGCCGTAAATTCTTTGCCTCCGGGTCCTGTAGAAGAGGCCGATGTGACTCAAGATTGGATCTCGAGGCCCGCATACTAGTCTACGGGCGGAAACTTGGAATAGTGATCCCTGAGGATTGCTGGAAATGCCTTCGAGCAGATTATGGATTAGCCTTCGGGCGGATATTTGAATAGCCTTCGGCGGATTATGGAATAGCCTTCGGGCTGGATTATATGTTGTATTCCAAATACTCATAAATAAAGATCAAATGTTGAAAAGGAACTTGTTTGACATTGTTTTTCTATGTCAGTGCTTATGTTACGTGAAGGAACCGGTGAATAATTGGCTAATTAAGGAAGCTGTTTTTGCTTGTCAAACTAAATGTGGTAGGTAATTAGATAACTAAAGCAACTTGAGAAAAGTGCGTGGATGTGACCATGGGTCCGTCCTATGGAAGGGTGGTCCCGGTTGGTCGGAAACTTTTCTCAATGGAAACGATAGCGAGGTAACAGTGACCTAGAATCTAGGAAGTTAGAGACCCAATTTATACTATTTTAGGGGAACGGAATGGGACTATGCCTTATGGGCAAAGAGGTCGAGGTTCACATCCCTCTTGTTTCCCATTCTCCTTGAACCAAGTGCAGTATAAATCCGATTCGACCCTGATGTTTCTGCGTAAAGTAGTTCGTCTGGGGCTTGACGCTAGTTACCTTCGAGGAACTTGACCATTAGGGAAACCCTGATTTAGGTCGATCCTAAGTGGGAACGGTCAGAATGCTTTCGCTTCGTGGTAGACTCGGGAAGATCTAGATCACAAACCTCGTGACATTCCGTGGGAGTGCCGGGCAGCGCTTTCTGGACTCTTCTCGATGGGCTGCTAAGACGTGTCCTACAAGTCGACAGGTGGACACGTTACAAATTTATTTAATTAAAAATATAAAAAACCAAGAGTCGTAATCCGACATTTTTTCCAAATTGACAAGGACTGTAGTCACCCTTCATAGAAGTTAAAACGTAAACGAGAGTTATGAGCCATGTTAATCACTAGTGTTAATGTGTATAGTATGGATGGTCCAAAAATATTAGATTTTTGGAAAAAACTAGCATATTTTAGATATTTTAGATCTTAATTATTGTAAATATCCTAAAAAGATATGGAGATTTCTAAAACATGATGTCAAGTAAAAAAATCAAGTTGTTTTTTCAGCTTGTTTTGGAGATGTAACACAAAAAAAGAAGGCTTGGCAAAATTGCGTGCATTCTGATCGCAGTTTACAGTCAATCAATAGCACTTCGAACAAGGACAAAAAAAAGGAGCGATTTGGAAGATTTCTAAGCAAGTTTCTTAAGGTTTTACCCGACTTTCAGAGCTAACAAAACTATCAAAATTGTGATTTCGGCATCAAATTGTTGATTTTTCCAACATTTCCTCCATAAAGAGCTCTTCTTCTCAACCACCACAACCCTTCTTCTCTTGTTTATCTATAAATATGAGGCATGGGGAGTAGTTAGGAGAGCACAAGGAGACCCCGAGAGGCTAGAGAGAGAGGAAGAGAGAGGGAAGTAGAAGAATACTCCTCCAAGAGATTGAGAGAGAGAGAGAGAGAGAGAGAGAGAGAGAGAGAGAGAGAGAGAGAGAGAGAGAGAGAGAGAGAGAGAGAGAGAGAGAGAGAGAGAGAGAGGAGTTACCTTGAGATATTTTCAGTAGGCTGATACGGAATACATTATGAACTTTTAGGTTTTCAGGGAGTTGCAGTCTGTAAGCATTAGACCCTAGGCACTTGAGAATCTTGTAGGGTCCACAACACCTTGGACTTAGCTTTTTGCATTTACCCAAGGATAGGGAACTCTTCTTTGGGCGTACGCGAATGAAGACCATATCACCTTCAACGAAGGATCTATCTTGCCATTTCAGGTTCGTATAAGCCTTCTCTCTGTCCTTGGTGGCTTGGATGTTTTGTCTTATTGACTTGATTTGGTCATCCATGTCCTCTAGCATTTGCTTTGAAGCTTCAACCCTTAAGGTTGGATCTGAAAAGTTTAAAGGACCGTGACAATCGTGCCCATACAATGCTTGAAAAGGGGCCATCTGAATGCTTTGTTGGCAAGAAGCATTGTAGAAAAACTCAACCAGTGGCAAATATTGAATCCACTTTTTGGGTTCGCGACATCAATGTGACCTAAGCATATCTTCAATGACTTGGTTGAATCGTTCCATTTGACCATCGGTTTAGGGATGGTAAGCTGTACTGAAACAGAGTTGAGTCCCAATGGCCTTAGAGATAGCCCTCCAGAAGTGTGATGTGATGAGAGAGTCACGATCACTAATGATTCTTTTGGGTAACCCATGTAGTTTGAATATCTCCTTGATGAATAACCTTGCGATATCTGAGGCTTTATAGTTTGTCTTAACACGGATAAGATGTGTGACCTTGGTAAGCATATCTACCATGATCATAATGGAGTTGTATCCTCCCTATAAATGGGGCAGGCCAACAACAAAGTCCATACTAATGAATTCCCATTTCATTTGGGGAATGTCAAGTGGTTGCAATTTTCTTGGCATTTTGACATGTTCGTTCTTAATGCGTTGACAAGACAAACATTCAGTGACATATTTGAGAACGTCACCTTTAAGCCTATCCCAATAATAGCTCTTCCTAAACGCATTAAGGGTCTTGGCATAGCCAAGTTGTCCTGAGAAAGGGGAGTCATGGCTTCCCAAAGTATCTTCTGCTTGAGCGATTGGCTTGCTGGTATACATAATCTCGTTCTATAGTAGATAAGTCCACTACTGATAGAGAATTCTTGATACTTTGCCTGTAGCTTCGGGACTTGATCCTTGATGGGGATCTCCCTTAGCAATTTCTGATGGATTGGGTCATGACATGCCTTTTCTCTAGCTAGCTCAATAATTGGGTTGTTTGGCGTGGATACCTTTGTGGCTAGAGATCTTGTTGTTGATGGATCTTCCAAAATTAGAGAATTCAGAAATGCCTTGCAACTAAGTGCATCGGCAACTACATTCTCCTTTCCAGGCCAGTATTTGATTTCAAAATCATATTCTTCTAGCACTTCAATCCATCGACGTTGCCTCATATTGAGCTCATACTAGGTAAAAATCCATTTAAGACTTTTGTGGTCTGTCACTAAAGTAAATTTGTTACCCAGCAAGTAGTGTCTCCAAAGTTTGAGAGCATGGATGATAGCCAACAGCTCCAGATCGTGGGTAGCATAATTCCTTTCATGGCTCTTCAGTTTCCTTGAAAAGTATGCTACGAGATGACCTTCTTGCATAAGCACACATCCTAAGGCAAGTATGCTAGCATCAGTTATCACTTCAAACCTCTTACTAAGATCAATAAGTTTCAGGTTTGGTGCTGATACCAAGCTTTGCTTTAGTTTGTCAAAGCTGGTCTGTTCAGTGGGTGACCATACAATTGATATTTGCTTCTTTAGTAGATCCGCCAGAGGCGCTACAATCAAAGCATAGTGTTTGATAAAGACCCCGTACCATCCTGTCAATCCAAGAAAACTACGTATTTCTTTGACAATTGTTGGAGTTGGCCATTCTAGAATGTCTCTCTAACCTTGGCCGGATCTACTGAAATTCCTTCTGCTAATACAAGGAGTCCCATATATTCAATCTGTCGTTTGAAAAATGCACACTTCTTCTTCTTGGCATAAAGCTTGTGTGCTCTCATTGTTTCAAGAACAATGCGAAGCTGGGGTTCATGATCTTCTTCCTACTTGGATTAGACTAGGGTATCGTCAAAGAAGACGAGTACGAAGTCATCAAGATAGGGCCTAAATATATCTTGCATTAGCCTGTTGAAGGTAGCAGGAGCATTTATCAGCCCGAATGACATGACTAGGAATCCAAAGTGTCCATACCTTGTGCTGAATGACGTCTTTGGGATATCTTCTTCCTTGATCCTTATCTAAAAATATCTAGACCTAAGATCAATCTTAGAGAAGATCTTCACACCTTGAAGATGGTCAAGAAGTTCATATATTCTTGGAATGGGGTATTTGTTCTTAATGGTTGATTGATTCAACCCTCTGTAGTCAATGCGTAGCCGAAGCGTTCCATCTTTCTTCTTCTGGAATAGCATTGGAGCTTCCCATGGTGAACTGCTAGGATGGATGTAGCCTTGGTCTAACAGTTGCTTGAGTTTCTCCTTTAGCTCAATTTCTTCCGGGATGGACATCCTATATGGCGAATTGCTAGGACGGATGTAGCCTTGGTCTAACAGTTTCTTGAGTTGTTCCTTTAGCTCAATCGCTTCCGGGATGGACATCCTATATGGTCTCTTTGTGATTGGTGCAGCTCCTGGTGCTAGCTTAGATCGACTTCCCTTTGAGGAGGAAGTTTAGTCAGCTCTTCAGGAAATATGTCTACGATTGGTGCAGCTCCTGGTGCTAGCTTGATTTCATGATCAGGAGGAAGTTCAGTCAGCTCTTCAGGAAATATGTCTACATACTCCTTTAACCATGAAGGTTTTTCCCTAGACTCTTGCTTCTGATCTAGCTTATTTAGCTTAATCAAATAGATAGGTAGCCCCTTTCTAACTCCTTTTATTATTCGTGTTGCTTTGGCCAGTTGAATTTTTGGCCTACCAGCCTCTCCTTGAGTTGTAACTAGCTCCCCTTCAGAATTTTGAAAGGAGACTTGGCCCTTTTCACAGTGAATGTGTGCATCATTGGGTATTAGCCAATCCATTCCGGGCAAACATTCGTGGATGCCTAGGTTCATTACCTTGAATCTGACCGAAGTCGACTTTCCACCCAGTAAGAATTTCACCCTAGCAATTTTCCTGGTACAAGAGATCTCACGACCATTTGCCAATTCCACAAGTAAGGTAGATGCATCTATTGTGACTATTCCTAATCTTTTAGCATAGACTGGTGAAATGAAGGAATGTGTACTGCCACAATCAATCAAGGTTTTGAAGCTTTTACCTTGATAATCCGAAGGGGTTTGAATCACTGAGAATTGGCCATTTGGGTCTTTCTTGTGAAGGGCAGCATCAACTGTTGCCCTCTCAATGTTAGCTTCCATGGTTGGGTCTTCTTCATCACCAAGCTCCTTATTGGAAACACTAGAGGTTCTCCCTCTGGCCCTGGCGGTGGCTCCTTACTCATGGGCAGCTCCTTGGAATGGCCCTTGACGTTGTCCTCTACTAAGCTTGGGACACTACCTTTTAAAGTGACCGGGCTCATTGCAATGGAAGCAATAGAGATTGCGGCCATTACCTTGGGTAGGAACGAAATTATTGACAGTGCTGGCCCTAGCTTTCTTCCTTTGTGACTGATTTTGGTCCTATGCTCTCTTAGCCTGAGACCTATACACTCCCTTGTTCTGGTCCTTGTAAGACCAAGTCTTGTTACTTCTTGGCTTGGTTTGCACCTCCTATATTATGGGTGCAGCTCAAATGAGTGCATCCCGTAGATCTGTTGGGCGCATTGATTCCAGGCGGGTGTTTATAGGTGGGTTTAATCCAACACAAAACTTTGACACTTGTGTCATGTCCATTTGTGGCACGTACTTTAAAAGAGAGACAAACTTTGAATAGTAAGCATTAAGGGATAGACCAAGCTACTTCAGTTCGTAGAATTCATTCATCTTCTGTGTGCGGCAGGCAGGTGGTAGATATCTCCCTCGCACAGCTTTTTTAAGCTTCTCCCAAGTAACTGACCCTTTCGAGATCCCTTGGTCTCTACACCATTGTTTCCACCAAAGCCTTGCTTCGCCGGTAAGCTTCAGTTTGGCGAGCATAGCTTGGTTAGCAGGTGCAGTACCTGCCGCTTTGAAATAATCCTCCATGGATTCGATCCAGATCTCGGCATCAATTTGGATGGTCCTTCCCTTGCCATCGAATTCTGGTGGCTTTATTTATTTGAGAAGAAACTTCTTCTCCTGAATTACGGCTATACTTGGTGCAGGGGTCGGACTAGGAATCTGCACTTGAGGTTGCACCTGGGCATATGAATCTTACATCAAAAACTTACTAAACATTTCTCACATTACATTAACATGCCCAATCTAGCTTTTAGCCAAGTGACCTAATCACTTAACTCCTTTACCAACACTTACAGCCATGTCAGACAGTGATAAAAAGTCTATTTCATTCATATGGGCATAGCCCTTCTGAGTACAATTATTTTTGGGAAGGTAGAACAAGCTGATTGGTACATCAATTTGGGGAGAATAAGATTGTGTTACATTCAGATACGGGAACTAAGTAATAGTATGGAGTGGGGTCATGGATTTTCAGGAATCGATAGGTCATAGGAAGCTTGGGGTATCCTTCCTCTGATACCCGTTGTTCTCATAACGTCCCAACACCTTGATTCTGGCGGCAGGGATTATTCGAGTCACTTCCTCGTACACATACTTGTTCTGCTTAACCTTTCAACCGCCGACATGTAGGGTTGCGTTTGCGTGAGCCTCAACAAAGATGAATAGCTTCACAATCTTTAAGTCCTCCATCCAGTTGATTCTCTTTAAGTTGGTCCGAAGGTACGCAAGTCGGTGGGCAGCTATGTAGTAAATTCCTGAATATCACGTCCATCTCTGTTCCACGTACAGGGGTGAAGGATTGTAGATGCAGTCTAGGATATTCATCATACCTAGCCTCCTCGATAATCCGAGGCACGCATCGCAGTCATAAAAATAACCTGGAACACCAAAAATTTGTTCCATGCTTCGCGACTTTGCAGGTTAGCATTGATACATAAGTAAGGAAATGTTCTTAATGGCAACATTGCTCTACTTCCAACAATTAAGTTTCCTTGTAAATATTAGATTCCATTGGTTTGCTCTGATACCAACTGTAACGTGTCCCCCCTGTCCACTTGTAGGACACGTCTTAGCAGCCCATCAAGAAGAGAGTCCGTTCTTAATGGCAACATTGCTCTACTTCCAACAATTAAGTTCCCTTGTAAATATTAGATTTCATTGGTTCGCTCTTATACCAAAAACTGTAACGTGTCCCCCCTGTCCACTTGTAGGACACCTCTTAGTAGCCCATTGGGAAGAGAGTCCGTTCTTAATGGCAACATTGCTCTACTTCCATTCATTAAGTTCCCTTGTAAATATTAGATTTTGTTGGTTCGCTCTGATACCAACTATAATGTGTCCCCCCTGTCCCCTTGTAGGACACGTCTTAGCAGCCCATCGGAGAGTCTAGAAAGCACTGCCCAGCACTCCCAAGGATTGTCACGGGGTTTGCGTTCTAGGTCTTCCTGAGTCTGCCACGAAGCAGGAGCATTCTGACCATTCCCACTTAGGACCGACCTGAATCAGGGTTTTCCTAATGTTCAAGTTCCTAGAATGGTAGTTAGTGTCGAGCCCCAGACGAACTACTTTACACAGAAACATGAGGGTCAAAGCAGATTTATATTGCACTTGGTTCAAGAAGAATGGAAAACGAGAGGGATGCGAAGCGACCTCTCTGCCCGTAAGGCATAGTCCCATTCCGTTCCCCTAAAATAATATAAATCAGGACTCTAGCTTTCTAGATTCTATGTCATCGTTACCTTACTGTCAATTCCTTTGAGAAAAGTTCTCGGCCAACGGGGACCACCCGTTTATAGGACGGACCCAGGGTCACATCCACCGCACTTTCCTCGTGTTGCTTTAGTTATCTAATTACCTATCACATTTAGTTTGTCAAGAAAAAACAACTTCTTTAATTAACCAATTAATCACTGGTTCCTTCACGTAACTTAGGCAGTGACATAGAAAAACAATGTCAAACAAGTTTCTTTTCAACATTTGATCTTTTTTTATCAGTCTTTGGAATACATCATATAATCCAGCTCGAAGGCTATTCCATCATCCGCTGAATTCAATTCCAGCAATCCTCAGGGATCACTATTCCAAGTTCCGCCCGTAGACTAGTATGCGGGCCTCGAGATCCCATCTCGAGTCACATAGGCCTCTTGTGCAGGATCCGGAGGCAAGGGATTTACGGCCAGAGCCCCCCCTAGCATCCAGGCATCCTCTTGCTCCAAGTAGCACCCACAGAGAGACCTCTCACGGTGGGTTCGGTCCACTACCCGGTGCGGTTAACAACCCCCCTGGATAGGGTCAGGTAGATAGTCAGGGGTAATTGATGCTGCCTCTCCCTCCAGGCTTTCAACCTGAAGCATTAGTTATTTTCCAACATTAGTTCCTTGAGCAAAGAAGAATAAACAATGCTCCTAAGTGTACAAACACAAACACTCTAGTGGTCATTTATACGGCCAACTGCTAAGGTGTGAATCCTTCTCTCCGAATACATCCAGCATTAAATCCGGGATCAATTCCGACTTGGCAAGATCCCAAGGGTTTCGTAAGCCTAGTTGCTTGTTTACCCTTTATCCTTGGGTTAGGGTTTATACCCTGTTGACCCAAATTGTCAATACCTTAGGTTTTCTTATATTAAGGTGAATAAATCTTGGGCAATCTCATCGCCCTAACCTAGTTGGTTAACTGCTTTCTTGGCAAATTCGTAACTCTCCTAACTTGGAAAATCAGCCCAAGGAAGGGTAATGTAGCAGGATGACTACTCATCCTTTAGAAAATTAGACTTGTACTTAGAACTCGCCAACCTTGTTCTAAGGAGTGGCAATACTATTTTGTGACTTAGACACAAATCCATGCGATGTTGCAACTTGTTGCAGGAGGTAGGTGTCAGTACCTAGCTTGTGGGATTATTTCTCCCATCACACGGTATTCCTTGGTCAATAATACCTTTGGTCAAGATGTAGGGTTTAGGAGTCCTCTTGACCCAATCCAACCTCTAACCCTACTAGGCCAACAACGCTTTGGCCCTAGGGTTCCTAAAATTCATATGGAAGTCTAGTATTTGGTCAATTGATCCTTAGGGTGAGAACCCTAGATCATTCTTGCATGGGCATTTAGCTAACCCTAACATTCAGTGAATGTGGGTAGGACCTTTGAGACTGGAAGTATTAAGTCGGCAACCTAAGTGCGATACTAGGCAGAATTTTAACATAGCTTAGCCTTATCTAGCACATTGAGGTGTTCGTCGTACTAACTATTTATGCCTTTATGAATCCCATGTGAGTTACACCATTACAAGCGATTTACCTAATTGATCTAATTGTCTTATGACAAGAGGTGATCTTTCCTTAGAAATGCAAATACTTTTCCTAAAAGATGTAAATGACTACAAGATATAACATTCCATGCAAATATGCGATTTCAGGACCATAGACCTTCTACTTTTATGCAACTTAGAGATCATTCTTTTCCTTGCTCTATACTATAATGATTGACATTCAGAGCTAACTCGTATAAACCCTACATTGATGCAACGAAGTCAAAAGCTTTAATATTTTTATTGAAGATGAATTCAAACTTTGATAAAGAACTCCATGCTTGAGCGAATGCCATGAGTCCATCATTGATTTAATCCTTCCTTTTATTACTTAACCCGACCTAAAATGTAACCATCTTCGCAGGCAATTCACAAAGTTCATAATTTCCTTTCCATGCATTGCGACTATTTGGACATCATTCAATGGGCGTCTAATATCATCTCATACACGAGTCACAACTAGGAAATTATTACCTAAGTGTATTATGTGTTATATGCACTATTATTTTCGCGAGGCAACAAGGATGCCTTTAGACAAATCCACCTTTTAACTTATGCAATAGATGTTCAAGAATGCAACTACCCTTGACCATGCAAGTACTCGTCATGCAACTTAACTTGGTAATTCGATGCGCGTATATGAATTTTCCGATGTGTTCAAACTTTCCTATGAGAATTAAAGACATACTTAATGCATCCTTTCATGCGGAAGTATTATCGGAACCTGGGCATCAAGAATCGGGGTGTTGTCCACTCACATACTCGGGGTGGAAGCTCCCGCGTGTGCTCCTCTCGCCTTTGGAGCCATTTATGAAGTGAATTTCGTCGCAGCAACTCCCCCTTGGTTTACTCACATGTTTCGAAGTCTCTCAGTCCAAGATCTCCTCTCCCGTGCAGGACCCAGGCCTTGCAGTCACGGTTTTTTAAAAAACCGGGGAAGGCATGGGAGAACAAGGCTTATGGAAGCCTTAATAGAAGCTTCTAATTGGAAGCTTCTAAGCTTATGTCATAGATGACGTGGAGAGAGAAAATGATTGGGAAAATGAATGATGACGATGATGATTATGATGATGGTGGTGGTGAGGACGGAGGCGATAGCGACCAGGTGGCGTGGCGGCAGCTGTTGGTAGCGCGATAGCAGTTGGGCGACGACAACACGGTAGCATGGTACGATTCCTTCCTCTCCCCTCAAGCTTGAGAGGGGGGGAGGTCATATAGGTAGAGGGGGGAGGGAATAGCCACACACGTGGCCAGTTGCATGCCTCCTCCCCCCCATGCTCTCCTACTCCACACCCACTCCTCTCACACTCCCTCTCCCCCGCCATGCAACGGCGGCTGAAGGGGAGTGGAGTTTATCCATAAAAAAATTTTCCAAAAATTTATCAATTATCCCTTTTCCCCCTTGAAGGGGTGTTCCTGCGTAGGCCTACGGTGGCTCATGGTTTTTCAAGCCACGGCTCTTATGCACAACGCGGGCTGGAGTTCATTGATGCACGCAGAGGGAGCACTTGGCCACCAACATTTATCGTTGCGGGAGATTACTTTGGGTTGATTTTTGAGCGGGGTGTGCGGGGTCTAGGGTCGATTAATATTTCATTGCGAAAATATTACAAAGGGAGGGCGCATGGTTAAGGGTAGGCACTTTGGCTGCAGGTGAATCGGGGCTATGTGGCCAAATATTAACTATATTGAAAATTTCCAAACTATATGAGAATTTCCAAATTTCTTAATATAGTGTTTGTAGAGGTGGCGGGCTTGACCGCGGTAGGCACGGTGAAAGTGTGGGTGGTTGTAGTGACTCAACAAAGGTGGCGTGGCCCGAAACCGGCCGGGGTGCCCACAAAGGGGGTCATTGAAAATTGAAAGGGTGTGATTAGTGGGGGGTGCCCTTTGGCCCCTCCACCCCCCTAATTTTTTATTGGGGGGGAAGGTAGTGCCGTGCAGGCAACCGCACGAAAAAAACGCGCCCCCCCCCCCCAATCATGATGAGGCTTGACAAGCAAGCTATGGAGTGCATTATGCCAGGCTTCTACACTTATCATACGCTCCATGTCGCTTCAATCCGCGTAGGGAATGGTGGCCTGTAGAGGGAGAGAGAAAATCAGTCTTTCTCTCTCCTCCCTCTCTCTCTTCTAAGGGGGAATTCATGTGGGAAGAAGAAGGAAGAAGGAAGAATGATGGAGGCTTGTCCGGCACGGATCGAATTGCTCCACAGGCTGGAAATGGTGATTGGTGATTGTGCTGGACATGAAGTGCTGCTGATTTCCAAATCTACAGCCATGGACATGAAACCGGAAACACGCAAATAAGCGGTAATTTAAAATTTTCAAAGGAAATTTGAGCTTTTATGGCTTTTGATGGATGAAATGTTGTTCATGTGGGCTAAAAATTGTTCATGTTACTATTTTCTATGAGTTCTTGCCGGTCATAATCAAAAAATCAGAAAAATATGCATTTTATGGTTCAAAATAATATGCTAAAACACGTAAAACATAAAAAAACAAGGGAAAATGAGGGTTTTTGGCATAAAAATGGGAAAGTAAATAGGAACATCAACTAAACTTTCATTTTTCTGCAAGAAGGAACTAAGGGCCACAGCCCATAACCTGTTTTGAATTTTCAGTAATTAAATAATGCAGGAAAATAAGGGAAAATACAAGAAAATGGTGGAAAAACCCTAAAAAATAGGGGAAAAATACATTTTGGGTTCCGAAAAATAAGGATAAATAAGAGCAATGTTTGTGAATGTTTGTGGGGATTGAAGCATGAGGATTTGCCTCAGTTCAACCCCACCTTCTTGTTCTAGTGTGTGTTTTCCCGCTTTTTATACATAAAATGGTGTCAAAATACCCTATAAATCCATCCAACGACGCAATATTTAAACGGGGAAGGGTAGAGGAGTTGAAATATGTCTAAATGCTTTGTGAAGATGATGGGGAAGTTGCTGATTTCTATGCATAGCATTTAGGACGGATGATTATTAAAATTAAGAGCTTAGTAGCACGGGGATCACCTCGGTGCTAAGCCCATGCAACGAAGCACGAACGGTAGTTGGAAACCATTAAAAGAATGTTTTTGCACTTGTGCACAATACTGTTTTGCTAAATGGTTGAGCACTAGGCATCCACCAAATGCATGGAGCATGAAAAAGATTTAAAAGTATCAGTGATCAACTCCTGGACATGCATTGCAATTGGTTTATGAGGACATGACCTACGATGAGAGGCAGTGAGGTACCCATGCTGCAGGCTAGTCGTGGGGTCTAGGGGAAAGAGAAGTAAGGACAATGGTACATTCCTGGACACGTTTATTTGGTACCTTGAGCGACGTTTGTGCGAAATGTCTAAATGTTGAGCGACGCATCGAGGGGCCAATCCCCAAGGTGTAGGAGAGTCGTAGAGGGTTGATGGCATTCAGCCGTAGGAGGAACCCCATGTGTATGTGATTCGAGCCTTTCGGCTATGAGAAAGGGACTCCCTCTGAGGAGTAATATTGGGTTAGGATCAGTTGGACTACAACGTATTACAAACGCAATGTTTAGGGAGGCAGAGATTTTGATAGACGCTCCTGGCCGCGAGGCCGAGGGGTTGTCTTGTGCATAGTGACGAGGCCCCGGCTAGTGCATGAGCCAGTGCCGGCCCATTTTTAGGTCCATCAGTGGTGCGTCTGCGGGGAGCCGCTTAAAAGTGGCGGTTCTCGAATCCTGGTTGTTTAGGGACCAACTAGCAGTTTATGCCAAAGGATAGTGAGATTGATCCGTTATTTATTGATAAGCATCGTCTAGCAGAAATCGAAAAGCAAGAGAGAGACGAAAGAGCTAGGCGACGTGCTGAAATTTTTAGGAGATATTCCCCTAAGCGTAGCGGTGCTGAACCCTTACGAGGGAGTGGATCTTGTGGTCTTGGGGCCACAAGCAGCAAGTTAGGAGAAGGTGGAAGCTCTAGTGCTCCGCTTCCTGCCATAAGCCAATCCACGTCAATTGCGGGAGGTATAACCCCACCGTCCCCTATTCCTAGTGCAAATCCAATCCTTGTCATGGCGCAGCCTATTGCAATTCCAGCAGGAACGACGGATTTGCCGGCTCTAGGCTACCCGCTATCCATTTTTAATGGGCTAGTTGAGGAAGATGCGGAACTCCACATTAGGGAGTTCCAAAAGCTGATGTTTAATTGTCGCATTCAAGAAGAAGGACATTTAATGATGTTCTTCAATATGACTCTCAAAGGAAGAGCCGCTATATGGTATCATGGTTTAGAAGCCGGAACCATATTGAATATTGATTCATTTTATGGAGCTTTTCGAAGGGAGTTTGCCCCTGAAAGGGGTGGGCAATATTGGTTGCGTGTACTCAACGTGACCTGCCAAGAACCACACGAGGATATTCGTGCTTATGCGAAGAAGATAAAAGAGGTTTTTCGTAAGTTGGACACCTCTATTCCTATCCCCGCAGCTGCCCAATTGCAATATTTCCTACATGGTTTGGACTTTAATATCCAATTGCAGTTGAGTAGTGTCCCCTTGGGGGATATAGATACTGCCATTAGACGAGCACAAGAGGTGGAATCCCGACTACAAGCAGCCTATGCTTCTCGAGGCAATTCAAATATGGGTTTAGTATTGGGAAATAATGTGGCAATGGCCAATGGCAGTAGTGGTCAAGGGATGGCGATGGCTAACCCTAATGGGAGAGGGAACATGATGCAGAATGTGCCTTTATTACCAGCTCCCCCTAGCATATCGATGCCTACGGGCAGTCAAATGGCTCCAAGTGGTGGAGGCCAGGCGGTCAATTCTAACACCATGCCTGTGGCTCAACAACCAGTGCCTAATCGAATTGTTAGGCCGATGGAACGACATGGTAATGACCAAGGCTATGAGTCGAGTTCTTCTAATGTTCTTGGCGAGGTTAAGGACATGATGAAGCATTATACCGACATGATTACGGAGCAGTATCTGCAAATAGCCGTTGATGTCAACTTCCTTAAAAAACAACAAAATTTAATAGGAAGTAAATACCCAGAGGAGGGTGCACCTTCGAGGTTTAGTTGCAAATGGTGTGGTGGGCAACACTATCCAAGAAATTTCCCAAATGTTAAGTGCGACATCTGTGGGAAATCTGGCCATTTAGCAGCTACTTGCTGGAGTAAGATCAGTTCCCTCCAACGAGGTAGTTGGCAACCAGGGCCTGTTAATCATCGTGCCCAAGGAAGTGATTCCCAGCGAGAGGACGGGCCTAAACAAATACTTCAACGACCAAAGACTACAGTGGAGGAGCTACCAAGTGGTAATGGGGTTAGTTTGATTGAGGCTGTACGTGTTAATGATGCTGAAACCTCTAATCTACGAGCTGTCCTTACAAGAGGTCAAAAGGGTAGAGGGGCCGACAAGGATAAGCCTGTCGACAGAAATCCTAAACAAGGCAACAAAGGAACGCAAGTTTTGGATCCTGCCATGGAAGGGGTACCTTTGAAGCCCGTGGAAAGTAAAGCCGATAAGGAACCACCAAAGAAGAAGGTGAAAGTTAAAAAGGAGGCATTAAAGCCGATTCAGCGACCTAAAGAGCGGATGGTTTGGCGTGAGAAGCGAGCTCTATCAAACTATCATGAATTCGATTTGGCGAGCTCTCTTTGCGAAGTCAAGCCGGATGTGAATCTTTTACAGCTTATTAAGCTTTCCCCAGGAGTACGCAAGGAATTTAGAAAGATCCTACGTACTGGGTATATCGTAGAACCTTTGGGTATTGCGCGAGTTGGTGATGACTGGTTCGAGCATGCTGAGAAGCATTGCCCAAGGGTTGCAGCCTATGTCGATGGGATATTAGTAGATTATGCCATTGTCGACACGGGATCATCTGTTAACATTATGAGTTCTGAACTGATGGAAAGGTTGGGTCTTGCGATCCAGAAAGATACCTCCACAATTCTCAGAATGGCAGATGATAGTTTGAGACAGCCGGAAGGCTGCATTACTAAGGTCCATGTCACTGTTGCAAATGTAGAATGGCTGTTGGACTTTAGGGTGATTCGTTTTGCAGGCCGGCCAAGTTACCAAGTATTACTCGGACGACCTTGGATCTTGCAAGCGGACTGCCAAGTAGATATACCCGCTGGTCGACTGATATTCGGCAGAGGTGCCCAGCGTGTGGTGGTTGATGCTTATCCTGAGTCCCCGCAGAGTGAGAGAGCTCTTCTATCTTCTATAGAATTGGAGACACTAGAAGATTTATCTGTCAGTGAGACATCATCGAGTGATGAGTCCAAAGAGGGATCCACCACAGAGGACATCTATTAGATCACTTTGAACGAGCCGATAGAGGGCCAAGATCGTATAAGAGATGCAGATGTTATCGAGCTGGACCTTGGTACGCCTGATGATTCGCGGCCAATCAAATTAGGTTCTATGCTCAGCTCAGTAGAAAGGGAGGACTATGTGGCCTTGATCCAGGAATTTCGTGATATCTTTGCCTGGAGTTATGATGAGTTGAGAGGCATCCCTCCTAGTCTTGCTGTTCATACAATTCCGTTGAAGGAGGGCAGTCGTCCGGTACAGCAGAAAGTAAGGCGTATGCCTTTTGAACTGAGGGACGGGCTGTTTGAAGAGCTACAGAAGCTTCAGAAAGCGGGTTTGGTTTTTCCTGTGCAACACACGGAATGGTGTTCGCCAGTTGTGATTAGAAAGAAGAAGAATAATCAAATCCGTTTATGTGTAGACTTTAGGGAGCTGAATAAGCAGACAGTTAAGGACTACTACCCGCTGCCATTTATTGACCAGATTTTGGATCAATTAGCGGGTAGGGAAATATATTCGTTCATGGATTGCTTTGCAGGATATAACCAGATGGCAATTGCAGAAGAGGACAAGTTGAAAACAACTTTCATCACTGTATTTGGTACTTTTGCGTACCATGTGATGGCCTTTGGTTTATGCAATGCGCCTGGTTCGTGGCAACGAACAGCAGATAAGACATTCGGTGACATATCCCCTGAAGAGTTGAAGGTGTTTATTGATGACTTAGGGGCTGCCACCGTGAGAGAAAGGCAGTTGATCATTTTAAGAAAATGCTTTGAGCGCTGTAGACAATTCTGCATCGCCCTAAATCCAAGGAAGTGTGTTTTTGGAGTACCTTATGGGCTATTGCTGGGTCATGTAGTCAGTTCAGTAGGGATTGCGACAGACCTCGAGAAGGTTAAAGTTATAGTTGCCATGGGTCCACCACGCACTCCGAAGGAAGTTCATAGCTTTCTGTCTTTGGTTGGTTACTACCGTAGATTTATCAATGCCTTGGCAGAAAGAACGTTGCCGCTTACAAATTTATTGTCCTTTAGCTGTTCGTTTGTATGGGGTGACCCTTGTAAGGTAGCATTCGAGGATGTGAAACAGGAGCTAGCAAAAGCGCCCGTTTTAAAAGCATCTAAAAGAGGTGAGGTGTTTTATATCTTTTCAGCAGCCACGATGTATAGTATCAGCTACTGTTTAGCCCAAATTTGGGAAGACAAGTGGTACCACCCGATTGCTTTTGCTAGTCGGAAGCTGGGGGTATCCGACATCAATTACACCTACATGGAGAAGCTGTGTCTAGCGATGGTCTTTGGGACCAAGAAATTCAGGCATTACATTCTCTATGAGAAAGTCGTGCTTTATACGAAGGCGGAGGGGCTTCGATCATTGATGAATAAGCTACAGCCGCCTGATCATTTAGCGAAGTGGTTGATCACTTTGCAGGAATTTGATTATGAAATCAAGAGTAAGCCACCAAGGTTGCAAGGCATCGTGGAATGTCTTGTGGACTTTGGGGAGCCGAAAGAATCTATGGCTGAAGGTAGTGACATGGAGTTGTTATTTAAAATAGATACGGCATCTATTCCCTCCTGGTACGCTGCAATAACGCATTATTTATCAACGGGAGAGGCGGGATCCGAATTATCTAAAGCTGAGAAAATGAAAATTAAGCAGCAAGCGTTAAAGTTTGCTTTGATCACAGGTACATTATATCGGCAAGGGGTTGATGATATCTATCGCCGGTGTGTGATGCCTGACGAGGTGCCATTCATTTTGGAAGAGTGCCATGATTCTGCTTGCGGTGGCCATTTTGCTGGACGGCTTACAGCACAAAAGGCTTTGAGAGCAAGTTATTGGTGGCCTGCCATCTTCCAGGATGCGTTTGCGTATGTTAAGAGATGCGATATTTGCTAACGACATGATAGTCGAGAGAATAGGAAACGACCACTCACCCCTATTATGGCGATACTTCCATTTGAGAAGTGGGGAATAGACTTTGTGGGTCCTATTACTCCGTCGTCGACTGCGCAAAAGAGGTATATCATTGTCGCAACTGACTACTTCACAAAGTGGTCAGAAGCACGTGCAACAAGGAAAGATGATGCTAAAAAAACTGCTAGTTTCCTTTTAGAGCAGATAATATGCCGGTTTGGTCCGCCGAAAGAATTAGTGTCGGACCGCGGAACCCATTTCCTAAATAAGGTGATCAAAGGTTTGACAGAGATGTGGCAAATCAAGCATAACAAGACAACCCCCTATAATCCGCAAGCCAATGGGCAGGTTGAAAGTACCAACAAGCAGCTTGTGGGCATCCTGTCCAAAATTGTGTCGGAAAAGAAACGGGATTGGGATAAAAAGTTATACGTGGCAGTGTGGGCCTACAATACGACTTTCAAACGAGCCACTGGCCATACCCCGTTTAAGTTAGTATATGGGGAGGAGTGTGTCTTGCCTTTAGAAATTGAGCTGCCGACTATTCGGTTTGCCATCAATCATTCTTTGAGCGATGAAGATGCACTTTTTGAGCGTTTAACGACACTGGCACATTTAGATGAGCTTAAGCTGCAGAGCTTATTGCACCAAGAAGTGGCGAAGCGCCGAATGCAGCAGCTACACGACCTCAAAGCCAAGAAATACACCTTCAAGAAAGGACAGCTTGTTCTGTATTATGATGCACGACGTGAATTATTTCCAGGCAAGCTAGAGCCCAAATGGGATGGGCCCTATAGGATCGTTAGAATAGGAAAGAATAAATCCACAGTCTTGTTAGCTGACCTTGAGGGGATAGAATTTAAAAATAAGGTTAATCTTAATAAGATTAAACCTTATTATTTCTGATTGTACTAATGCTATGACTGCCTTGCAGGTCTAGGTGAGATCAATCAGACATCTGCAAGGAAATCGTGATAAAGGTTGATGGGTCGTCTGATCCCTTATTTAGAACACCCATATTTAGAACAGAGGTATCATCAGGGAAAGATCATTTGGTGGAGCAAAGGATACAAGGTGATTGAGCAAGAAGGCGGGACATTTATTTGGGAGATCAAGGTCTTCTGCCATCACTGCCTACAAATTTTGACGAGCATCCCTGTTGAATTCAATGACGATGGAGGAATGGAACCTACAGTCCACCCATTGAATATGCTGAATTTTGATTACCATAATTACGAGTAGAGTCCAGGATGGTGGGGTATGTAAACCCTTTAAGGACGTACACCTTGTACTTTGATGGGGCGTCCAGGGGTCCATGCAAAAAAGGAAGTGTAGGAGTTGTCATCCGAGACCCCCGTCGACGCATTGTCATGAAGTTAGCTGCTTATCTCGGGGTGAATTTTACCAATAATATGGCCAAATACAAAGCCCTGATAATGGGTTTGAATATTGCAAAGAAGGGTGGTATTTGTCAGTTGTTGGTGAAAGGGGACTCTCAATTGGTTTTAAATCAACTCAATGGGACGTACATGGTACGAAACCCCATCCTTTGTATGTACCATCATACTGCCATAGCCCTGCTAGATGAATTCGATAGAGTGTCTTTTCAGCTGATTCCACGGAATTGGAATCAGTTTGCCGATTCTTTGGCTAATTTTGTGTATGAAGAAGACCTCTTCTTTAATTGTGGCCCGTGTCCCGATATATCTATTGATGGTGAGACAGGACCCGGTCGTTTGTGGGGTATGCTTTCTGCACATGCCCTCTTTGGCAGACGATGGTTGATTTGGGTGATGCAGAGGGTAAGCGAGACTCATTTGCCTTTATTATCTGGGACCCACAGACTGGTTAGATGACATGTGATGCGAACACCTCTTGCAATATACGCAGGAGGGATAGGTCATAATTTAATGCACTTAGTATAGGGCTACAAGCCCTGTTCCCCTGGAAATGGTATGCTTTGATGTCTATCATGGTTGTTTCCAGGTGGATGTTATGTGAAGTATTGTTGGATTTCATTAGGGCAAGAGGGCCGATTCAGTTTTGTAGCAAAGTCATGTCTGATTTCAATAGGCCAAGAGGGCTATTCCCCTGTCTAGTGCGGGTGCGTTTAATCGGGTTTTTTTAAAGTGTTGTGCTGGACAAATTTCGTGGTTAGTGGAATTTGGTGGAGCCTGGAGGAGCCTTTGCTGCGATGGAAGCTTCTTGCGGCCAATCCAGGTGATACCTCTCCTTTACGGGTATCTTTCTTTCCTGTTATATTTGTATTTGTACTTGTCGAGGGGATAGTTTTTGTTGGGGACCGGCAACCAAGGCATGAAGTCCCAGGTTTAGGCTAAGTATGTTTGAGGGAGGTCGGATTAGTCATTGCCTCCTGTAAAGACATTGTCCGACATTGAAAGACCTATTTTAGAAGGACGTCCTAGTGGCCCTGTTCTGCTAGCCTGCTAGGCAGTCGTTCTAGGAGTTCTTGTTAGTAGTGAGGCAGTTAGAGAAGCCTGCCAGAAGATAATAATGATGATGCCTGAATATCCTAAAAGATGAATATAAATACGAAGGTGTGTAAAAAGGGGTTCTAACCCCTATTAAAGAAATGAAAATATATAAGCAGTTGATCATTGCCTTGCAAGGGCTTGGTAGGTTCCTGGGGACGAGTCAGACCCGGGGCTGATACCTTGTCTTCCTAGGGGTGGCTTCTTGCTGAGGAAAAATTGATGCCAAAACCAGGAAGGTTGGAGCGAAAATAAAAGTGAGCATTCGAAAAGGATTAAGTGTCGCCTTGCGAGGGCTTGGTAGGTTCTTGGGTGCCGAGACAGATCCTGAGGCCGATGCCCTGTTCTCCTTGGGTCACTACGCTCAGCTCCCTCCTTTTTACATGCCCAAGTATGTTCATCCAATAAAAACCCTAAACGAAGACATGTATTGAAAGAAAATACTCCTTGATCCGGCTATAGGAGTCCTCGCCTTGCAGGAGCTCCTAGTTGTGTTGTCTTTAGTTGGTACGTAGTGCAGACTACCACTTAGGGCAACCTCTTTGATAGGGTTCTTTTTAGTTTGGCTGTGTTGGAGCAGCCGGTTAGTGACTCACTTCGGATATTCTATTAGATGATACTAGGCCTACTCCTTGTGGATATCATGCCTTGGTTCTGTCCAGGGGTAGGGGGAGCATTGTGTTGAGTTTTATTTTATAATTGTTTTGTATCAGTTTGATGCTTCTTTGGTTGTTTCTGTGCAGATATGTTCGTGGATTCGACGGGCTGAGTCACCCTATCCCGTGGTCGCCAATGAGAGAGGAATTTAGGTGACGGGAAGTGCTTAAAAATAGCTAAAAATCATGGATATCAAGTGAAAAATATTCAATGTCAAAGGCGGCGGCTCGATCTAGGATGATTTTAAGCATAAGCAGTCGACGGGCGCCCAAGTGACACCTCCGGATTTTAAGTAATTTTTTTGTCAGTCAGGATAGGATGTGGGAGCTATAGGCCTGTCCGGGATGTCGAGGCGGACGTCCATAAATTTACAGCATGTCAATCGGAGCTCGTATGCGGAAGATGGCCCGAAACCGGCCGGGGTGCCCACAAAGGGGGCCAAATTTGAAAATTGAAAGGGTGTGATTAGTGGGGGGTGCCCTTTGGCCCCTCCACCCCCCTAATTTTTTCGTGGGGGGGAAGGTAGTGCCGTGCAGGCAACCGCGCGAAGAAAACGCGCCCCCCTCCCCCCCAATCATGATGAGGCTTGACAAGCAAGCTATGGAGTGCATTATGCTAGGCTTCTACACTTATCATACACTCCATGTCGCTTCAATCCGCGCAGGGAATGGTGGCCTGTAGAGGGAGAGAGAAAATCAGTCTTTCTCTCTCCTCCCTCCCTCTCTTCTAAGGGGGAATTCATGTGGGAAGAAGAAGGAAGAAGGAAGAATGATGGAGGCTTGTCCGGCATGGATCAGATTGCTCCACAGGCTGGAAATGGTGATTGGTGATTGTGCTGGACATGAAGTGCTGCTGATTTCCAAATCTACAGCCATGGACATGAAACCGGAAACACGCAAATAAGCGGTAATTTAAAATTTTCAAAGGAAATTTGAGCTTTTATGGCTTTTGATGGATGAAATGTTGTTCATGTGGGCTAAAAATTGTTCATGTTACTGTTTTCTATGAGTTCTTGTTGGTCATAATCAAAAAATCAGAAAAATATGCATTTTATGGTCCAAAATAATATGCTAAAACACGTAAACATGAAAAAACAAGGGAAAATGAGGGTTTTTGGCATAAAAATGGGGAAGTAAATAGGAACATCAACTAAACTTTCATTTTTCTGCAAAAAGGAACTAAGGGCCACAGCCCATAACCTGTTTTGAATTTTCAATAATTAAATAATGCAGGAAAATACAAGAAAATGGTGGAAAAACCCTAAAAAATAGGGGGAAAATACATTTTGGGTTTCGAAAAATAAGGATAAATAAGAGCAATGTTTGTGAATGTTTGTGAGGACTGAAGCATGAGGATTTGCCTTAGTTCAACCCCACCTTCTTGTTCTAGTGTGTGTTTTCCCGCTTTTTATACATAAAATGGTGTCAAAATACCCTATAAATCCATCCAACGACGCAATATTTAAACGGGGAAGGGTAGAGGAGTTGAAATATGTCTAAATGCCGTGTGAAGATGATGGGGAAGTTGCTGATTTCTATGCATAGCATTTAGGATGGATGATTATTAAAATTAAGAGCTTAATAGCACGGGGATCACCTCGGTGCTAAGCCCATGCAATGAAGCACGAACGGTAGTTGGAAACCATTAAAAGAATGTTTTTGCACTTGTGCACAATACTGTTTTGCTAAATGGTTGAGCACTAGGCATCCACCAAATGCATGGAGCATGAAAAAGATTTAAAAGTATCAGTGATCAACTCCTGGACATGCATTGCAATTGGTTTATGAGGACATGACCTACGATGAGAGGCAGTGAGGTACCCATGCTGCAGGCTAGTCGTGGGGTCTAGGGGAAAGAGAAGTAAGGACAATGGTACATTCCTGGACACGTTTATTTGGTACCTTGAGCGACGTTTGTGCGAAATGTCTAAATGTTGAGCGACGCATCGAGGGGCCAATCCCCAAGGTGTAGGAGAGTCGTAGAGGGTTGACGGCATTCAGCCGTAGGAGGAACCCCATGTGTATGTGATTCGAGCCTTTCGGCTATGAGAAAGGGAATCCCTCTGAGGAGTAATATTGGGTTAGGATCAATTGGACTACAACGTATTACAAACGCAATGTTTAGGAAGGCAGAGATTTTGATAGACGCTCCTGGCCGCGAGGCCGAGGGGTTGTCTTGTGCATAGTGACGAGGCCCCGGCTAGTGCATGAGCCAGTGCCGGCCCGTTTTTAGGTCCATCACCGATTGCTCGTTTTCACACACCATGCTTAGCCACCCCTTGGTTTGGAACATAAAGTGTGAACAAACCTTTATTAAAAGCTTAGAAAAAATCTGACAAAGACAAACTCATTTTCCTGAAAATCTGCCTCATAGAGCACTACACAAAACATCTCATAACTTTCTAACCATGTCTTGGATTGCCAAGCTTCAAAAAGCAAAGTTCTAGCTCTCTTTCCAACCTAGAACTCTCTAGAACAACTCAGAGCCCTGAGATACAAGAAAAGAAGTTCCTGCTTAAGCAAATCAAACCACCTGAGTTTGATGGCCATAGTAAAAACGTCGAGGTTGAAGCAGAAATATGGGTTGAGTCCATGGAAGATTATTTCATTGATACTAGAATTACCCCAGCTAATCAAGCAATGATACGCAAGTTAAAGCTAATAAGAGTGTAAAATATTACACGGTGCAGCGAACAGAATTTGAGAAAGAGATAGAGAGTACACAACAGAAAAGAGGAGAATTAGTAAATTCTTTAACTCCAAACAACTTATACAAAGATGGCTCTGTCCACGCGTGCGCTTCCACTGTGTGAAGCTTAGATGGCGATCTAGACAAAAGATAGGTGAAGAGCTTAAGGCTAGCTGGAACAACAACTCTGACTAGGTGAAAGATGAGTGAGTGATGGCTGTGAAGGGGTTTAGCTTTTATAGCCAGTGAAGGTCATTAGGCCGGCCTGCTGACCGACGTACCATATGAGTCTCCACTAGTCAACCAGGGAATATTCCAGGGAATATTCCCTTTACCATCGGGCTGGGGGTGCTGCCCCCGGACCCCCGCCAGGGGGCCGCTGGCCCCCCTGGGACCCCCCAGCCAGGGGCCGCTTCCGCGGCCCCCAGACCCCACAATAGGGGCCCCTTTTAACTCCCTTACACCGCAACTTGATGCAATGCGCCTCGAGTTGCTACCAGCTTAACCACTCTGTCTAACCCAAAGATTAGACCCACAATGGTCACCTTTTTGCCATCCGGTCACATAGACCTCATTTGATATACAAGTCAGGACTCAACCAATGTCCGGGCTCACATTTGGCTTCTCCTCATAATGGGGGCCTTACAACTTTGAGCACCATGGATCATTGGTAGCACCTAATGAGGGTGGGGCATTGATCATATCTAACATGATGTAACCTTCTTCGAAAATTTAATATAAAGTATTTCTATCCTTCTGAAATGATTTCTCTTTTTGAAAAGATATGAAAATGCTACTGAGATCCAAGAAAAGAAGTTCCTGCTTAAGCAAATCAAACCACCTGAGTTTGATGGCCATAGCAAAAACGTCGAGGTTGAAGCATAAATATGGGTTGAGTCCATGGAAGATTATTTCATTGATACTAGAATTACCCCAGCTAATCAAGCAATGATAGGCAAGTTAAAGCTAATAAGAGAAGCCCGAACTTGGTGGAAACAATGGTGTAAAAACCAAGGGATCTCCGAAGTGTCTGTTAGTTGGGACATATTAAAGGATGTAGTGCAAGGCCGGTATCTTTCGCCAGCATACCGCACGCAAAAGATGAATGAATTCTTTGGTCTAAAGCAACTTGGAATGACACTGGAAGACTATTACTCAAATTTTGTAACACTTCTCAAGTATGCACCATCTATGGATATTGCGTAACAAGTATCCAACTTTTGCCACAGATTGGATGATCCCATGAACACACTACTTGAAGCAATGTGTCCATCAGACCTCCAAGATGCATTGATAAGAGAAAGACCAATTGTATAGGAGCTCCAATCCAAACCAAGATTAAACATTAAGCCTTGGAATAATAAGTTCCAAAATAGAAATATAACTAGAGGCTATGCAAAAAGAGCCCAAGGTTAATTCCAATATGCTAATAGTAAGAAGGCTAAGATGTTGGTGGTGGAGAACTTTACTAGTGATAATAAGGATACTTTCAGGTGCTATTATTGTAACAAACCTAGCCACATCCAAAGGCGATGCCCAAAACTCATACATAATGAATGCCAAAGCAAGTTCCTTAATGACCAGAGCTTGGACAACCATAGCTAGATGAAGAGTTGCTAGCATAACCCTCAAGGAATTAGAAGATGATGAAAGTCCCACTTTGGAAACTGACATGGAGAGAGTGAGAATTCACGCCTCTCTCAACAAGAAGGGACCACATTGACAGTTCTCAATGATTCAAACACCATCAAACTATAACGATAAACCCTTTGAAATTTTGATTGATTTTGGAAGCACACATTCATTCATATCACCAAGGTGTGCTGGAAAACTAGCCATAGACACAATGCATGAACCTGGGTTGATAGTTGAGTTAGCTGATGGAAAAGGAGTTTCCTCAACACAACAGACAAGTAAGGTGGAGTTTAATCTAGGTGGCAATTAGACCAACATGCAATTCAGAGTGATGAACCTGGGAACCTATGAGTGCCTATTAGGAATGGACTGGTTAATTCCTAATGGTGCTCATATTCATTGTGAAAAGGGCCAAGTCACATTCTTGAATCTTGTAGGACAACAACTGACCAAACATGGAGAAACAGGGAAACCAAAGATTTAATTAGCAAAAGCTTCTCGAATCGCTAAAGGTTTATGAAAAGGGTCACCTGTATACCTAATCAAATTAAATAAGACTGAATAGGATAAAGAAGCCAAAGATGAAGTGTCATGGCTTAGGGAATATGCTGACATATTTCCTAAAGAATTAACTAAACTTCCACCACAGAGAGAAGTCGACCACGAAATCAAGCTAGTATCAAGAAATACACCAGTTGCAAAAAGTGACCATATCAAATGTCCATTCTGAAAGCCATAGAACTAAAGAAACAACTCAAACAGCTCTTAGATTAGGGATACATTAGACCCACTAGCTCACCCTGAGAAGCTTTGGTGTTATTTCAGAAAAAGAAGAATGGGACTCTCCGTCTCTGCATTGATTATCAATGACTAAATCAGGTAGCAATCAATAATAAGTATCCGATTTCAAGGATCGACGAACTACTTGATCGACTACAAGGAGTGAAGATTTTTTCCAAGATTTATCTCAAATTAAATCATAATAAAGCAAGAAGATATTCCCAAAACCGCTTTTAAGCACAAGGTACAGTCATTATGAGTTTATCGTAATGCCATTTGGATTAACAAACACCCTTGCTACCTTCAATAGATTAATGCAAGATATATTCATACCTTATCTCGATGTTTTTGTCCTTGTATTCTTTGATGACATCTTAACATATTCCAAGAATGAAGGAAATCATGCGTCACAACTATAGACAATTCTTGAGACAATGCGGACTCACAAGCTATCTGCTAAGAAGAAGAAGTGTGTGTTCTTCAAGGAGTAAATTGAGTATTTAGGGTTTATAGTTTCAGCAGAGGGAATTTAAATAGAGCTGATGGCCAAGGTCAAGGTCAAGGATGTACAAGATTGGTCACCTCCAACTTCAGAGGAAATTTCAATAGATCCATATACAAGATTGGTCGCCTCCAACCACCATAAGTGAAGTTCGTAGCTTTTTGGGTTTAACAAGATGGTATTGGATATTTATCAAGAATTATGCTTTGATTGCTACAGCCCTCACTGACCTACTCAAGAAGCAAGTTGCTATTAAATGGACCCAAGTTGAATAGTCTAGCTTTGGCAGGCTCAAGCTAAGTTTAGTCACAGCCCCAATCCTTAAACTACCCGATCTTAGCAAAGAATTCGAAGTGGTGACCGATGTGAGCTCTCTTTCTTTGGGATGCGTACTCATGCAGGAAGGACATCCAATAGCATATTCCTCTAAAAAATTAAAGACTCACTGTACTAAAGCATAAGTCACCTTAGTCTAGAGTAGGCTAGGGTTAAGTATAAAAGGTGGAGATGTAACATGTGAGGGATCTTTTTGCCACTTTCAAGAAATACATGCTTTGAGGATCCTTCCTCCCACCAACTAAGGGCATGCATGATCATAGCCACCAAGAAATGGGGTGCATACCATGTCCCACCTTGACATGAGGTGAATATTCATGTTGCAGCATCCATCTATGATTCTCAGCCTTCTATGGCAATATTATTTCATGCCCAACTACCTTGGCTATGTCTTCCTTGCAAACATGGTGTATTTCTTGTATTTCTTTGCAAGCATGGTGTATTTCATGAATTTTCAGTTATTTGGTTTGCTATGAGAACTAGCTATTTTACATTGGTATCAGAGCATTAGTTTAGATCCTCTCAGAAGCCACTTTCATGCATTAGATCTAGTTGTAGTGAATAGGGAGTGAAAACCGTAGTTAAAAATTAGTCACAGCTATTAGTTCTTCCATAACTGTGGTCTGACATGGAGATTTGTCACAAAACCATGACTAAGATGGAGGTTCTTGGTATGAACGAGTGGACAATGGCGGGCTGCAGCTATTTTGGTAGGTCATGACCAAAGTTTTAACAAAAAATTGGGGTAAGTTGGAAAAAATGAGGGTTACGTGACTTAATTTGGATAAAGCTTGAGTTACTTTTCAAGAATGGGGGTTTCTTCCCTTTTCCTTCAAGCTGGCCTCAAGAATCCATAGCCAAAGACTATATTAATCTCATTCCCATGCTCTCTATAATGCCAATGGAATCCATATCTTTGCTCCTTACCTCATGAGCTTCAGGTAGAATAGTGATTTGACTCTATTATCCTTCCTCTTTCTCTCTTCATCATGTGGACAACAGCAACATGAATTGCACTAGCAGTATACTCTTGCCTATTTCATCTCAAGATGAGCTATGGAGCTCAAATCATCCATGAATAATGCTTTAAAGCACTTGACAAGTGGTCTTATTCAAGCTTTGGCAAGATTTATTCCTATTCTTGGACTCTTCTCTCTCCCATGAAATTGTATTATTAACAGTTTTGGATAGCAACAAAGAATCTATGATTTCTTGAAGAAAATGAAGAGAGTATTGGTGGCAAATCACTCCTGGAGCTTGCTTATGCACGTGGCTTCAATTCATTGACAAGATTGAAGCATCATTGAAGAATTTTTGGGCATATATTAGTCTATGGAAGCTTTGGACAACATGCATCTTCAATGTCACTGAAATTCTTGATTCTCTTTCAAAATTTTGGAGTTTTCAATCTACATTGGAGTTGTTCATTATCATCTTTCAAGTTCTACATCAAATAGAAGAAGATTATACTTCATCAACCATTCTTGAAGCATGGGGCAACAATGGAGTTCATAGGAGAAGAGTATGATGCTGAGAATTTATTCCATCTTGAAGTATGCTTAAATTGGGACTTTCTTGTATCAAATTGAAGCTGAAGACAAGCTATCTTGTTGAGAGGCATCTACATCAACCACATTCTTCACATACAAGCATAAGAGGTACTTCTAATCATCTTTTATCTCTCCTTTTGAATCATATTGCTAAGCTGATCCAATTGATGGAAAATGGATTAAAATGATCAAGAATTTCCAATCATTTTATCAAAATGCATTTCATGAATAATCCATAGAGCTACTTTAGTGATTAACCACTGATTGATCACTTTCATTCACTAAAATAATCACTCTCTAAGGCTGCCTTACATGCAATAGGCTCATATTCAAATTTAGATTTGTCAACTTTTCATGCATTTTATTAATCATATCATCGTTAGGTGTCCTATGGCCTTGTTGAGTTTTGTTCTCCACTCTTTCAAAAGCCCCATGAGGATTCATAGCTTGTTGTCTTCTTGCATTTCGTGCAACAGTGTCAACCTGATTACGCCATAAAAATGCATGCACAGCAATACCTCTTGATTGATCCTACCTCAATTGTATTTTTCTTTACTTTTCTTTGTATATTTTGACCGCATCTTCATATGTATCAGGGTCTTTGATCAGAATCTTTTCTCTAATTTCAGGCCTGAGCAATGAAACAAACTTGTCCTTTTTCAAGAACATTATTGGAGGTTGCTCCATACTCTACACAAATTCTATCCATTTTTCTTCAAATATCACAACAAATTTAGACACTTCCTCATTTTCCCCCTGAAACATCCTTTCCAAAGATCTCCACGAACTCTTAGGAGTTTCTTTAGCTACAAACCTTGTAAGGAACTCATTTTTTACTTCATTCCAATTTTCCCTTGTCTCTTCATTGAGTGAGTTCCACCATAATCTTTCAAAACCTTCAAGCAACATGCTCATCATTTGAAGCTTATTTGCATCAGTGTCCCTTTGATCTTGGTAAACCATCCACTCCAATCTCTTAATAAACTGATTAGCATCCTCATTTTTCTTGAGTTTGTGTATAGGTTGGTTTCTAAACCTTACACTTCCCAATTGATAAGATCAGCAAGAGATCTTCAACACCAGATATCCTCAGGGGGGCACCAATCTATGGTAGGTGAATTGGGTAGTTGGCCTCTAACAACCCCCAAGAAAACACTACATGATAAAGACCAAGGATCTCCCCTCAACAAAACCCACGAGAGAGCACCATTGAGCACATGATCAAATATTTCTAATCACTCACTTCTTATTGATACTTTAGCTCAATACTTAAGCAACTTAAATCTTCAAGCTCAGAATTTACCATTTTTAGAGAGAATCTGATGCTAAAACAACCATGGCTAAGACTCTGACAACATGAGCTTTCAGATTCACACAACTTCTATTTTTTAGGGATGGCAACCCCATGGAGCAACTGCCCCACAAAGCGTGGTTGCCTCAAGCAGTGAAAAACCAACTGAATATCCTTTCTATTGTTCTTTTCTCAGAGCACACATAAATACAAATAAAAAATGCAAGTAACCAAAGATGTATATGACTAATTTTCATGTAAATTTGCTTCATGCATTTCCCTCTTGTAGACATTCCATTACTACAACAAAATAGAGTTTATACTAATATAGAAATGGATAATCATGATAAATTTCATGGAAAACAAAGTTGGTGACGTAGATGCTGCTGAATTCACTTGTATCCTTACAGAGCACATAAATTGCCTCATAGAGTAGTGCACAGAACATCTCATAACTTTCTAACTAGGTCTCAGATTGCCAAGCTTAAAAAAGGAAAGTTGCAGCTCTCTTTCCAATCTATAATTGTCCAAAACAACTCAAAGCCAAATTCTTTGAGTTGCTATCCTAAAATAGCTCTGCATAGCCTACACTCTTGAATTTACTGGTGCTCTATACAACAAACACATAACTTCTCTACTCAAAGAAGCACAAACTTGCAAACGGAAGACACTTTCTTTGATTTTAGATTATCATTTCAACATACCAATAGATACATTTTAGCATATCTTGCATTGATGAAGAGTTACGCGAGCTTCGAACATTATGAGCTCTAATTCATCATTTTTCTGGTTGCAAATCCTTCCAAATTTCCACTAACTTGAGTATGTGCATTCAACACCTGCCCATAATACATATTCTCTGCTACATACCAAGTTTCAAATTGTAGAGATCCTTTACTTCCATTATTCTTTGTTGAAGGGAAGCCTCATGCAAAGAATTAATATACATCACTCTCAACACGATGAAGAACAACCCTTTGCTATCTTTCACTCATATCCATACATCAGAACAAATCTGCATACTTTGTGCCGCCCCATGCAACAGTAGAAGGAAACAAGACAAAAGGAAGACTCTTATTACCATCATCTAAAAATTGAGAACTCGCATTAGCAGCCAATTGGCTTTAATAGCCCTGCCATCATGCTCCATGGCTTTGATAACTTTAGCTTCATGGCCTCTTGCTTCTAAAAAGATGTTCTTCTTCTTCTTCTAAACATCACATTTCTCCTTTCTCTTCAGACTGCAAGATTCCTCTCTCTCTCTCTCTCTCTCTCTCTCTCTCTCTCTCTCTCTCTCTCTCTCTCTCTCTCTCTCTCTCTCTCTCTCTCTCTCATATGTTGATTCTCATGTGTATAATCCGTCTCCCTCTATTCTTTTTTCAAAAAACTCCTCACATTTTTTCTTTTTCCTATATTTTCCAAGCTGCCCCCTACTTCCACTTAGTTATTAGATGGCAACATGCTCCTTGCCACGTAAAATGACTCAAAAATTGAAAGCAAGAACATGTTCCATGTATGATGATATCTCTTCCTACATGAGGTGCATGTCTTAAAACTGAAATATCACAACCAAGGGTCGAACATGCATGGTATCACTTGGGATTTCAGGATTTCAATCCGAATCCTACTACATGTAGGTATTAGAAAGACAAAAAAATGATATTTGCATGTGTTACCCTAGTTGACCCCGCATAGCATCATATCCCCAGTTGCTCATTTTTACCCACTAGCGTCACTTTGAGAAATTTGTGATAGATGATCAACAAGAACATGGGAACGACCATGTTTAATAACCATTTTAGAATCAAACTCCTGGAACAAAAGGATCCATGTCATCATTCTATCTTTAACATCTACCTTATTCATAAGAAGGACAAAGCTTCATGATCCACATAAAACTTGAAGTGCATCACCATAAATAGTGTGAAAACTTCTCTAGGGCAAACACCATCACCAAGCACTCAAGCTTTGCCACTATATAGTTTCTCTCTCTATTAGTGACTTTTTAGCTTGCATAATAAATTAGTTGGTCTAGATTTGAGAAGCCTTTTTGACAAAGCACTACAACTAAGCCTTCTATAGAAGCATCAGTGCGTACATGGAATTCTTTCATCCAATCAGGATGTTGTAGGATGGGTGCTCTAATGAGGCATTGTTTCAAGGTATTAAAGGCTTCTTCACTGTCATATGTCCAAATGAACTCTACATATTTCTTTAGGATCTTATGCAGGGAGGCTGCCTTTGTTGCAAAATATACGATGAACCTCCTATAGTAGTCCACATGGCCAAGAAATCCTCTTAACTACTTTAGGTTAGTTAGTGTAATTAGGGTCGTAATCTTCTCAATTTTGGCAGGGTTTGGTGCTATTCCCCTTGTGTAGAGACAATGTGCAACAAAATGCTTAAAGAGAGTCCAAAGATGCATTTGCTAGGGTTGAGGGAGATCCCATACTTTTGGCATTGACCAAAACACTGCTCTAGGTGTCCCCAATGCTTATAGAGTGGACTAAAGACATAGAAATCATCTAGATATACTTCAATGAAATCATGTAGGTGATTTCAAAATGCGACTGCCATGGCTCCTTCAAAGGTAACAAGGGTGTTGCAAACCCCAAATGGTATCACTCTGTAGGCATAGGCACCCCATTTTTTCGTGAAGGTTGTGTTGGGCTGGTTCTCTTCTGGTATCTAGACCTAATTATATCCACTAAGACCATCTAGCAAGGAATAGAGTTCATGACCTAACATTTTGTCTAATAGTTGGTCAGTGAAGAGCATAGAAAAATGATATTTCTTTATTTTGGGATTCAACTTTTGGAAGTCCACACAGATTTGTAACTTTCCAATCTTCTTAGGTACAATCACGATGGGAAAAACCTATTCACTATTGACCGATGGATAGATGAACTCATCTTCTAAGAGCTTTAAAAACTTTGCTTTCATCAAGGTAGGTAGCATCAGGCTCTAGGTCAATGTGATGTTGACATATAGTGGGATGAATCCCTTTTAAGTCTTTGTAAGACCAAGAAAAAACATCAAGATTCTTCTTTGATAGGTTATGAAGGGTCAATAACTCCTTTTCAAGAAGGTTGTCACCCACTTTGAGATGTCTTTTGTATCTACATTAATAAAAGTCAATTTCGTTTTACCTTCCACTTCTCGAATAAAGGTTCCACAGATTGCATTTGGATATAGATTCAACTCCTCCAAGGGAGTGGTGTCCTCATTTAATGCTCTGTTTGAACAAACTTTGACTATAGTGGGGGCTTTTTTGGCTCTTTGAAATGCTAAAATGGTATCAAGGTTGTTTTGGATTTTATTGGATAGTTAATTACTTCTTGAATCAAGAACTCATCTTGTGAGGATGCATCTAAGAATGTCACATAATAGAGACTACCTAAATTCTATTTGGGATGTGGGGATGGTGCTTGTTGATAAGGTGCATCATCATCATCCTCTCTTGATAAAGGTAATTTAGGGCAACCAGTCATTCTATCCAACAGCATGGGATCTTCAACTTCTGTGGCCTCCACGACATCCTCCTTATTAGTATCCTCTTCTGGTTGGATAGCTTTTTCAATCTTTCTTTCATAATGTGCATCTTTACTCTAATCATCATCCTCTTCAGACTCTATTTTTGCCTATGTAGAGGCTATGTAAGAAAAGAATAGGCTCTCTATTTTTGCTTTTGTCTCTAGCCTTGCTATGGCTATCTAACAAGGAGAGCACTACATACATGCCTCTATCTCACTATCAAAGGTAATTTCCAAAGTTATTCTTGGTTCTTGTAGGAGGTATTCAACCATGAACAATGACTTTCCATCTTTATAGAGTTGGCTTTCAGTGCCCCACTGGCAGGGAGTGTGCTTCAAATTTATTTGGGAATTTTTTCTTGATAGCATCATCTTCATTTGATGTCGCATCCTTTATTTCATTGGGAGAGTCATAGGAGACTTCTATAGAGGTGAATCTAAGAGAGTACAATGACACTCATCCCTTTGATTTCATTGATCAGTGTACTTGAAAAAAGTCACACAAGATATGCAATACAAGTTTAGGGTATGATGGTCTATGTGTTTATAATTGAATGCATAGCCTTACAACATGAAGTAAAATACTCAGTTGTTTTAATTTTCTGATGAAAACATTCAAATTTTGTGAGTACTAGCAGCAATACTGATTGAGTAATGTACCTTAGTGCTTATAAGCACTCATATGTAGTTTATGATGCTAGAGATGGTAGATGTCGGTCTTGATGAGCTTGATGATGATCTTCCAAGTAAAATAACCTCTGAGGTGAAGTTCTCAGATTAGTAACTAACTCTTGAAGAGTTGAATCAGTGATTAAAATCACTATTAATGACCAAACATTGAAAAATTTGAAAGTTGAAGAAGCTTGTTCCTGGCTATGGCTGCCAGGAAACTGATAGTTAGGGTTTGGTTGATTTCAGCCAATACAGGAAAAATTTTAGCAAACTCTCTTAGAAGGAGAGAGCTCACTAGTGGGGATTTAAAATCCATATGGTGATCAAGGAGATTGCATCATCTGTTGTTGCTGACCATGCCATGCCTGGAAGTGTCACACTACCCAAAACTATGCCAAATTTGCGTTTGATGCAATGTCGTCCTTTTGCATGGCTAATGTGGGGGTTTTTGGTGCTTGAGATGGGGAAGAGTTCCTTAGAAGGGCCCTTGAGATGAAACCTCCTCCTTTGTTCTCCCCAAGTCCTCCATCAGAGGTGGGTCTAGTTTGGCTATCGAGGTAAGAGGTAAAAGATGAAGACGATGGAAAATCATGTGCACTTAGTGAGGCTGAGGGTATAGGAAGCTAAAAGGATCAGAGAAGACTCTGATACCATGTTGCATATTAGAGTTGAAGGCTTGAGAGAGTGTGCACAAGAGGGAGGGGGAGAGCTCAAGTACAAGACAAGATATTATTTAGTTAGTTGCTCAAAGTACTACTAGTACACTCTCCTCTACATTGAGTGTGTACTTTAGGCTGTTTATATAGCTACTAGAGGAGTTAGGGTTAGGGTTTCCCCTCTCTTCTAGCCCTTTTACACCTAGCTACCCTTATCCTCTCTAATGTAGGGAGAGTTCCTATGCTTATCTTTCAACACCTATAAAGTTTGGTTGACATCCATGTTCATATGCCTCCGAGACAGAGTTGGAAAGGTCAATGTGTTGGGATTGCATGTTGTAATGAATAGTTGCAAGTTTCATGCTTTAGGGGCTAATACCTTCAAAATTTGGTCCTAGGGTCTTCAGTAAAGTTGTAGATCATGAGTAGGCCTATAATTTTAGTTTTTAAAGCTTGGCAATGTGAGTTACCATTCAAAAGATAGAAGCAATTTTTTGTAGGGTGGTGCTGTAGAACAATTTTCTAGACACGATAAGACTAAATCTGATGAATGTAAATTATTGCATGAGACATGCTTTGACAAAGATGTTTGAGACTAACATGACCTGTTTCTGTCACCTTCCTTGCTGAATTTTGAGCTAGACCGCAATACAAACCTACATTTGATCCAATGGACCCTTCAAACTTGTTGGACGATGCCTACATTGTCAAATGGATTTATGTATATGGTATGAAAGCATATTGGCTATTTTGTTTTGAGTATGTCAATGGTCTGCATACGAGATGGTGAAAGACAAGTTCTAGATGACACTACAATGGATTGCTTGTACTAGAACTAACACATTTGATCATGCTATGCTGGGGAAGGACTCAAGTAAGTCAAGAAGTGGAGTTTGCATGCATGAGACTGGAACTAGGTGGACAAAGGGGACTTGACTAAGTCTCAATAGCCTAACTTTATAGAAAAAAACAAGGCGTTTTATTTGAATGGGAGTAGCATATTCAAAAGAAAAAAAAAGGGAGACCACCATTGTGGGAGGAGCATGCACTCTTAGATGTCTTGGGGAGAACCCTCCTGCAAATAGAACCTGCAATGATCAATCTCCTACATTTCCATCAAAACAAAATGAAAGCTGGAAGATTTGTGGTAGGATAGCTCATCTTTCATGCAAAGGGGAGACAGAGGCATTACCACAGATCACAGATACTCCCAGCAATTGCATAAAGGCTTCAAAGTGAGAGCTTGTGATAGTTTACTACTGTCTAAACTGGGTATACAGTAGGGTATCTACTGTCCATAGGGATTTCTAAATTGATTTGAATGCTACTAATGCTCTATGGTTGATAGATGATTGCAAGAACCAAAGTACATGCTTTGGAGTGATTTTTGGGCAGAATATGTATGCTTTAATGATGTTGTAATAAATCTGTCTAAAAGGGATGAAATGGATTTTGAAGGCCCATAATGGGTTAACAGAGGTATTGATGCTTTTTGATGGATGATAGCACTTTTAGGTAATGATACCCATCATTTACTACAAGGATTTTCTTATATGAATGGTAGTACTCCTAGAAATTTCATAGAGGCTTCAAAGTGAGAGCTTATGACAGTTTATTGTTGTCTAAACTATGTATACAATGGGGTATCCACTATCCATATGGTTTTCCAGATTGATTTATGGTGTTCAAAGACTCCCATTGAATGCTATTGATGCTCCATGGTTGATAGATGATTGTCAAAACCAAACTGCATGCTTTGGAGTGATTTTTGGGCAGCATATGTATGTTTTAATGCTACTATAATAAATATGTTTAAAAGGGCTGAAATGGATTTTGAAGGCCCATAATGGGTTAATAGAGGTATTGATGCTTTTTGATGGATGATAGCACTTTCGGGTAATGATACCCAGCATTTACTACAAGAATTTCGTTATATGCATGGATATATAAGGCATATGTCATTGATTTTGGAGCAAAGATATTGATGTATGTTAGAGTATATCTGAGTCATAGTCTCAGAGTATGTTATGGGTTAGCATCCCAAGTGTGTCTTCATGCCTAGGATTTGGGCATATTTTATGGATGTACTGAGATTGCTTTACTAAGCTACATGTGATACAAGATCGTTGGATTGCACCTTGATTATTGTCTTTCGATTCATCTAATCTTTATATTCTCTTTCTTTCATCCTCTTCCAAGACTCAAAATCTATGTATCGGACCCTTCTATCTTTTACCCCTTTTTGGGCTGACTAATTATCTTTATTGCCACATTTCACATTGGGCTTGTCTTTCTAGAACTAGCCAGCACCTCAGTAGTTTGGGTGGCCTCTCTATCATGCCAGGAATAGGACAAATCTGCATTTATTGTAGGGACTCCATTTTCGAGCACTCCTAGTTCTTGACCAGCCCTTGGATTGGCTAGATTTATAGGTTGAAGACTTGTTTTCCTCTACTTTTACTACTCCATCTCTCATTAACAAGGGACCTAATTATAGTATTCTAATGCATGATGCTTGTATACAAATTGGATGATCTCAATTGATTCCAACTAACACTAAATATAGTCCATATGAGGATAAGATATGCTGCTTATTAAGAAGATGTAAGGCAATGCTAAGTATCGAGATTGAAAGCCTCCCCATGAGTTTTCATGTGATGTCAAATTTATAGATTGAGTTGGGAAACAAACCCTATTGGGTGTAGAACATTTAAGCCAATAGGCCAAATGCAACGCTAACTACGATAGTTAACACTTCCCAACATGAAAATTAACACAACCTTCAAGAAGGAAAATCTTACCTCTACTAGAATCAAGGCCTACCACCAATATCTCTAGAAAAACATGATGATGTATCTAGTAAGGAGGGTACCACCCCACTTAAGGATGAATCTCAAAAGTAAAAGACATTAGCAAGGAAGTTATTGCACTTACAATGCACTTGCATAGATCCACTTCTCATAAATCAAGGCCAAGGTATCGCTAATATAGGAGGAGAAATAGCACAAAGCTACGATGGGTCCCAAGGCTCTATTGTGTGCTCAAGATTATTATGCTAGAAATAGTTGGATATGGCTCTTTGACCTACAATGGTCACTTGCTACCCCCAAACTACCACAACACCCTCCAAAGTGACCCAAATGTCTCTAGGTCATTATCAATCAACTCAATTCATTGCACAATCTCAAGAAAAAGTATTAGATGTAGCAAAGAACCAAGACAAACCTATGAGATTATTTAAATTTCTCTACTACTAAAAGCACACTATTTAACAATATATGACAACCCTATATTTAAAAATATATAACCACATCCAACTCAAAAGCTTATCATAAAATTTGTGTGCATCTTCAAGAAGGTAATCTTTGGCATACATATACCACTACATGACCGACAACTTTGTAGCATCCCTACTTTCTGAATTGCAATGTCTATTAGTTATCACTTGTTTGTAGCTCTAAATTTGCTATAGGATTTTAAGACATAAGAAAAGGAAATTGTATCTAGAGAAAAGGCCTCATCTTGCATTTGGTCAAAAGAAGTCAAAGCTCTTGCATTGACCATGTTGGACATATACTGAGATAAGTATGTTCAACATAAATAGGTTATGTGTAGAAAGCTTATAAAAAAAATGCTTATTTCTTATCCCTTAACTGCAGATTATAAACTACCACAAACTTTCAATATATTTATTCAAAATACATTGGTTTCTCTCCATAACCATAATGTATAGATCTTGCTATCAACACATTCCACAAAACTAGATTTGAAACTAGTGTCTTATCAAGCACTTGTGCTTTTGCAAGTAAGCCAACTTAGCACACATACCTACCAATGCAATGTCAAATACTATATCATGTGTATTTCTTGGCCCTTGTATGCTGCTTCTATGCACCCATATATCTTCAAGATGTAACCAAATGTGAGTGAATCAGCATAAAACACTTTCAATTTCATCTATTCAAAAAGTCTCAATGCTTGCTCACTATAACCATTGTGTATATCTTCTATACCAATATTCCATGAGACTATACTCCAAACTAGGCTTCTCAAATGCCTCTTACACTTTTGCAACCAGCCTACTTTTTGCATACATGTCTAACAATGCATCACCAGCTAGAATACCTCTTTTTTGAAACCATTGTTTAGCAATCTCAAAATGTATTTGTTTGTCCCTCAACACTATATCTTTGATACAAACATAAATTATCAGTATTTGGAAAGATACCCTCGTATCACATTCTTTCATGACAGTTTCGTACTTTCTTATCATGCCCATGTGGCACATATCTTGCTATTAGGGAGCTCCACAAAACCACTTCTTGGACTAGAAGTTGGTCAAAAACTTATTGTGCTACTATAAGTAAAGCACATTTCACATACCTATCAACCAATGCAATGCCATCAATAATATCATTTTCCTAGCACCACAAGCTTTTAAGGCACAAGAAAAGGTGAAGAGACCCTCAAGTTGCATCTATTAATAATACGTCAAGGCCTGCTGTCCACACCCATATGGTATATATCCTGCAATTCGAGCATTTCATGACACCATACTCCAAATCTCTTTTGTATTTGCAAGTGAATCATTTAGCACACATGTTCTTAAGTTGTCTCCTATATAAATGTTTTTTCCCTAGATAAACCAATATGAGAATGTCAACAAGAAATTTTGCTACCCTATAAATATCTATTTTCTTAGCATAAGACTTTAGTACGGCCATGCACTTATATGCCCTTCTCAATTGCTCATATGCTACCAGAAGCTTCAAAATAGTGAGGAAAGGCCCTACCAACATGTAGCCAACAAACCATACTCTAAACAACATTAAAGTTTTCTCAAACCACTTCATAAACTATATGAAGTTTACCACCTAGTATTGAGAGAGGAAAGATATACTCACTAAAAAATTTAAGTAGATCACCCCTAAGCAGGAAAGTACTTAGCAATCCCAACTTGGTTACAAGCTGTCCTCATTTATAGCTGCAAGTTGAATGTCTTCTCTCTTGCTTCAAGTACCTATTGTGGTTTGCCTTCATAAATGGATCCAATGATCTCTTTCTTTACCTCTTTGAAGTAGATAAGCAAAACCACCACTTTTGATGCCTGTAACTTTGATGAAATTAGATACTTTATGGCTGCTCTTCATTCAAAAAATCTCATGCACCATCTCTTTTAAGATTATGTAGCCAGCAAGGAAGTGACTTTCAGGACCTTCATTGCCAAGAGAGAATTTCATGATGAGATCATTGACATAATTAAAAGAAAGTGTCCGTTTCTTAGTGATACCACTAGTGCATTGCTGCAATTTAAAGAGGAAACTAGTTTGTTGGGTATTCGGGGTGAATATGAGCATGAAGTAAGTACTGGATTATCTATGCAAAATACTACTAATCACCCCTCCCTTGGGGATGTTCCTCCTCCATTTCTCTTTTTTCCTTATTTTGCTGTGTTTTTAAGTGAACGCACCCCATGTTTAGCAGAATCCCCATCTACCTTTATAGCCCTAAGAAGGGAGGAATGGCGGTGGCATAAGAGAAAACGCCGAGGGGCAGGCGGCGCTAGTGGAGGCAGCGGTGTCCTGGCGGCGACAAGCGGCGTGGTGGCACTGGTGAGTGTCCCTGGCGATGGCGACGAGTGTCCCTGGCGGCAGTGAACGGGTGCTGACGGCGGCATGGAGGTCGGAGCAGCAATGGGTGGTAGACGAAAGGCGCCGGGGGAGAAGGGGCGACTAGACAGGGGGCAGGTGGAGGGTGGAGGGGAGAGAGGAGGGAGGGAGAAGGAAGAGGAGGAGGAAGATGAAGGAAATCAACTTCTTTCCTTAGGAGCTTGAGCAGAGAGGCTGCCTTTATTGCAAAATGGGCTATGAACCTTCTATAGTAACCCACATGGCCTAGGAATCCCCAGCGCCCCCGGACCGATAGTAAAGGGAATATTCCCTGGAATATTCCTTGGCCGACTAGTGGAGGCTCATATGGTAGGTCGGTCAGGCCAACCTAACAGCCTTTGCGGGCTATAAAAGCTAAACCCCTTCACAACCATCGATCACTCATCTTTCACCCAATTAGAGTTGTTGTTTCTAGCTAGCCTTAAGCTCTTTACCTATCTTCTGTCTAGATCACGATCTAAGCTTCACACAGTGGAAGCGCACGGGTGGACAGAGCCATCTTTGTATCAGTTGTTTGGAGCTAAAGAATTTACTGATTCTCCTCTTATCTGTTGTGTACTCTCTATCTCTTTCTCGGATTCTATTCGCTGCGCCGTGTAATTTTTACATGGTATCAGAGCCCAGGGGGCTCTAGAGATTGGAGAGTGTGCAAGAGGCAAAGGCTTCAACAGCAAAGAGAAACTATGTCGACTTTTGAAAGCGGTTCTGGCGCATCAGGAAGCGGTGCAGGAGGTGGTGCTGCTATACCGGCTATTCAAACACTGAGGATTCGTCCACCAACCTTCAGCGAAGGTAAGTTAGATGGTACAAACTACACCTTGTGGAAGTTCAAAATTACAACTATTCTTGATTCTTATGAGCTTCTGGAGACTGTGTTGGGGACTAACACAGAATCACAGCCTACCCCCGACCCATCAAATTCTAGTGTGATGATTCCTCCGAATACAGATCTTCTATGAGCTTGGAAACGAAGGAATGCAGATGCATTGTGTGCCTTAGTTACAAGCTGTTCTGACAGTGTTCTGACTTTGATTCAGCATCATACAACGAAAGCGTCAGAGGCTTGGAATGTACTAAGGAGTCAGTATGAAATACAAAACCAAACAAGGATTCAAAACTTGGAGAATCAACTAGCAGCGGAGAAGTTTGCTGAAGGAGAGACAGTTGAAGCATTCATCACTCAGATTAAGAATCTGCGCCATCAGATGGCTGGTGCTGGAATACAAAAGACTAGCGAGGAGCTAGGTCGGAGGTGTCTTCGAATTTGTCCACAAAAGTTTGATGGACTAGTAACTGCCCTTAATACTCAGGTAAGACCTCAGGCTTTGATTTTTGAGGAGTTTTGTGCATTATTGATGGAGGAGGAGTTGAGGCTGAAAGCCTGAGAAGGAAGCAATAATGGAGATGCTGCATTCTCTGCCAATGCAAAAGGCAAAGGTGGTTCCTCCACCAAAAATGATGGTGACAAAAAGAAAAAGGGCGGTAAGAATAAGTTTCAAGGAGAGTACTTCTACTGCAAGAAGAAAGGACATGCAATTGCAGATTGTCATGTCAAGAAGGCAGATGAAAATAATGGTACCCTTAAAAGTAAAGGGAAAGAGATAGCCAATACGACTGAAGAAGAGTTGGAATTATTCATGGCGATCATTGAGGAAGTGTGCTCCTCGGCGCAAGAAGAATCTACCACTGACTCATGGGTTTTGGATAGTGGGGCCTCCCGTCACATGACCAATAAGAAAGGTCTATATAGTTCTATGCAGCCTCTACAAGAATCCATCACTGTGACGGTTGGAAATGATGCTAAATGCCCTATTGCGGGCACAGGTACTATTTCTTTTGTTGTTGCAAATGGTGAAGTCAAAAAGCTTTCAAATGTGTTGTATGTTCCCGAAATTAGGAGAAATCTCTTATCAGTTTTTGCTGCCATAACTGATCTTGGTCATGAAGTGAGGTTCAAGAAGACAGGTGCAAAAATTCTTGATAGTGCTGGCGCAATTGTTGGCAAAGGAGAAAGAAGGAACAACTTGTATGAGCTAAGTGCTCTTACAGCCACTGCTGGAGTGGGCACAAGTAAGCTTTGGTATGAAAGGTTTGGACACATCGGATTTGCAGTGTTGAAGGAGATGCAAAAGCAAGGTATGGTTGCTCACCTACCTACAATAAGTGAATTGAAGGAACCATGTGAAGCTTGTATGATGGGCAAGCAATAGAGAAAGACATTTCCACAAGAAAGCAAGAATAGAGCACAGGATCCTCTAGAGTTGGTGCATCCTGACTTGTGTGGTAAGATGCCTACACAGGCCTTGGGGGGATCTTCTTATTTTATGTTGATTGTCAACGACTACAGTAGGAAGATGTGGGTGTACTTTCTTCATGATAAGGCTCAAGCTTTTGGTAAGTTTAAAGAATGGCTAAAACTTGTTGAGAATGAAATAGGGAAAAGTGTGAAGAAATTTAGAACAGATGGTGGTGGTGAGTTCAACTCAAAGGAGTTTGAAGGATTTTGCAAGAGCAAAGGGATCAAGCGTCAATTGATGACGCCTCACACACCTCAGCAGAACGGTGTTGTGGAACGCAAGAATCCCACCATTGTGGAGATGGCAAGATGCATGCTAAAGGGCAAGGGATTGCCTAACCATTTTTGGGCTGAAGCTGTTAATACTGCAGTCTACATTCTAAATCAGAGCTACACAAAGGCTCTCAAGGGAAAAATACCTCATGAGGCTTACACTAGTAAGAAACCATCTGTCTCACATTTTAGAATTTTTGGATGTGAATGTTATGCACATGTTCCAGATGAGAAGAGAAACAAGTTAAAACCAGAAAGTAGAAAATGTATCTTCTTGGGTTATAGTGATGAGGAGAAGGCTTACAAATTATATGACCAAGAGGCAAAGAAGATCATCGCGAGCCGTGATGTGTTGTTCAAGGAGGAGCCGCATACAGTGAAGGAAGAGAAGGCAAGTTCTTCCACTTTATCATCAAGCGAAGAAGTAGTCCACTATGAACCTGTCCCAAGAGCTAACCCTATCCTTAAGGAGGATGAAGCATCATCTTCAGATGATGAGGAAAAAGTTCACCAACCTAATATCACCCCACCGAAAAAGCTATTGCTGCACTGGGTGAAGCAGCTCTATGACCACAATAATCCTATGCCTTCATCTGTTGAGGAGAAGGTAGACAGACCAAGGAGGTCTCAGAGAATAGAGGAGCAAAGGAGGGCTTCTGCTCACATAGTTAATATGGCCTTGATGGTTGAGATTATGAGAGAAGTAAAGGAGCCAACTGACCTAGAAGAAGCACTTGCAGATCCATCATGGAAGGCTGCTATGCAGGCGGAGTATGACAGCATAATGAAGAATGACACTTGGGAGCTAGTGGATCGACCAGCAAAGCGAAAGGTTATTGGCACCAAGTGGATTTGGAAGGTAAAGTACAAGGCTGATGGTACCTTAGAAAAGTACAAAGCTAGACTGGTTGCCCAAGGATTTTCACAAGTTGAAGGGTTTGATTTTCAAGAGTCATTTGCCCCAACTACTAGAATGACCACTATTCACATGGTACTTACAGTGGCTGCCCACAAGAAGTGGCTAGTGTACCAAATGGATGTTAAGTCAACATTCTTAAATGGTGACCTCAAGGAGGAGGTGTACGTGGCTCAACCACAGGGTTTGAGGCCCCCCATTTTGAGAACAAAGTGTGTAAGTTGAAGAAGGCATTATATGGGCTGAAACAAGCCCCTAGAGCATGGTACCAGTGGATAGATAAGTTCTTTTTAAACCTAAACTTCAAAATATGTGCCTCAGATGCTAACTTGTATGTTAACAGGGATGGTAAAAGTCTGTAGTGATTGTCCTATATGTGGACGACCTTCTTATTATAGGTAACTATGAAGTCTTATTATAGGTGACTATGAAGATATGATCAACCAAACTCGAAAGGCTTTGAGTTCTGAGTTTGAAATGATAGACTTGGGCTTGCTGCACTATTGTTTGGGAATTGAAGTCTGGCAAGAGCCAGGAAAGATCTTCATCTCTCAGAAGAAGTATGCATGGGAGATCTTGAAGGCATTTGGCATGACCAAGTGCAAGGAGATAGCTGCACCTATGGAGGTGAATGCAAAGTTATCCATTGAGGATACATCAGCACTAGCAGACATTGGGAGGTATAGGAGGTTGGTCGGCAGATCTACTTGTGTAACACCAGACCAGATATCAGTTTTGCTGTTGGTGTTTTGAGCAGGTTCTCAAACAAACCTCATGAGAGTCATTGGAAGGCTGGGATGCGGGTGCTTAGATACTTGAAGGAAACTCTTGACTATGGTATCACATACAGTTTCGAAACTTCTCTTGTGGGGAACTGTGACTCAGATTGGGCAGGAGACAGTGATTCCAGGAAGTCAGTTTCTGGTTATTGTTTCTCTTTGGGTTCAGGAATTTTCTCCTGGATTAGTAAGAAGTAGCCAACAGTGGCATTGTCTTCTACCGAAGTAGAGTACAAGGCAGCTTGTTTTGCTACATGTGAAGCCGTATGGTTGAGAAGGATTCTATGGCATATGGGAGTGCAGGATGAAGAACCAACTGTGCTGAGATGTGACAATCAGAGTTGCATCGCCATTGCCAAAAATCCAATGTTTCATGCATGCACCAAACATATAGAGATCCAATATCACTATGTGCGTGATTTGATGGAGGATGGGATAGTGGAACTGGTCTACTGTCCAACAGAGGAGAATGGAGCAGACATCTTCACCAAAGCACTTACGAAGGATCTGCTTTAAGTTCATCTTCAGAGACTTGGCATTGGGCCGAGGAGATAGTTCACCTATGGGTGGACATTGAGGGGGGGTGTTAGATATGATCAATGCCCCACCCTCATTAGGTGCCACCAATGATCCATGGTGCTCAAAGTTGTAAGGCCCCCACTATGAGGAGAAGCCAAATGTGAGCCAGGACATTGGTTGAGTCCTGACTTGTATATTAGATGAGGTCTATGTGACCAGATGGCAAAAAGGTGACCATTGTGGGTCTAATCTTTGGGTTAGATGGAGTGGTTAAGATGGTAGCAACTCGACGCGCATTGCATCGAGATGGTAAAGGGAATATTCCCTAGCTGACTAGTGGAGGCTCATATGGTAGGTCGGTCAGGCCGACCTAACAGCCTTCACGGGCTATAAAAGCTAAACCCGTTCACAACCATCGATCACTCATCTTTCACCCAGTCAGAGTTGTTGTTCCAGCTAGCCTTAAGCTCTTCACCTATCTTCTGTCTAGATCGCGATCTAAGCTTCACACAGTGGAAGCACACGGGTGGACAGAGCCATCTTTGTATCAGTTGTTTGGAGCTACAGAATTTACTGATTCTCCTCTTATCTATTGTGTACTCTCTATCTCTTTCTCAGATTCTGTTCGTTGCGCCGTGTAATTTTTACACTTTCTCTCCTTGTTCAAAGTATTGTCTCTACTGCCTGTAGACTGCGATTGCGGCATGCGTGATTTTGCCAATCACTTTTCTTTATTTTTTTCTTTTTATAAAATCTCCAAAACTAACTAAAACATCACATGTCTTTTCTTTTAAATGACATCTAGTTCTATCTTTTTAGGATAATATCTAAAATATCTAGAATATGCTAGTTTTGCCCAAAATCTAATATTTTTGGGCCATCCATACTCTATACATATTAATACTAGTGATTAATATGGCACATAAGTCTCATTTACATTGTAACTTCCGTGAAGGGTGGCTACGATCCTTGTCAATCTGAGAAAAATATCAGATTTACGACTCTCAATTTTTTTAAGCATATATTGTTTTAAATAAAAATCATTAATTATTAACATTAGTTAGTTTTGACCTTAGTTAGTCTTTAGTTAGTAAACTTACCAACTTATTAATTGACTGACTAACTTTTGAACTAACCAACTAATTTTTATTGCATGGAAATATTACATTCTCCTCCCCTTAGAGAAATCGAGATGTCCTCATCTCAAGAGAAACTGTGGAAGACAAGCATTAAGGGGCTTAGGGCCTATGGGTTAGGACCCATCATGCGTCCGCTGCGCACTCTTAATATTTCAAGTAGTGCAACTCATATTATTACAATATTAGGATTTATTCTCAATATAAGTTGTGTTACATGTCAATTAAGCTTCTAGGATTTTTAGTCATCTTGATAAGATGTAGTGGGTTCTAGGTCTTCGTCTTCATCTGATTCCTCTATATATCCATAGATTGCACCTGTGTAGCTTCATTTTCTCGGTGGCTCAATGTCTTTTGGACTTAGATCAGGGAAGTCTGCTTGGATGTGTCCTAGCTCATTAGAATGGAAGCATTGATGATAGGGACATCTCCTACGGATGTGCCCTATATCCCTGCACATATGGTATCTTTTACCCTAATCTCAAGAGTCATCTTTGCTACAATTTCCCGATTTAAGTTCTTGGACAATTGGATTCTCTTGGAGTAATGCATCTTGCAAGTCCGTTGGATGCATTGCTTTAAGACGATGGTTTAGAGGAGTGTTCAAGCCATGGCAAAACTTGGATACTTGCAACTCAATATCTATAGGTGGTGCATATTTTAGTAGGGTTACAAACTTTGAGTAGTAAGCTTCTAGGGTTAATTCTAGGTGCTTGAGCTTGAAGAATTCATTCATCTTCAAAGTTTGGTAGGTTGGTTGAAGGTATCATCCGCGTACAACATCTTTTAGCTGAGCCCAAGTATGACAGTGACTTCAGAAATACCTTAATCTTTGCACCATTGCTTCCACCATAATTGAGCCTGGCCAACTAGCTTAAGTTTGGCTATCATTTCTTGATTCATGGAGGTAGTTCTCGAAGTAGAGAAATATTCATCCATCAACTCAATCCATATCTCCGTTTTTGCTGCAACATCTATCCCTTCTCCATCAAACTCAGATGCCTTAATTTTCTTGAGAAGGAACTTCTTCTCTTGCATGTTAGCATTTGTGGGTGCAGAAGGTGCCTGGCAATCAAGCCACACCGCTTAGGTTATTTTGTTTAGGATATGTCTATGAACCATACATTAATCAATCATGCATCATTATGAAGTTTGGCTCTAATACCAACTGTAACATGTAGGCTGTCCAGGCACACTTAAGCAGTCCATCGAGAAACAAATCTAAGCGTCGTGGCCCAGCATTCCCAAGGAATGTTTCAGGGTTTTTCCCCTAGAGTTTTTAGAGTCCGTCTCGCAAAGGAACATTCACAGCCAAATCCACTATGTGTTATGCGTAGAATTCAAAGTGAAAGACTTGGGAGAGCTGAAGGATTTTCTTGGCATTGAGGTAGTGACTACACATCAAGGGATTTGGTTACTATAGAAGCAGTATGAAAATGATATATTGATCAAATATGGAATGCTAGACTCTAAGCCTATGGAAACCCCATTACACCAAAATGTAAAGTTTGGAGTTGATGTTAACAATGAGATAGAAAATATTACAATGTATAGGTAGATGGTGGGCAGCCTTATCTATCTTATGATCATGGATTCTAACCTCAGTGACTCAATGGGGCTGATTAGTTAGTATGCAGAAGCCACACAAACCTCACTTAGATACATTTAGGAGGATTACATGTGAGTATGGGCTATTCTATGAGTTTGAAAAGCCTCTTGAATTGATAGGATACACTGTTGCTCATTAGGCTAGTTATTCATATGATAGATGGTTGACAAGTGGATATGCTTTTAATTTTAAAAGTAGTATGATCAATTGGAGCAGCAAAAACCAGCCTATAGTCGCTCTCTCTAGCACAAAGGTAGAGTATAGAGGTGTAACACTAGCTATATGTGAAGCAATTTGGCTCTTGAAACTGATGAATGACTTGGCAATACACATGGACAAATTAGTCACATTGCATTGTGACAACATGAGTAGTGCGCTTCTAGCTAGCAATCCAGTTTACCATGCTAGATCATAGCACATTGAAGTACATTATCACATCATCAGGGAGATGATGCTTGCAAGGAAGATAGATTTGATTCATGTGAAGATTGAAGACCAAGTAGCTAACATCTTTACCAAATCTCTTGGTAGAGATAAGTTCATTCACTTTAGAAAGCTACTTGGAGTACATTAGTTGACTTGAGCTTGAGGGGGAAGTGTTAAGAATCAAGCTCATATACCAACACTATAGGATAGATGTAGCCTACTGGTTGTCATCTGCCATGTGTGGTTCAATAAGTGAGTCGGTATGACACAACCATAGTTACTGGTGTTTAGTCAGTAAATGACCTATCTTACTTCAGTTATGTGTATGACTTAGTTGTGCTACACTACATCAAGGAATAATTATGAAATGAGGGTACACTACCCTTTGTTGAGTGTGGCTCCATCCTATTTCTATCTATCTCTCTCTCTTTGAATAGTTGGCACCCTCTTCATCTCCTAGATATGTCACATCCCCACCCGTGTTGGAATCCCCCTTTTTTTTAGTTAATTCAAAATTTTTAAATATTTCCCCCCTCTTGTTGCCGACAAGTGGTGGGGGGGAAAGAAGAGGAAGTGGAAGATGATAATGGGGGGGGAGTCGGTGTGATGATGTTGATGGGAGGGAGAAGATGACAAGAAGCAAGTCGATGATGATGAGGGGGCATGGGCCTACCACCCCCTGGCTCCCTCAACCAGTCGCGGCCAACTGGGAGGATGCCAACTGTCACCATGCAAAATAGGTGGTGGTCACCGCCACCATCACACCACCACCTCCTCGCGTTCCCCCCCCCCCAATAATACCACTCTCCCCCCCTATAACCCCCACCACACCACCTTCTCCTCACGTTCCCCTCAGTAATACCACTCTCCCCCCTATAACCCCCCCCCCCCCCCCCCCAAAATCGCAAGGGGCATAGGAGGCCTTGAAGGGCTCGATGTGCTCAGAGAGAGAGAGAGAGAGAGAGAGAGAGAGAGAGAGAGAGAGAGAGAGAGAGAGAGAGAGAGAGAGAGAGAGAGTGTGTGTGTGTGTGTGTGTGTGTGTTCTTCTTCTCTTCCTCTCCTTAGAGGGTGTCCATAGACGTCCTCTCTTTCTCCTTTTGTAATGTCCTCGTATCTTCTGCATAGGAACACTTCCCCCCCTTTTTTAAATTAATTTTTGACAAAAAAATTTCTCTCCCTCTCCCCCTACCGTGTGCATGGCGGGGAAAGAGAGAGAGAGTGTGTGTGTGTGTGTCATGTAGAAGATGGGGGGGACATGCAGCCCCCCAAGTGGTGGGTGGCACTGCCGTGCCACCTCCCCCCTCCACCTATAAATCTCTCCCTCCCCTCCTCCGTTGTAGGCCTTGGGCCTCCTCCAACTAGCGTAGTGTGCTCCCCTCCTGTCGTTGCGAAGCATTCCCGCCCTACTGCTCTACGGCAGATCAGACCAGGCTCCAACGGATGTAGGCAAAAGCTCCCCCCTCCTCCTGGCAAACTGCCAGGTTGCCCGTCGGTAGAAAAATCTAGCCTCTTCTCCGATTGAGGTAGTAGAGTGCCCCCCCCCCCCCCCCCCCCCCCCGGTGATCCACGTGAAGGAGGAGAAAGAAGAGAATTAAGGGGAAGAGAAGGAGAATAAGAGGAAGAAGAAGAAGGAAAAGGAAGAGAAGGAGAAGAAGAAGGGTGAGAGAGAAGAGAGAGAAGAGGAGGAGAAGAGAAGGAAGAGAAGGGAAGAAGAGTGAGAGAAGGAGAATGAGAGGAGGAGAAGAAGAAGGGTGACAGAGAAGAGGAGGAGAAGAGAAGGAAGAGAAGGGAAGAATAGTGAGAGAAGGAGAAGGAGAGGAGGAGAAGAAGAAGGGTGAGAGAGAAGAGAGAGAAGAGGAGGAGAAGAGAAGGAAGAGAAGGGAAGAAGAGTGAGAGAAGGAGATGGAGAGGAGGAGAAGAAGAAGGGTGAGAGAGAAAAGAAGGAGAAGAGAAGGAAGAGAAGGGAAGAAGAGTGAGAGAAGGAGAAAGAGAGGAGGAGAAGAAGAAGGGTGAGAGAGAAGAGAGAGAAGAGGAGGAGAAGAGATGGAAGAGAAGGGAAGAAGAATGAGAGTTTTTGGCTAGCTACTTGCCATGGCCCCCAAGCACAAAGAAGTAGTGAAGACCGCAGGAGCTACCCTAGTTGCTCAAGGGACAAGAACCTATGGAATTCATGGTGCAATTGGAGCTGTTGGAATTGCAGCCATTAATGGAGCATCGGGTATAGCCAACGTGGGAATTAGCACAACTCCAAACCCCGTCTCACGGAACCAGGTTCTCCTTGGCGTAGGGAAGAACTGTTGATTTCATTCTGCCACATGAAATGATAAGGTTTTCATAATATGTCACATAAAATGATACACTTTCACTTAGTTTAGTGCATGATTTGTTAACTATAGTCCATGGTTTACTTCCATGATTAAAAAAATACATGAAATGTTAGCTTCCATTCATAGGATGCAACTGCACAGAAGCATAGAGGACTTGTCATCTATCTTGCATTCCACGCGGAAGATAGGTCTTGATCTTGCATACCACAAATAGGTTGTCTTATCCTATCATAAACAATGTTTATGTTTGGAGACCGCATGAAATATTAGGGTAAAATTGTAGTTAGAATACTAACAGGTTCTTAAACTTTCATGGAACGCTTATAAGAAAAGATTTTTATGCATTATATGATTATTTTTTACTTATGTTAGAGCATAGAGGTGATAAGTGACTGGAGTTTAAACTTTTATATACTCAAGTCACATGAGACCCTGCACTTTAGGAACAAGTACTCATTCCCAGATATGAAGAAAGTTAAAGATTGTTTAGGCTGTACCAATATACTAAACGCACCTTGTGCATGCGAGATAAGTTTGATTAGAAAATTCTGCATAGCATCGCACTAAGAGAGGATAGAAAGAATGTATGGCAAGTCATGCAATATATTTAATGTGCTTTAAACATTACCAAGTATGTTAAAAGATGTGCAAGAAAATTGAGGATTCAAAACTTGGAACCCTAGAGAAAAACCCAAGGGGAAGAAGGATTCAAAAGAAGTTGAGCGATTAAACACACGTGCTTGTGAGTTGTTTTTAAGGATCTTGTCTTAGATTATTGGAAGTGGATATCCTCCAGGCTTAAGCTAGGCCAGTAAGCTGACTCTAAATGGAACATTGATCAAGGATTATGCTTGGTTGTTTCAAAAATGATATTTCTAAGTGAATTGACTGGTTGCCTTGTGAAGAGGAGATCCCTACTAAAGACAAGTGGTTTATGAGCAAAATTATTGCTTGATGTAGAAAATGATATTTTTATTGATTGGAAATGAAAGGGATGTTTTCCTTAGTTGTTGTTTGTAAGCTGGGTGCTTCAATTGTGATTGATTCCCTAAAGGAATAATTAAGGAAGGATGGCGCTAGCTACCCCCTGCGAGCTACCAAACCCTAACCAAGGGGGTTATGAATCTGCGCCGGGAATGTGGACCGAACCCGCCCGCAAGAGGTCTCTTCGTGGAAATTACTTGGAGTAGGAGGACGCTTGGGTGCCAATGGGGGCTCTAGTTGTAAATCCCAATGCCTCGGGCCCTACACAAGTGTTCTACGTGACTCGAGATGGGATCTCGAGGCCTTGATACTAGTTACAAGGCGGAATCTTGGGATCTCGAGGCCTTGATACTAGTTACAAGGCAGAATATTGGGAGGATAAACCTTCGGGTTTTGTTGTCGAGAGACGGAAGGATTTTTTTGTAGAGGCAAAAAGGAACACTTAATTCTCCTGTATGGATAGGAGACAAACATTAATCTGAAGATAAGTTAAGTGTTTGATCTTGTTTTTGTGTCAGTGCCCTAAATTACGTAAAGGAACCTGTGATTAACAGGGTTAATTAAGGAAGTTGTTTTTATGTGTCAAACATAATGTGGTAGGTAATTAGATAACTAAAACAACCCTCGAGGAAAGCGTGGTGGATGTGACCAATGGGTCTATCCTACGGAAGGGTGGTCTTGGTTAGCCGAGAGCTTTCCTCAAAAGGAAATGTTAATGAGGAATGTTAGGGAAGGATGGACGATGACCTTAGATAATGTTGGTTAGAATCCTGATTCATACCGTTTTAGGGGACTGGAATGGGACTATGCCCTACGGGCAGAGAGGTCGAGCGATGCATCCCTCTCGTTTCCCATTCTCTTTGAGCCAAGTGCGGTATGAGTCTGCTTGGGTCCAGTTGTATCTACGCAAAGTGGAGTGGCTGTGGACCGACACTAGAAGGTTATTAGGAAGACTCGACTGCTAGAAACCCAGAATTCACATCGATCCTAATGGAAACGGCTGGATAAGTTCCGTTGCAGGGCAGACTCGAGAGACCCTAGTTGGAAAACCCCGAGTCATTCCTTGGGAGTGTCAGGCAGTGTCTTCTAGATTGATCTCTCGGTGGGCTGCTAATACGTGTCCCGCAATTTGAGGGGCGGGCACGTTACAGTTGGTATCAGAACAAAACTTGTTAATGATGCATGATTGATTAATTTTTAGATCATAGGCATAACCTAAATAACCTAAGTGGTATGGCTTGATTGTCAGGCACCTTCTGCACCTACGAATGCTGACATGCAAGAGAAGTTCTTCTCAAGAAAATTAGGCCACCCGAGTTTGATGGCAAGGGAAGGACTGTTCAATTGGATGCCGAGTTCTGGATTGAGTCCATGGAGGACTATTTTGAGGCAGCAGGTACTGCACCTACTAACCAAGCCATGCTCGCCAAACTTAAAATTACAGGCAAAGCAAGACTTTGGTGGAAACATTGGTGTAGAGACCAAGCAATCTCGGAGGGGTCAGTCACTTAGAACAAGCTTAAGGAAGCTGTGCGAGGAAGGTATCTGCCACCTACCTATCGCACACAGAAGATGAACGAATTTTATTAATTAAAGCAGCTTGTACTATCCCTTGATGCATACTATTCAAAATTCGTCTCTCTCTTAAAATACGAGCCACAAATGGATATGATGCAACAAGTGTCAAAGTTCTGTGCTTCTGTGCTGGGTTGAATCCACCCATAAACACTCGATTGGAATCAATGCGCCCAATGGACTTGCAAGATGCATTACTCCGAGCGAATCTAATCGTCCAAGAGCTTAAATCAAGCAACTATGATGTAGATGACTCATGGGATCAAGACAAGAGGTGCCACAAGTGCGGTGAGATAGGTCACATCTGTAAAAGATGTCCCAACCGCTGATATTTCCACTGCAATGGACTAGGACACATCCAGGCAGATTGTCCTAAGTTGGACCCTGAGAATCAAGAACGTGTGATCAAATGAAGCCGTCTAAACTCTCCTTTTGGTGCACATTATGAACCACGTGATGATGAAGGCTTGGAGCCTGTTGTAACCTTTGAGGATGACTAGATATCCTAAGAAGATCCTCTTGAGATAATAAGTCTTGTACTTGGAATAAATCCAATTGAACCCTATGAGTTGTGACAAGTTTTCATTTTAATAATTTGAGTAATTAAAGTAGTCGAAGCATGATGGGACCTAACCCATAGGCTCTAATGCCCAATAGTGCTTGTTTCCCCCCAGGTCTTTTTGAGATGAGTACATCTCGATTCCTCGAAGGGGTAGATGATGTAATGTCCCCGTACCTTCCGCATAGGAACCCTTCCCCACCCTTTGTTTAAAATTAATTTTGACAAATTTTTTTCTCTCCCTCTCCCCCTTGCCGTGTGCATAGCAGGGAGAGAGAGAAAGAGAGAGAGAGAGAGTGTGTGTGTGTGTTATGTAGAAGATGGGGGGGCATGCAACCCCCCAGGTGGCGGGTGGCACCACCGTGCCACCTCCCCTCTCCACCTATAAACCTCTCCCTCCCCTCCTCCGTTGCAAGCCCTAGGCCTCCTCCGACTGGCGTAGTGTGCTCCCCCTATCAATGTGAAGCATTCCCCCCCCTACTGCTCTACGACAGATCAGGCCAAGCTCCAACGAACATAGGCAGAAGCTCCCCCCCTCCTCCCGGCAGACTGCCAGGCTACCCATCGGCAGAAAAATCTGGCCCCTTCTCCGATTGACATAGTAGAGTGCCCCCCCATTGGCGATAACAGTGCCCCCCACCCCCGTGATCCACGTGAAGGAGGAGAAAGAAGAGAATTAAGGGGAAGAGAAGAGAAGTAAGGGGAAGAGAAGGAGAATAAGAGGAAGAAGAAGAAGGAAAAGGAAGAGAAGGATAAGAAGAAGGGTGAGAGAGAAGAGAGAGAAGAGGAGGAGAAGAGAAGGAAGAGAAGGGAAGAAGAGTGAGACAAGGAGAAGGAGAGGAGGAGAAGAACAAGGGTGAGAGAGAAGAGACAAAAAAGGAGGAGAAGAGAAGGAAGAGAAGGGAATAATAGTGAGAGAAGGAGAAGGAGAGGAGGAGAAGAAGGGTGAGAGAGAAGAGAGAGAAAAGGAAGAGAAGGAGAAGAAGAAGGGTGAGAGAGAAGAGGAGGAGAAGACAAGGAAGAGAAGGGAAGAAGAGTGAGAGAAGGAGAAGGAGAGGAGGAGAAGAAGAAGGGTGAGAGAGAAGAGAGAGAAGAGGAGGAGAAGAGAAGGAAGAGAAGGGAAGAATAGTGAGAGAAGGAGAAGGAGAGGAGGAGAAGAAGAAGGGTGAGAGAGAAGAGAGAGAAGAGGAGGAGAAGAGAAGGAAGAGAAGGGAAGAAGAGTGAGAGTTTTTGGCTAGCTACTTGCCATGGCCCCCAAGCGCAAAGGAGTGAAGACCGCGAGAGCTACCCTAGTTGCTCAAGGGACAAGAACATATGGAATTCATGGTGCAGTTGGAGCTGTTGGAATTGCGGCCATTAATGGAGCACCAAGTATAGCCAACGCAGGAATTAGCACAACTCCAGACCCCCTCTCGCGGAACCAGGTTCTCCTTGGCCTAGGGAAGAACTATTGATTTCATTCCGCCACATGAAATGATAAGGTTTTCATAATATGTCGCATAAAATGATACACTTTCACTTAGTTTAGTGCATGATTTGTTAACTATAGTCCATGGTTTACTTCCATGATTAAAAAAATACATGAAATGTTAGCTTCCATTCATAGGATGCAACTACACAGAAGCATAGAGGACGTCATCTATCTTGCATTCCACGCGGAAGATAGGTCTTGATCTTGCATACCACAAATAGGTTGTCTTATCCTATGATAACCAATGTTTATTTTTGGAGACCGCATGAAATATTAGGGTAAAATTGCATTTAGAATACTAACAGGTTCTTAGACTTTCATGGATCGCTTACAAGGAAATATTTTTATGCATTATATGATTATGTTTTACTTATGTTAGAGCATAGAGGTGATAAGTGAATTGAGTTTAAACTTTTATATACTCAAGTCACATGAGACCCTGCACTTTAGGAACAAGTACTCATTGCCAGACATGAAGAAAGTTAAAGATTGTTTAGGCTGTACTAATATACTAAACACACCTTGTGCATGCGAGATAAGTTTGATTAGAAAATTCTGCATAGCATCGCACTAAGAGAGGATAGAAAGAATGTATGACAAGTCGTGTAATATATTTAATGTGCTTTAAACATTACCAAGTATGTTAAAAGACATGCAAGAAAATTGAGGATTCACAACTTGGAACCCTAGAGAAAAACCCTAGGGGAAGAGGGATTCAAAAGAAGTCAAGCGATTAAACACACATGCTTGTGAGTCGTTTTTAAGGATCTTGTCTTAGATTATTGGAAGTGGATATCCTCCAGGCTTAAGCTAGGCTAGTAAGCTGACTCTAAATGGAATGTTGATCAAGGATTATGCTTGGTTGTTTCGAAAAGGATATTTCTAAGTGAATTGACTGGTTGCCTTGGTAAGAGGAGATCCCTACTAAAGACAAGTGGTTTATGAGCAAAATGATTGCTTGATGTAGAAAATGATATTTTTATTGATTGGAAATGAAAGAGATGTTTTCCTTAGTTATTGTTTGTAAGCTGGGTGCTTCAGTTGTGATTGATTCCCTAAAGGAATAATTAAGGAAGGATGGCGCTAGCTACCCCCCGTGAGTTGCCAAACCCTAACCAGGGGTTTATGAATCTGCGCCGAGAATGTGAAACCCATCGCGAGAGGTCTCTCTGTGAAAATTACTTGGAGTAGGAGGATGCTTGGGTGCTAGTGGGGGCTCTGGCCATAAATCCCAATGCCTCCGGGCCCTACACAAGTGTTCTACGTGACTCGAGATGGGATCTCGAGGCCTTGATACTAGTTGCAAGGTAGAATCTTGGGAGGATAAACCTTCGGGTTTTATTGCCAGGAGACGGAAGGATTTTTCTGTAGAGGCAGAAAGGAACACTTAATTCTCCTGTATGGGCAGGAGACAAACATTAATCTGAAGATAAGTTAAAGAAGTGTTTTATCTTGTTTTCGTGTCAGTGCCCTAAATTACATAAAGGAACCTGTGATTAACATGGTTAATTAAGGAAGCTGTTTTTATGTGTCAAACATAATGTGGTAGGTAATTAGATAACTAAAACAACCCCCGAGGGAAGCGTGGTGGATGTGACCAATGGGTCTATCCTACGGAAGGGTGGTCTCAGTTAGCTGAGAGCTTTCCTTAAAAGGAAATGTTAACGAGGAATGTTAGGAAAGGATGGATGATGACCTTAGATAATGTTGGTTAGAATCCTAATTCATACCATTTTAGGGGACCAGAATGGGACTATGCCCTACGGGCAAAGAGGTTGAGCGATGCATCCCTCTCGTTTCCCATTCTCTTTGAACCAAGTGCGGTTGGGTCTAGTTGTATCTATGCAAAGTGGAGCGGTTGTGGACCAATGCTAGAAGGCTGTTAGGAAGACTCGACTGTTAGGAACCCGGAATTCACGTCGATCCTAGTGGGAACAGCCGGATAAGTTCTGTTGCGTGGCACACTCGAGAGACCCTAGTTGGCTAACCCCGTGTCATTCCTTGGGAGTGTCAGGCAGCGTCTTCTAGATTGATCTCTCGATGGGCTACTAAGACATGTCCTGCAATTTGAGGGGCGGGCACGTTACACCTTTGCCTGCGAATCACTTTACCTTATCCCACGAGATTATCCTTCACCCGCAGCTCAATTCTCTCCCCAAATTGGGCCCGTTAATCGAGTAAAAAGTGCTAAAGTCTTGTGTGAATTATGTTTAAAGGAGACGAAGATTGAAAATGTCCCCCAAGTGGAAATTGTCATGCGAAAATGGAAATCCTTCAACGAGCAACGAAGCTTTGGGTGAGGGCATCACTGCCAATCCAATTGTGATACCAGTCGTAAGTAATGAATTTCCAAATTAATAAGTTGTTTGCTTGATTTTCGTATGAGATACACTAGGGTCGTACTACACTGCACGAGAATAGGACACTGAAAAGGGTAAATTTCATCTCAAATATTTGAGGATGAAGTTTGTGAAGTGCTTGTATTAAGGGAAGATAATTGCCCCTAGTTCCTATGTGACAAATCCATGCATAGCATAAGCAACATATAATATTCTAAAGTATTAAGCATCGATAAGTCTTTGATTAGTCCTTACCTAGGATAGTATTGTTTAGGGTTTTCAAGGTTACCGTAAGGGTTGTGCACATAGATGGTACATACATGCGAAAGATTATATGAAACCTACATCAATGGTACACGAATTTATCTTGCATTGAAGTCAGGCATCCATCCTATCAAGGTTTTGCGTAAAAAATAGTCAAGGACTTAACTTGGGTTGCCAAACCATGAGTTGATTACAACTCGCACAATAATTTCAGGAAATATTACATTGAAAGATAGTCTTGCATTGTTAAAAAATTATCTCGCGGTCTTTGCCTTAGGAGCAAGATAAATTCAAGTTAAATTTTTTGCATAATATCGTTCTTTGACCCCAAGGGGGAGAGCGAATATGCAATGGAAATGTTATCGTGACTTTTATTGCATTGCTTGAAAGAGGTACAATTGGTTGTTAGTTGATTGAACAACACCCTGAATGCTTTTACATTCAACTATTTGTTGCATTGTAGTTGGAAGATTATTCCAAGTGCTTGTGGTTGATGGTAAATTCATGGCCAAGGTCTGTGATGACAAGTTGACATGGGGATGAAGGAATGTTTTCTTGTAAGATGATATTAGGATGATTGCCTTGATTATGCATGATTCTTACCTAGATTAATTAAGGAAAGGATATTTTGTGCGGGTGGATCATCTCCAAGGTCACACTGTAGATTAAAATGAAAAGGGCGCTACTCAATTCACGGGCCGAAGGTCGAGTGGTGAAAAGGCCAACTAGGGTAATTGTGTTTCACTCCTAGGCCGCTTGGGGTCAGGTGGAGCTTCGTCGGACACCCTTGCCAGTTTGGAATGGAGTTGAAGACTACCATGAGCCCAAACGTATATGGCATTGGAAGATCCTATTTTAGATAATGTATGGAAATTATGGTGCCATGTGATTTGGACCGCATACTTCTGCTGGGCAAAAGGGATATATAAATTCTCCTGTATTGGCGGGAGACAAAGATTAACTTGAAGATAAATCAAGGAACTTGTTTGTCAAAAGGACTGCTTGCTCTATTTTTGTGTTAGTGCTATAACTTACGCGAAGGAGCCCCATTGCCTAAAAGGCTTAATTAATGAAACTAATTTTAAATGTCACTCATAAAATGTGATAGGACCTAGTTAGAAAATTAAAGCTATTAAGGGAACCGGGTGGGCAAAACCCCTGATGGGTCTCGTCCTATGGCAAGGTGGTCCCAGAGAACTGGGAGGCTTCTCACAAGGTTTTACCATCGTTTGACCTTTAGATAAGAACCCGATTCATGCCGTCTTAGGGGACCGGAATGGGATATACCCTATGGGTAGAGAGGTTGAGTGGCGCATCCCTCTCATTTCCCATTCTCTTTGAACCAAGTGCGGTATGGGTATGCTTCATCTTGGGTGTCTCTACATAAAGTAGGATGTCCAAGACCCAACGCTAGAATGTTGTTAGGAGACCTTGACCACTAGGAACCCAGATTTCAAGTCGATCCCAGTGGTTTCGATGGTCATGAATTTTCCATTGTTGCGAGAAGCAGGGACTCTATAAACCCTAGGCAACAAACCCTGTAACATTCTATGGGTGTATAGGGCATCATCACTTATATTTTTCTCTCGATAGACCGTTAAAAACGCGCTTGGACAGCCGATAGGCGAGCACATTACAAGATAATACCTAATCTCTACTAAGAGATCTTTCATGTTTGATGCCAGCTCTTGCATCCACAGAGGACAAAAGTAGCCCTATGGTAGAGGGTTTCCACAATTAGTCTTGGGGGATGCCTAGGGTGTATACAAGCTCAACTTGATTGGTATAAGATCTAATCAGAATAGATGATCAACAAAGAATCCTCCCTAATGCACCAAACAATATTGGATGTGCAATTCGTGCCTATCAAACAATTATTAGAATTTGTAGTAGGATTCATTCCTCCATTTTGAGATTGCATTGGTCTTGTTAAGTTTTCATGAACTTAGGGAAAGGCATTAGCTTAGCCCCTTGAAAAGAATTTTTTCATTTGATTATTTTTTACATAATTAAATACCCTCCTTGAGGATCTTTAGTTCTCCTAACTCAAGTATTTTGGATTTAAGGACCTTTATGGTTCACTTGAATCATAGTCTCCCTTTATGCATATAAAAAGTTAAACTTTGTGACTTTGTAAGACTATGGAGAGTCTCGAGCAATAAAAATGCCTCTTTTGTATATCTACAATATAGTAGTCATTATTTTCCCTTAAAAGCCTTAATCATGTCATTCTCTTTGACTTATGATGAAGGGTTGGTCATTGGCTTTCACATATGCTAGTGACACTTAGAGAAAGACATCTTTAAAAGGCATCATGAAAGACAACCTAGTGTTTTAACGAGGGTTAGCTCTCTTGATAGTCTACATCCATGTGGGTTATACCCTCACAAGTGTTGGGATGAGACTTTAACATGTTCTACAAGTGATACTTCTTTACTACAAAAGAAATTTATGAGATATCACTCATATGGAAGAAAATAATATCATGAAAAATTCAACAAGTTTTATGAGGGATACTTTTTTACTAAGAAACAATTTAATAAATATCAATAGCTTTACCCACTTTACCGCATACATTGATAAGATAGTTATTAATCTCCTATCATCAACTATTTCTAATCGAGTGTTTGCGGTCCATTATACTTGTGAAGATATGTCATAATAACAAATTCTCCCTTAAGGGAATTGAATAACCTCAACTTTATTTCTTGTGAATGATATTCCATTATAATGGAATCTTTCACAATATAATCTTGGCATTCTAGGCTGCTAAATAGACTTCTCAAAATCTTCATTTATTAATTCTTAACTAACATTTTAATTTCTAGTCTTAAGTAGAATTTAGTAGACTTGTGGAGTAAGTGCTATACTAGCTTTGATTGCAATCATGCATCCCACTCGAGAAATGCTCCTATTAGGTGCCATGCATCCCACCTTGATCCCAATCTTCATTTTCGTAAACCCTTAGATCTTGTATGCTGCTCCTAGAAGTTTTTAATGTTTGTGAGAGTGAGGCTTGTAGGAAATATGGTTGATGGTAACAATGGAGGATGACGAGGTGAAAGGGGAGGTAGTAGAACAGAGCTCAAAATTCTGGTGGCCAAGAGGAGGGTTTAATACTGATGGAGGGGAGAATGCCTTGAATTTCTCCTTCTTTATCCCTATTTTTCCTCTCAATTTCCTTTCTATCCCTCTATCTCTCCTTCTCTCTTTACACACATATGAACACATATCTCCCCCCCACAATATTTAAGAAGATTTTTTTTTTCTTTGCTAATCAAAACAATGAAGGTGGAAAGTCCACAGCTTTTAGCTAAGGCTATTATATAGCCTTTAGAGATATTCTTTGTTTTTACTGTTAATTGTGCCTCTTCTTCCTCCTTGAGACTATCGTTAGAGTTGTGAGATACCCAAGTCAATTTCCTCTCATATGGAGATGGAATGTTAATTCCCAACAACATTTCTCATGTCATATAGAAGTTGCACAAATTCTTTGAATGAAAAAAGATTAAGATAAATATATAAGGTCAGTAAATGTTAATATCAAATATTAGCTACCAAGGTTGGCTTATAGAGTTTTGCAAATTAACTACTTTAGTTAGTAGCTAGTAAACTAATGGATGGTCTGCCCTAAGCTTGGAAGGATAATAAACTAATAAAGTAACCAAGGGACTAGATAGTAATAGCATTAGTTAGATGATTAGTAACTTAGATATCTAGGTCAATAGAATGATAGTTAGCCTAGCTAATAAGTTAACCATAGCAAATAAGTTAATCAATTATTAAGGGTAGTAAACATTAGTTAGAAATGGATTGGTTAGTTAGTGTTAAGGATTTTATATACTTAAAGTAAGAACAAGGGTAGTGATGCTAATTAGAAGGAGAATAAGGATAAGGAGAAAGTGAGCAAGCCACTGTGCCACTGGGCTAATGAGAAGGGAGTGTCCTTAGATTTCCCCTTCCCACACTTTGGGCATATGCGAGTGTTGGACATCTTGATAGAAGGTGAGAGAGGAAGAGGGAGATATTACCCCCCCACCCCCTTCCCCCAATACACACCAGCATGGTGGTCACCAGAGCTTCTATGCTCAATACTTGAGAAGAAGTATACCAAAGGATATCTTCCTTCCCCTTCATCATTGGTAGTATGTCATTGGGCTAGCCTTAAGAAGAGAAGGGAGAGCCTTGATCTATGCTCAATACTTAAGAAGACGTGTGCCTAAGGATATCTCCTTCCTTCTTCATCATTTGGTAGTAGGTCATTAGCGAACCCAAGCAAGCCTTAAGAAGAGAAGGGAGAGCCTTCTACACGGAGGATAGGTGTGTGGGAGGAGGACACTGGTTTTTTGGGCCACCACCTTCTTATCCTTATTCTCCTTTGAATCAATATTATTACCATTATTCTTACTTTAAGTATATAAAAGACTTATCATTAATTAACCAACCCATTCCTCATTATAGATAGTTAGTAGCTTAGATTTCTAAGTTACTAACTACCTAACTAATGCTACTAGTATATCTAATCCCTTGGCTACTTTATTAGTTTATTATCCTTCTAACCTTAGGATAGACCATTCATTAATTTACTGGGTACTAACTAAAATAGTTAATCTGCATATTTATTGATCTTATATATTTATCTTAACCTTTTTCATTCAAAGGTTTTGTGTAACTTCTTTCTCATTAACTTATTAACGTGAGAAATGTTTCTCAAGAATTAGCATTCCTTATGTGAGGAAACTAGCTTGGGTACATCACACAAGTGCTTGTGGTTGTGTTCATTTGGATTTGTGTTGATGGAGCATTTAACTTGGTGATGATGATGAGCTATTTGGCAATGATCCCTATTGCCCAAATCAAAGGTGTGATCAATGATTAGTACATGATTCATCAATACAATGACATCTTCGAATAATGGTTGTGATACTTCATTCATAAATAGTTTAAAAATTAAAAACTCTTTTAGACCTTAGAGTTCCGAGTCCCCCCTAAGTGGGGATATTAGAAATATTTTCACATAGAATAGGAAAACTTTGCATTTTATTCCTGACAAATTTCTAGACAACAATTTTAAAATTAGGCCTCAAACTTATGAGATAGCAAGGGTTGTTGACATATAATAGTAAACACCTTGAAAAGAGAGCTTTCTCTTGGTGCCATCTTACTAGTATATTATTTTCAATGTAGGTTTGGAAGGCCCCAAACCTCTAGAGGGCTTCTCGAACCTACTCCTTTTCCAAACCTCCCTTTTTCAATCAAAACCCCTTCCCTTCCCCACTTTCTCACATGTAATCTCTCATTTTCTCTTCCCCCTCCCTTTTTTCATTAAAGCTCCCCCTCCCCCCCTTTTTAATTAAAACCCCCTCTTTTCTCTCTCACTTATAATCTCTCTCTTTCTTTTTCCCCCTCCCCTTTTTAATTAAATTCCCCCCCTCTCTCTCATTTGTAGGGCCTAGGTTCTCTCTCTCTCTCTCTCTCTCTCTCCTTTAATTAGGTTCTCTCTCTGTCTCTTACTAAATTTTTTAATTTAATTTTTTATTTTAATAAAATATTTTTAACAAATTTTTTAATTTAAAGTTTTTTGAACATAGTTTTTCACACACTTTGAGAGAGAGAGAGAGAAGAAGAAGAATGATAAAAAGAAGAAGATGGAGAGAGAAGGGGGAAAGAGGAAAGATAATAGTATTTTTTAATTAAATATTTTTCTTTTCCCCCTCTCTCTTATTTGTAGAGCCTAAGTTCTCTCTCTCTCTCTCTCTCTCTCTCTCTCTCTCTCTCTCTCCCCTTTAATTAAATCAAACTCACTACAAGATATAGGTCTTATACTGATGTTAAAAGCGACAAAAATTTTCATAAAGAAAATTTCCCCCGTCGTCGCAAAAAGCATCGCTATTGGTGACGCCATAGAACAGTCGGTATCAGCATCATTATCAGTGTCGGTATCAGCGTTGATACCGACGCAAATAATGACATTGATAATGAAACTTTGCGACACATTTTGTGACGCTAATAGTGACATGTGTAGTAAATTTGCGACGCTAATAGCAATGGTAACAAGGGATTTTTTTTTGTGGCAAGGCAGCAAGCTACCCTGCCACATATAGCACTATGTGCTTTATTTGGGCCATTCAAAATAGTTTCAATAATGTGTACAATGCTCGTGTAAATAAAGGCAAAGTGTACTTAAATCATAACACTAATACATGAAATAAATACATGATCGCATAATGAAAGCGACCGGTACAATCATGGCAAGATACTACTACTACATAAAAAATGTTTACACAGATCACGTAACCAAAAAAGAAGGGTATGTGAGCTCCAGGGATCCAAGGGCGAGCTATAGATAATCGCCATCCAAAACCTCATCTTGCTACAAAGGAGCATCGAACGGACTCTGCAAAAAAGGAAACAACTACACATCAGCCCACCATACAATAATGCATTCTAATTAAACATGGTAACTATGGACAAGAAAGATGGGTGACTTACAAGGCCGCCACACCCATACAATTGATCGATCAATGCAGTGAGACCGTGCCTCTCTACATATCGAGTCTCAAGGCCGGTGGGATTTCGATTTGTAATGGAGTGCTGCAAAGAAAACAAAATACAACTATTAGAAACACAATTGTCAGTACAAAGGATATTGCAAAAAAATAAGCAAGCAAAACCAAAGGAAAACTTACAAAGTCCTCTAGATATGTCTTGTGGCCGCCACTCCCAAGATGATGGACCACTCGGCCTCTAGTTGTGCCCTCGCCGCCTTGTGCTACTGTCTCCAACATCCTAGAAATCTATAGTCTCCTCCCTGAGTCGACGCTAGTCGTCCACGTCTAGCTACTTGGGCTTTGAAGTCCCACTCTTGAGTGCCTTGTGTGCGTCCGATCGTCTGTGTGACATATATGCATGCATGCACTCCATCATCCAGCCCGTAGAAAACCTATCTGTTGTGGCTGGTAACGAAACTCCTCATGCAAGAATGCTACAATGTAGTCCTTGCTCCCCTTCGGTATGTTCTTCCAATGATCCAAGACGTTGTGCCGAAAAACTTGTTGGCACAACTCTCTCATGCGAGCCATCACCCTCCTCTCCTCATCATTCATGATGATGGCTCCTGTCCTATCATCTACAAGGTAGACATACCCCTCTGGGTTACGCCTAAGATGGGTTCTCTCCCAGCTACGACCATGCTCTTGGGCATATCCAGGAGACCCTTGTATATCTGGTGTACCTATTAGGGTAGTGTCTATCGGAGTAGCACCCATAGGGGTGCCACCTGTGGACGGTTGAGCAGGAGTGAGTGAAGTAGACATCCCCACAGGTGTGACAAATCCCGGAGGTGACGCAACTCTAGCAGAACAACAAGATGGAGACACCGTGTTCGTACCTCCACAACAACCACCTAAGCCACGCTCTCTCGAACCGCCATGAGAGCGAGGAGTAGCACCTGTATCTTGAGCCGACTATGGGCTCACTGCATCTGGATCTTTGTAGCATCCCCCTGAACCACTCCCTTTGTCTGGCCCAAGTCTGGAGCATTGACCTCATCTACTAGAAACTGAAGCCTCAGAGGGCGCCACCAAAGTAGATCTAATAGAGCGGCCTGACGGTGTCCAAGACACCTCCCGGTCCGCTATGTCTCTGAATCTTTCCATCTGATCTGGAGACATACGCGTGAAGATCTCTTGCAGCTCCTCGTCGCTCATCCCTCGGCTCATCGTGATGATCTAAATATCCACAAAGGTCACCTATATAGACAAAAAATGATGTTAGTATAATCAATATAAATCATACAAAGCACAATAATATAAATCTTTAAAAAATTATCTTACTTAAAATGCATATCTTATATACCCTTATAAGTGATTCGTCAACGAATTGAGTAGGTGGATGCTTCAAGTATGAAGTACCCTATGGTCCCATGTCAATCTCCTGACACAACTCCGCATACACTGGAAAGTCGATAGACATGTCACCACAAAAGGATGAGTCCACTTCGTTCTCAAGGACTCCTGTATTTCCATCATTGTTTCCCGACATTGGCTCCTCTATATGCTCCAAGCTTTCGGTGGTCTCCACCCCTTGCAATATCGACCTCTCTATTTGCATATTGTCCTCATCTATGCTCGGAACATCGCTTTGATCATATACTCTCGCACTTCGGGGAGCTAAAGGTATAACATACCACCATCGAGGTTGTCGGGGGTTTGGATAGAAAATTACATGTTCACAATTACGTACAAGAGAGATTTAACTATTGTGACATGTACCATGTCGTAATACAATTAAAAAACACATGAGTTCATGCACCTGTTTACAATGGGCCAGAAACACAAACGTATCGCTCAAATCCATCCATTTTTTTTCGGTATCTATTTCAAGAAATCCAGATGGACCTCGTCGAATTGTTGCTCCAGCTCCTTCAAGTACCACTTTGAACCACTACACATCGAATATGATCATGGAAAAGCTATAGTAATTCACCGTGACAATACTTTGCAAGTTCCCAAAATACTCCATCTCATCTAGAACCATGTTTGGATCCATTGTTCGTCGTTGGCTCTCTTGCTCGAACCTTGCCATGATACCACAATCTGTTGTGGAGTGCATTTTGTCAATACGCTCCATGTGGAAATGTTGTCCACGCGACCATGCTGCACTATATATTTTGTACTGTACATTGAAACACTCAATTAGTTGTCACATATAAAATATAGATACGACAAACCCTAAACATGTCATCACCTTTGGACTCCATCCCCTTGAGAATTCCCACTCCTCGGTTGATACCTCCGCCCCTTCGTGAGACAATGCGGTTAAAACTCCATGCAACCATCACGTTGACATAAACCGCGGGATCTCCTCCATGCCCTTGGGATATCGAATTGGTCGATGGCGCGTATTACGTCGAAATTCAGATCGTGCTTCCTCTCAATCTTTCCTAGCTTGCTGGTACCTAGCAAGCCACGTCTCCATAGAGACATGGTGCAACATACAAAAGTGATTCACTTTCTCCTCCACCATTGCAGCATCCATTCTTTTTTCTATCCCATTTTCAACCAGCACATCTCTGGTCATTCTATCATCGTCCTTCAGTGACCATAGCATATTGTTGTCTGAATCCACTATTGGTAGCCATTATGAAATATGCACTAGCGCCTCAGACACCAACCAACCTTCAACCATGCTACCTTCTAGTGGGCCGAGCTCGTTGTCGCACAAAGCCTTTCAGGGTTTTCATGAAGCGCTCCAAGAAGAACATACATCACGTATGGACAGGTCCAGCAATCTTCACTTCATCTACAAGATGCACAAGAAGGTGGATTTGTATTGTGAGCATGTTGGTAGGTAGGTATTTCCAAAGAAAAAGACTATCTCCACTGCTCCTCACCTCGCGGATTCAATAAAGGACGTCTTAGTCTCCTTCTGTGAGATCCATTGCACTAAAGTTGACAACCTGTAAATTGCCCCGCGTATTTTTGGAGTAAGGCATTGTGCGATTGCAATCGGTAGTACAAACTGCCACAAATGAGAAAGCATTATGAACAATGACTACACTCCAAATAGCAAAATACGCAAGCCACTTACAATTCATTGGTAGTACAAACCTGACATATCTTATGCCAATCATGGGATTTTAGCCCTCATAATTGGTCGTCTTTAGAAAATGTAGACCTAATAGAATGCATTATACTCGTCGAAGTGCGGATAAACTTGACTATTTTCTTTACAATGCGTTCTTCTTTAGTGGATAAAACCCAAGGAGCGCGAGGTAGCTACAAGCGACCATCAGCACTCGACTGCGGCCAAAGCGCCTCCATCTTGCCTACCTCCTTCAAATCCATTTGTGCCCCTATAGTGTCTCTCTTTCTTGTGATGTGGTCCCATAGCAAGCTGCCCACATTCTTGAAAATATGCATGGGATCCAACAAGTAGTTGATCTATAAGTGGGTCCAATATGGCAACTCATAGAAAACTGAGAACTGTCGCATTCCATTTGGATGTGACTCTATGTGGACCATTTTCAGCTCGTACTAGATTTGGGCATTCATACATATTGGAGGTTGTCTAAGAAAACCTTCCCTGGGTTCATGACCCTCTAGCAAGAAAGCGATGTATCCTTGATATACCATCTTCTTCATGGTTCATGACCTTCAAGAGTCTAACTGTGGCCTGCACAATGGACATGAATGATAACCTAAGGTAACCAGATCTATCCCAACACCTCTATCCAGTGATGAATACAAACTTAAACGAGCTATGATAGATATTACCAATGAGAACAAAAGCCTACTTAACTTAGCACTCTCTGAATCCCAGAAAGTCATGCATCATCCACATGAAAATGGTTCAAATATTGGCGGACCGTCGACCATCGCACTTGCTCATATCTTGCACGGTGACCCCCTCCTCCCACAAAATCTTAAGCTCATTGACTAATGGAAGAAGATACACGTCCATATTTTTTACTTTGTAATGGCCGGGAACGAGTATACTAAGGATGAGATGTCCTTTCTTCGTAGAAAGCCATGGAGGGATATTGTAGTTGACAAGGACTATAGGCCACACACTCTAAGAAATTGAGCGCAAATCGAATGGGTTCATGCTGATGGAACCTAGAACGGGCCGGCACTGGCTCGTGCACGGACCTCTATCACACGCGCTCAATAACCCCACGGCCTCGCGGCCAGGAGCATTAATGACACATACATTGCCTTCCTAAATGTCTTGCATTTGTATTACGTCGTTTGTAGTCCACTCTTCTCTCACCCACTACTCCTCAGAGGGAGTCCCTTACACATTGCCTAATGGCACGAAGCACAGACACAGGGGGTCCTCCAATGGTTGAATGCCGCCACCCCTCTGCGACTCTCCTACACCTTGGGGATTGGCCCCTCGATGCGTCACTCAACATATAAACATGTCGCACAAAATCCACTCAAGATACCATTTAATCGTTTACAAGAATGTACCATTGTCCTTACTTCTCTTTCCCCTAGACCCCACGACTAGCCTATGGCTTAGGGTGTCTTGTCTCTCACTCAACGTGGGTCAAGGTCCTGATGAAAACAATTGCTGTGTATCCAGGATTTCTGATACCTTTAAATATTTCCATGATTTATGCATATTGTGGATGCTAAGTGCTCAAACAGTTATGAAATCAATATTGTGCACATGTGGAAAACATCCTTTCAATGCTTTTCAACTACCGTTCTTATGCGGCGCTGCACACACCTAGCACCGAGGAAACCCTCGTGCTACTAGGCTCTTATTTTATAATTATTCACCGACCTATATGGCATGCAAACAAAACAGCAATCTTTTCATCATTTGACTCCATATTTAGACATATTCTAACCACTCTACCCTTCCATCGATCAAATGTTGCATTGTTATATAGATTTATAGGGTGTTTTGCCATTATTTTATGTGTAAAAAGCGGGAGAAACACACTAGAACAAGAAGGGGGGTTGAACTAAGGCAAATCCTCATGCTTCAGTCCCCACAAACATTCCAAACATTGTTCTTAATTTTCATTAATTTTCCACACCCAAAATGCATTTTTCCCTATTTTTAATGGTTTTTTTCTATTTTCCTTGTATTTTTCCTTATTTTTTGCATTATTTAATTACTAAAAATTCAAAGTAGGTTATGGGCTGTGGCCCTTAGTTCCTTCTTGCAGCAAAATGAAAATTTAGTTGGTGTTTCTATTCATTTTTCCATTTTTATGCTCAAAACCATCATTTTCCCTTGATTTTCCATATTTTACATGTTTTATGTATTATTTTGAGTCACAAGATGCATATTTTTCTGATTTTCTGATTATGATCAACAAGTACTCATGGAAAATAGCAACATAAACAATTTTTAGCCCACATGAACAACATTTTATCAATCAAAAGCCATAAAATCTCAAATTTCCTTTGAAAAAATTAAATTACCACTTATTTGCGTGTTTCGGGTTTCATGTCCATGGCTGCAAATCTGAAAATCAGCAGCACTTCATGCTCATGACGATCACAAATCACCATTTCCAGCCCGTGGAGCAATCCGATCCATGTCGGACAAGCCTCCATCATTCTTTCTTCTTCCTTCCTCTTTCCACATGAACTTGCCTTTAAGAAGAGAGAGAGGGAGGAGAGAGAAAGACTAGATTTCCATCTCAGCATTCAGGCCATCAATTGAGGAGCGAAGGACGGTGAAATGATCAGCAGGGAAGGAGAAGATCGGGCCCATGATCAGTTGTATAGGTTATTTGCAGGCTGTTATCTCCCCCATGAGGATTGTTGGCGCAATTTTCGACCGCCATGTCTGCACACGTCGCCTCCTTCTTGATCACGTTTTTTCATCTTGTGGCCCTTAAAATTTTTAAGGGGGCCCAAGCCTCCAAAAGGCACACTCAACTTTGTCCAAGTTTTTTGTCCACCTTTTCGTATCTTGACCGTTTCCTTGGTCATTTCCCCGTCCGGGCTCAGAATTGAGCTCTGAAAAATCGAGGGCATCTGGCTTAGCATCCGGCATTGGCCAGTAGCTCATGTCAACCCGCATGACTGTCTGAAAAATTATGAAAAATCTTCAAGTGTCGCTCGGGCACCTTTAAAGCACTTTGACGCTTAAAATCGTCCTAGATCGAGCCGTCGCCTTTGACGGTGAATATTTTTCCCTTGGTATTCATAATTTTTAGCTATTTATAAGCACTTTCCAGCACCAAAATTCCCCTCTCATTGGTGACCACGGGATAGGGCGACTCAGCCCGTCGAATCCACGAACATATCTACACATAAACAACCAAAGAAGCATCAAACTGATACAAAATAAATATATAATAAAACTCAGCACAATGCTCACCCTACCCCCTGACAAAACCAAGGCATGACATCCACAAGGAGTAGGCCTAGCATCATTTAATAGAGGATCCAAAGTGAGTCACTAACCAGCTGCTCCAACACAGCCAAACTAAAAAACCCTATCAAAGAGGTTGCCCTAAGTGGTAGTCTGAACTACTTACCAACTAAAGACAACACAACTAGGAGCTCCTACAAGGCGAGGACTCCTATAGCCTGATCAAGGAGTATTTTCTTTCAGTACAGTTCTTCTTTTAGGGTTTTTATTTTAGCAACATACTTGGGCATGTAAAAAGTAGGGAGCTGAGCGTAGTGACCCAAGGAGAACAGGGCATCGGCCTCAGGACCTGTCTCGGCACCCAAGAACCTACCAAGCCCTTGCAAGGTGACACTTAATCCTTTTCTAATGCTCACTTTTATTTTCGCTCCAACCTTCCTTGTTTTGTCATTTTTTTTTCCAGCAAGAAGCCACCCCTAGGAAGACAAGGTATCGGCCCCAGGTGTGACTCGTCCCCAAGAACCTACCAGGCCTTCGTAAGGTAATGAGCAACTGCTTATATATTGTCATTTCTTTTCTTTTCTTTGATAGGGGTTAGAACCCCTTTTTACACACCTTCGTATTTATATTCATCTTTTAGGATGTTCAGGGTTTCTTGGCATCATCATTATTAGCTTGTGGCAGGCTTCTCTGCCTCACTACTAGCAAGAACTCCTAGAACGGCTGCCTAGCAGGCTAGTAGAACAGGCCCACTAGGACTTCCTTCTAAAACAGGTCTTTCGATGCCTGACAATGTCTTTACAAGAGGCAATGACTACTCCGACCTCCCTCAAACATACTTAGCCCAAAACCTGGGACTTCATGCCTTGGTTCCCGATCCCCAACAAAAATGTATCCCCTCGACAAGTACAAATACATATAACAGGAAAGAAAGGTACTCGTAAAGGAGAGATATCACCTGGATTGGCCACAAGAAGCTTCCATCGCAGCAAAGGCTCCTCCAGGATCCACCCACATTCACGAACACGAAACCTGTCCAGCACAATACTTAAAACAAAAACCCGATTAAACGCACCCACACGAGACAGGGAAATGGCCCTCTTGGCCCAATGAAATCAAACATGACTACGCATAACATCCTCATGGAAACAACTATGATAGACATCAAATCATACCATTTCCAGGGGACCAGAGGCTCGTAGCCCTAAACTAGGTGCATTAAATTATGACCCATCCCTCCTGCGTATATCGCAAGAGGTGTTTGCATCACATGTCGTGTAATCAGTCTATGGGTCCAAGATAATAAAGGCAGATGAGTCTCGCTTACCCTCTGCATCACCTAGATCAACCATCGTCTGCCAAAGAGGGCATGTTCAGAAAGCATACCCCACAAACGACCAGGTCCTGTCTCACCATCAATAGATATATCAGGACAAGGGCCACAATTAAAGAAGAGGTCTTCTTCATACACAAAATTAGCCAATGAATCGGCAAACTGATTCCAGTTTCGTGGAATTAGCTGAAAAGACACTATCGAATTCGTCTAGCAGGGCTATGGCAGTATGATGGTACATGCAAAGGATGGGGTTTCGCACCATGTACGTCCCATTGAGTTGATTTAAAACCAACTGAGAGTCCCCTTTCACCAATAACTGGTGGATACCACCCTTCTTTGCAATATTCAAACCCATAATCAGGGCTTTGTATTCTGCCATATTATTGGTAAAATTCACCCCGAGATAAGCAGTTAACTTCATGACAATGCGTCGTTGGGGGTCTCGGATGACAATTCCTACACTTCCTTTTTTGCATGGACCCTTGGACGCCCCATCAAAGTACAAGGTGTACGTCCATAAAGGGTTTACATATCCTGCCATCCTGAAATCTACTCGTAATCATGGTAATCGAAATTCAGCATATTCAACGGGTGGACTGTAGGCTCCATCCCTCCATCATCATTGAATTCAATAGGGATGCTCATCAAAATTTGTAGGCAGTGATGGCAGAAGACCTTGATCTCCCAAATAAATGTCCCGCCTTCTTGCTTAGTCACCTTATATCCTTTGCTCCACCAAATGAGCTTTCCCTGATGATACCTTTGTTCTAAATAAGGGATCAGACAACCCATCAACCTCTACCACGATTTCCTTGCAGATATTTGATCAATCTCTCCCAGACCTGCAAGGCAGTCATAGTATTAGTGCAATCAGAAATAATAAGGTTTAATCTTATTAAGATTAACCTTATTTTTAAATTCTACCCCCTCAAGGTCAGCTAATAAAACTGTGGATTTATTCTTTCCTATTCTAACGATCCTATAGGGCCCATCCCATTTGGGCTCTAGCTTGCCTAGAAATAATTCACATCGTGCGTCATAATACAGAACAAGCTGTCCTTTCTTGAAGGTGTATTTCTTGGCTTTGAGGTCATGTAACTGCTTCATTCGGCGCTTCACCACTTCTTGGTGCAATAAGCTCTGTAGCTTAAGCTCATCTAAATGTGCCAGTGTTGTCAAGCGCTCAAAAAGGGCGTCTTCATCACTCAAAGAATGATTGATGGCAAACCGAATAGTCGGCAGCTCAATCTCTAAAGACAAGACACACTCCTCCCCATATACTAACTTGAACGGGGTATGGCCAGTGGCTCGTTTGAAGGTCGTATTATAGGCCCATACTGCCACGTGTAACTTTTTATCCCAATCCCGTTTCTTTTCCGACACAATTTTGGACAGAATGCCCACAAGCTGCTTGTTGGTACTTTCAACTTGCCCATTGGCTTGCGGGTTATATGGGGTTGTCTTGTTATGCTTGATTTGCCACATCTTTGTCAAACCTTTGATCACCTTATTCAGGAAATGGGTTCTGCGGTCCGACACTAATTCTTTCGGCGGACCAAACCGACATATTATCTGCTCTAAAAGGAAACTAGCAGTTTCTTTAGCATCATCTTTCCTTGTTGCACGTGCTTCTGTCCACTTTGTGAAGTAGTCAGTTGCTACAATGATGTACCTCTTTTGCGTAGTCGACGACGGAGTAATAGGACCCACAAAGTCTATTCCCCACTTCTCAAATGGAAGCATTGCCATAATAGGGGTGAGTGGTCGTTTCCTATTCTCTCGACTATCATGTCGTTGACAAATATCGCATCTCTTAACATACACAAACGCATCCTCGAAGATGGCAGGCCACCAATAACCTGCTCTTAAAGCCTTTTGTGCTGTAAGCCATCCAGCAAAATGGCCACCGCAAGCAAAATCATGGCACTCTTCCAAAATGAATGGCACCTCATCAGGCATCACACACTGGCGATAGATGTCATCAACCCCTTGCCGATATAATGTACCTGTGATCAAGGCAAACTTTAACGCTTGCTGCTTAATTTTCCTTCTCTCAGCTTTAGATAATTCGGATCCCACCTCTCTCGTTGATAAATAATGCGTTATTGCAGCATACCAGGAGGGAATAGATGCCGTATCTATTCTAAATAACAACTCCATGTCACTACCTTCAGCCCCACAGATTCTTTCGGCTCCCCAAAGTCCACAATACATTCCACGATGCCTTGCAACCTTGGTGGCTTACTACGGATTTCATAATCAAATTCCTACAAAGTGATCAACCACTTCGCTAGACGATCAGGCGGCTGTAGCTTATTCATCAATAATCGAAGTCCCTCCGCCTTCGTATAAAGCACGACTTTCTAATAGAGAATATAATGCCTGAATTTCTTGGTCCCAAAGACCATCGCTAGATATAACTTCTCCATGTAGGTATAATTGATTTCGGATACCCCCAGCTTCCGACTAGCAAAAGCAATGGGGTGGTACCACTTCTCTTCCCAAATTTGGGCTAAACAGGCTAATACTATACATGGTGGCTGCTGAGAATATATAGAACACCTCACCTCTTTTAGGTGCTTTTAAAACGGGAGCTCTTGCTAGTTCTTGTTTCACATCCTCGAATGCTACCTTACAAGGGTCACCCCATACAAACAAACAGCTAAATGACAATAAATTTGTAAGCGGCAACGTTCTTTCTGCCAAGGCGTTTATGAATCTACAGTAATAACCAACCGAAGACAGAAAGCTATGAACTTCTTTTGGAGTGCATGGTGGACCCATGGCAACTATAACTTTGACCTTCTCGGGGTCTATCACAATTCTTACCGAACTGACCACATGACCCAGCAATAGCCCATAAGGTACTCCAAAAACACACTTCCGTGGGTTTAGAGCGATGCAGAATTGTCTACAACGCTCAAAGCATTTTCTTAAAATGATCAACTGCCTTTCTCTCACAGTGGCGGCACCTAAGTCATCAATAAACACCTTCAACTCTTCAGGGGATATGTCACCGAATGTCTTATCTGTTGTTCGTTGCCACGAACCAGGCGCATTGCATAAACCAAAGGCCATCACATGGTATACAAAAGTACCAAATACAGTAATAAAAGTTGTTTTCAACTTATCCTCTTCTGCAATTGCCATCTGGTTATATCCTGCAAAGCAATCCATAAACGAATATATCTCCCTACCCGCTAATTGATCCAAAATCTGGTCAATAAATGGCAACGGGTAGTAGTCCTTAACTGTCTGCTTATTCAGCTCCCTAAAGTCTACACATAATTGAATTTGATTATTCTTCTTCTTTCTGATCACAACTGGCAAACACCATTCCGTGTGTTGCACAGGAAAAATCAAACCCGCTTTCCGAAGCTTCTGTAACTCTTCAAACAACCCGTCCCTCAGTTCGAAAGGCATACGCCTTACTTTCTGTCGTACAGGACGACTGCCCTCTTTCAAGGGAATTGTATGGACAGCAAGACTAGGAGGAATGCCTCTCAGCTCATCATAACTCCAGGCAAAAATATCACGAAATTCCTGGATCAAGGCCACATAGTCCTCCCTTTCTGCTATGCTGAGCATAGAACCTAATTTGATTGGCCATGAATCATCAGGTGTACCAAGGTCTAGCTCGATAACATCTACATCTCTTATGCGATCTTGGCCCTCTATCGGCTCGTTCAAAGTGATCTGATAGATGTCCTCCGTGGTGGATCCCTCTTTGTACTCATCACTCGACGATGTCTCACTGACAGATAAAACAACTCGCAGATTAGAGATTTTAGCATCGTTAACGCGTACAGCCTCAATCAAACTAACCCCACTACCACTTGGTAGCTCCTCCACTGTAGTCTTTGGTCGTTAAATTATTTGTTTAGGCCGGTCTTCTCGCTGGGAATCATTTCCTTACGCACGATGATTAACAGGCCCTGGTTGCCGACTACCTCGCTGGAGGGAACTGATCTTACTCCAGCAAGTAGCTGCTAAATGGCCAGATTTTTCACAAATGTCGCACTTAACATTTGGGCAATTTCTTGGATAGTGTTGCCCATCACACCATTTGCAGCTAAACCTCGAAGGTGCACCCTCATCTGGGTATCTACTTCCTATCAAATTTTGTTGTTTTTTAAGGAAGTTGACATCAACGGCTATTTGTCGATACTGCTCCGTAATCATGTCGGTATAATGCTTCATCATGTCCTTAACCTCGCCAAGAACATTGGAAGCGCTCGACTCATAGCCTTGGTCATTACCATGTCGTTCCATAGGCCTAACAATTCGATTAGGCACTGGTTGTTGAGCCACAAGCATAGTATTAGAATTGACCACCTGGCCTCCACCATTTGGAGTCATTTGACTGCCCGTAGGCATTGACATGCTAGGGGGAGCTAGTAATAAAGGGACATTCTGCATCATGTTCCCTCTCCCATTAGGGTTAGCCATCGCTATCCCTTGGCCACTACTGCCATTGGCCATCGCCACATTGTTTCCCAATACTAAACCCATATTCAAATTGCCTCGAGAAGCATAGGCTGCTTGTAGTCGGGATTCCACCTCTTGTGCTCGTGTAATGGCAGTATCTATATCCCCCAAGGGGACACTACTCAACTGCAATTGGATATTAAAGTCCAAACCATGTAGGAAATATTGCAATTGGGCAGCTGTGGGGATAGGAATAGAGGTGTCCAACTTACGAAAAACCTATTTTATCTTCTTCGCATAAGCACGAATATCCTCGTGTGGTTCTTGCCGGGTCACGTTGAGTACACGCAACCAATATTGTCCACGCCTTTCAGGGGCAAACTCACTTCGAAAAGCTCCATAAAATGAATCAATATTCAATATGGTTCCGGCTTCTAAACCATGATACCATATAGCAGCTCTTCCTTTGAGAGTCATATTGAAGAACATCATTAAATGTCCTTCTTCTTGGATGCGATAGTTAAACATCAGCTTTTGAAACTCCCTGATGTGGAGTTCCGCATCTTCCTCAACTAGCCCATTAAAAATGGGTAGCGAGTAACCTAGAGCCGGAAAATCCGTTGTTCCTGCTGGAATTGCAATAGGCTGCGCCATAACGAAAATTGGATTTGCACTACGAATAGGGGACGGTGAGGTTGCACCTCCCACACTTGATGTAGACTAGATTATGGAAGGAAGGGGAGCACTAGAGCTTCCACCTTCTCCTAACTTACTGCTTGTGGCACTAAGACCACTAGATCCACTCCCTCGTAAGGGTTCAGCACCGCTACGCTTAGGGGAATATCTCCTAAAAAATTCAGCACGTCGCCTAGCTCTTTTGTCTCTCTCTTGCTTTTGGATTTCTGCTAGGCTATGCTTATCGTTAAATAACGAATCAATCTCACTATCCTTTGGCATAAACTGCTAGTTGGTCCCTAGACAACCAGGATTCCAGGACCGCCACTTTTAAGCGGCTCCTGGCAGACGCACCACTGATGGAACCTAGAACGGGCCGGCACTGGCTCGTGCACTAGCCGAACCTCTATCACACGCGCTCAACAACCCCACGGCCTCGCGGCCAGGAGCATTGATGACACATACATTGCCTTCCTAAATGTCTTGCGTTTGTATTACGTCGTTTGTAGTCCACTCTTCTCTCACCCACTACTCCTCAGAGGGAGTCCCTTACACATTGCCTAATGGCACGAAGCACAGACATAGGGGATCCTCCAACGGCTGAATGCTGCCACCCCTCTGCGACTCTCCTACACCTTGGGGATTGGCCCCTCGATGCGTCGCTCAACGTATAAACATGTCGCACAAAATCCACTCAAGGTACCATTTAATCATATACATGAATGTACCATTGTCCTTACTTCTCTTTCCCCTAGACCCCACGACTAGCCTATGGCTTAGGGTGTCCTGTCTCTCACTCAACGTGGGTCAAGGTCCTAATGAAAACAATTGCTGTGCATCCAGGATTTGTGATACCTTTAAATATTTCCATGATTTATGCATATTGTGGATGCTAAGTGCTCAAACAGTTATGAAATCAATATTGTGCACATGTGAAAATCATCCTTTCAATGCTTTTCAACTACCGTTCTTATGCGGCGCTGCACACACCTAGCACCGAGGAAACCCTCGTGCTACTAGGCTCTTATTTTATAATTATTCACCGACCTATATGGCATGCAAACAAAACAGCAATCTTTTCATCATTTTACTCCACATTTAGACACATTCTAACCACTCTACCCTTCCATCGATCAAATGTTGCATTGTTATATAGATTTATAGGGTGTTTTGCCATCATTTTATGTGTAGAAAGCGGGAGAAACACACTAGAACAAGAAGGGGGGGTTTAACTAAGGCAAATCCTCACGTTTCAGTCCCCACAAACATTCACAAACATTGTTCTTAATTTTCATTAATTTTCCACACCCAAAATGCATTTTTTTCCTATTTTTTATGGTTTTTCTCTATTTTCCTTGTATTTTTCCTTATTTTCTGCATTATTTAATTACTAAAAATTCAAAATAGATTATGGGCTGTGGCCCTTAGTTCCTTCTTGCAGCAAAATGAAAATTTAGTTGGTGTTCCTATTCATTTTTCCATTTTTATGCTCAAAACCATTATTTTCCCTTGATTTTCTATATTTTACGTATTTTAGTGTATTATTTTGAGTCACAAGATGCATATTTTTCTGATTTTCTGATTATGATCAACAAGTACTCATGGAAAATAGCAACATAAACAATTTTTAGCCCACATGAACAACATTTTATCAATCAAAAGCCATAAAATCTCAAATTTCCTTTGAAAAAATTAAATTACCGCTTATTTGCGTGTTTCGGGTTTCATGTCCATGGCTGCAAATCTGAAAATCAGCAGCACTTCATGCTCATGACGATCACAAATCACCATTTCCAGCCCGTGGAGCAATCCGATCCATGCCGGACAAGCCTCCATCATTCTTTCTTCTTCCTCCTCTTTCCACATGAACTTGCCTTTAGAAGAGAGAGAGAGAGGAGAGAGAAAGACTAGATTTCCATCTCAGCATTCAGGCCATCAATTGAGGAGCGAAGGATGGCGAAATGATCAGCAGGGAAGGAGAAGATCGGGCCCATGATCAGTTGTATAGGTTATTTGCAGGCTGTCATCTCCCCCATGAGGATTGTTGGCGCAATTTTCAGCCGCCATGTCTGCACACGTCACCTCCTTCTTGATCACGTTTTTTCATCTTGTGGCCCTTAAAATTTTTAAGGAGGCCCAAGCCTCCAAAAGGCACACTCAACTTTGTCCAAGTTTTTTGTCCACCTTTTCGTATCTTGACCATTTCCTTGGCCATTTCCCTGTCCGGGCTCGGAATTGAGCTCTGAAAAATCATGGGCGTCCGACTTAGCATCCCACATTGTCCAGTAGCTTGTGTCAACCCGTACGACTATCTGAAAAATTATGAAAAATCTTCAAGTGTCACTCGGGCACCTTTAAAGCACTTTGACGCTTAAAATCGTCGTAGATCGAGCCGCCGCCTTTGACGGTGAATATTTTTCCCTTGGTATTCATAATTTTTAGCTATTTTTAAGCACTTTTCGGCACCAAAATTCCGCTCTCACATGCCATCCATAGTAAGACCGATTCGAAGATTCCTTGGCTCTCGAGAAAAGCCTGGGAAGGTAGAGTCAATGTGGCTCCATGCACTTGAATCCACTGATATTAGTTGAACTCCATCTGTGGACCTATTATGCGCATGCCACGTTAAGCTCGCCATGCTGGACATACGAAACATGTGGTTTATGCAGGGGATAAGCAGAAAGTGTCTAAGAACTTTTTGAGGGATGGTTTGTCCTTGCAAGTCCTGTCGATACCTGTGAGCACCACGCTTTGGACATATCTCCATAGTCTCATATTCTCCTCGAAACAGTATGAAATCGTTGACACATGCATGGATGTTATTGTAGTCCATGCCAAGCTTTTGTAAAACATGTCGTGCATCATCACGAGACTCAGGCATGGTATTTGCAAGTGGTAATATATGATACTTCAGTAATCTGAAAAAAATCATAAAACACTTTTAAAAAGTACAAATATTTTTAATGATAGTACCGAAAAAAAATCAACGAAGCATATGTACAAGGTACCTGAACAACTCGGTCACACTCACATCACTCCACCCATATTTTGCTTGTACACTTAAGAGTGCAAGCAGTGTCTTCAGGCGAGATACTCGACACCCATCATATAATGGTATGGATGCTTCCTCTCTAAGCAGATCAAAAGTCTCGACATCCATGGGCATCAATGCATCGATCATTGCCTCCATCTCAGGCTCCAAGATTGTAGGTAAGTCTGGAAGGCTACCTGTCTCCTCTGGTATTGATGGTATAGATTGGGTAGTACCTTCCAAGTGGTGGATTGGCTCAGGCAATCCATCCATCGCACGCCCATGAACTCTTCTAACTGGCCGCAAAGGGTGCACTCCTCCTTGGGATGAGATGTCACCTCCCTGGATAGAAAATTTTCAGTCACACCCAAGTGAATACAATGCATGATTGATATACACTTTTATTACCGTTTGCTCAAAATCTAAGATCGCCTGATCAATCATCTCAGATTGAAACTCACCAAAGTATCATACGTGTTCTATAGACAATCAATGTTTTTATCTAATTGCCAGCTTACATTGAGAGCAAGGACATGGGACACGCTAGTTAAGATACGTCTCGCGATCTTGAACATCACGACCTTCATCATTTTCCATTTTGTCTATGTTACGACAAAAAAATTGTTTTTGTTATCATTCTTTTCTTCTTTCTTAAATTTTTTGAGAAAAGATTTATTCTCTTGTAGCAATTCAGCAAAAATTAACGTATGTAAAGTCTCCACCCACCCACAAATTAACGTATGTCAGAGTGTTTCCCATCTCGTGGTATTGCACCGGACCTCGTCACCACTCTCTCTTTGTTTTTTATCCATTCGTTCTCTCCTCTCCTTCCATCTCTCTCTCTTTCTCTTTCTTTATTATGTTGTATGTTTATTCCCTCTCTCTCGTTCCTTCTTCCTTTTTTTCTTCCTCTTCCTCTCTCATTTCCTTTAACAAAACATATATCTCTCTCTACTACAAATATCCTTTAACAAAACATCTCTCTCTCTAGCACTACCACTACTACTACCACTACCACTACAATAAACAAGAAAAAAAAAGGGGAAAAAAAAAACAATAACAACAACAACAACTACCACTACTACTACAAACAAGAAAAGAAGAAAAAACTACTACTACTACCACTACTATAACAACAACAAACAAGAAAACTAAACAAAAATAAACAAGAAAACAAAAAAAACTATTACTACTACTACAACAAAAACAACAACAACAAACAAGAAAACCATTACAACTACTACAACCACGACTACGACTAGGACTACGACTACGACTACAACTACCACAAACCACTACCACTACCACTACCACTATAATAAATAAGAAAAGAAGAAAAAATAACATTAACAACAACAACAACTACTACTACTACTACTACTACTACTACTACTACAAAAACAACAAACAAGAAAAGAAGAAAAAACTACAACAACAACAACAACAACAACAATAACAATAATAATAAACAAGAAAAATAAATAACAATAAACAAGAAAAGAAAAAAAAAAACTACTACTACTACTACAACAAATAAGAAAACTACTATTACTACTACTACAACCATGACTACGGCGACTACGACCACGACTACTACTACCACAACAACTCTCTCTCTCTCTCTCTACTACCACTACCACTACCACTACCACTACCACTACCACTACCACTACAATAAACAAGAATAGAAGAAAAATCAACAACAACAACAACAACAACAACAACAACTACTACTACTACTACTACTACTACTACAAACAAGAAAAGAATAAAAAACTACTACTACCACCACTACTACAATAACAACAAACAAGAAAACTAAGTAATAATAAACAAGAAAACCATCACCACCACCACCACTACTATTGCTACTACTATGACTATGACTATGACTACGACTATAATAAACAAGAAAAGAAGAAAAAATAATAACAATAATAATAATAATTACTACTACTACAATAACTACAAACAAGAAAAGAAGAAAAAACTACTACTACTACTACTATTACTACTACTACTACTACTACTACTACTACTACTACTACAAACAAGAAAACTAAACAATAATAAACAAGAAAAGAAAAAAAAAACTACTACTACTACAACAACAACAAACAAGAAAACTACTATTACTACCACTAGTAATACTACTACAATCATGACTACGACGACTACGACTACGATTACCACAACAACAACAAACTAGAAGAGAATAAATTAAACAACTACTACTATCACTACCACTACCACTACCACTACTATTACTATGACTACCATAACAACAACAAACAAGAAAATAAGAAATTAAACAACTACCACTACCACTACCACTACCACAAAAACAACAAACAAGAAAATAAGAAATTAAACAACAACTACAACTACTGCTACCACTATCACTACCACTACCACTATCACTATTACGACTACCACAACAATAACAAATTAAAAAGAAGAAGAAGAAATAAAACAATAACAACAATAATAACAACCTCACCCTCCCTCCCTCCCTCCCTTCCTCTCTCTCTCCCTCTCTCAATACACATGATTTTTAACAAAAACAAGTAAAAGAGAAAGAGAAAAAACAAAAACAAAGTAAGAATGAACAATGCACTCACCGTAAAGGCTCGAGGATGGATTCGATGGCTCCTCTTTGCGATGGCAGCTCCTCTTCGCCCTCCATACACTTTCTCCTCTTCTTCGCGGACGGGGGCGGTGAGAAGCTTTCATTCTCCCTCTTTTTCTCTTTCTCTCCCTCTCCCTCTCAAATGCAAGATGGAGTTCACTCTTCCTTTTGCTCTCCCTTTCATTCTCTCTTTCATTTGTTCGCGCAAAATAACATGTTCGGGTTTTGGCCCACGTTTTTTTGTCTAAGTACCATCGCTATTTGCGTCGCTATTTGTAAATAGCAACGCAAATAGCGACGCTGCTATTTTGTGTTAGAAAGTGCCGTCACTATACCTTCGTATCCTTGTAGTGACTTCTTTTTAAATAAAAAATCTCTCTCTCTCTCTCTCTCTCTCTCTCTCTCTCTTAGATTAAGCTTTTTAATTTAAACTTTTTTAAATTACAATTTTTAAAAGTTTTTTTAATTTAAAGTTTTTCAAACATAGTTTTTCACACACTTTGAGAGAGAGATAGAAGAAGAGAGAGAGAAGAAGAAGAAGAAGAATAATAATAATAATAATATGTAGAGAGGATGAGGAAAAAGAGGAAAGAGAATAGTTCTTTTTTAAATTAAACATTTTTTCTCCCCCTCTCCCCTCTCTCTCATGTGTAGGGCCTAAGTTCTCTCTCTCTCTCTCAGATTAAACTTTTTAATTAAATATTTTAAAATATTTTTTTGATTTAAAGTTTTTTTAACGTAGTTTTTCACACACTTTGAGAGAGAGATCGAAGAAGAAGAAGATAGTAAAGGATTAAAAGAAGAAGAAGAAGAAAGAGAAACAAAAGGAGAGATGGGAGAAAGAGAGAGGAGCAACATAGAGAAAGAGAATTATACATAGAGAAAATATAAAATTTAAGAGAGAGAGAAAGAGAGGAGAGAGAAAAGAAGACGAGAGAACTTAAACACAGAGAGAAAAATATAGAGAGAGGAAAGATAAAATTTAAAAGAAAGAGAAGAAAAAAATTTAAAGAGAAGAAGAAAAAAGAAGGAAAAAATAGGAGATAGAAGGAAAAGAGAGGAGGCAAGGGAGAGAGAAGAAGAGAGAGAGAGAGAGAGAGAGAGAGAGAGAGAGAGAGAGAGAGAGAGAGAGAGAGAGAGAGAGAGAGAGAGAGAGAGAGAGAGAGAGAGAGAGAGAGAGAGAGAGAGAGAGAGAGAGAGAGAAAGAGAAGAAGAAGAAGAAAAAGAAGAAGAAGAAGAAGAAGAAAGAGGAAAAGAGGAAGAGAGATGGGGGAAAAGAGAAAAGAGAAGTCTTTTTAAAATTTTTTGTGAGAGAGAGGAAGGGAGAGAGAAGGAGAGAGGGGGAAGAGAGAGAGAGTAAAAAGATAAAATTTAAAAGAGAGAGAGGAAGAGAAGAAAAAAAAGGAAATTAAGAGAAAGGGGAGGACAAGAAAAGGGAGGCGAGAGAGAGAGAGAGAGAGAGAGAGAGAGAGAGAGAGAGAGAGAGAATAAAAGGAGGGAGAGAGAGAGAGAGAGACAGAGAATAAAAGGAGAGAGAGAGAGGAGAACAAGTGAGAGAATTATATATAGGGAAAATATAAAATTTACATACTTTAAGAGAGACTGGGGGGATAAGAAAGAAGAAAAGAAGAAGAGAGAGAGAGAGAGAGAGAGAAAGAAAATAAAAAATAGAGGAGAAATAGAGAAGAAAAAGAGAGGAGAGAGAGAGAGAAGAAAAGCACAGAGAGAAGAAACGAACAGAGAGGGAAAAGAGGAGAGAGAAAGGTGAGAAATGGATTGTTGAGTGATCGCACGGCAACTTCGCTTGCCGCTTTGAGATTGCGAAGTTGCTGCGAAGCGGCCTAGTGTTCTGTGCGCGCGAAGCTTTAAGCATGGTAGAGGCAAAGGCTTAGACTACCACTTGTAGATTAGGAGTTCTACCTTTCACTTGCAAGTCATATGAGTCGACATCCATCTTCCCATTGGTTTCTACCCTTTGAAACCTAGGGTGTGCAAAGAAGTCCTAGACTACATTTGCTTTTATCTACTTGGACTACACGCAAACCAAGGTATGTGCTCAAGAGGAGGGGAAGGGGAGGTCACTCATAAATATGTAAGCATATCACCTAGGTTCAAAACAAGGGATTTTATAAATACCATTATTAGATATTTTTTGCATACAAAAAGATGCCATATAAAGGAGTCACTTATAGATTGAATAGAAAAGGGACATGTTTTCTTTTCCAAAACTCACAAATATGAGTATTTGAGGCCTTGAACGTATGTGATCTACATGGTTTATATATAATAAATCCCCAAAGGAGGCTAGGTACAAATGTGGTGCATGAGTTTTGCGGCTTCCTTCTCAAATCACAAAGAACTCTCACTTTCTCTCTCTCCTCCAACTTATCTAAGTAGTCTGTGGGAAATCTCAAATATCTTAAATATATCTATATTGTTTGTGAGAAAAGAACTCTCAATTACTTGCTCTCTTCTCCAACCTCTAAATAGTTTATGGGCAATCTCAAACAAGGTTTTTTGCTTTTTTTTAAATACTCACTCATGTTTCAATAAAAATATAATTTATGTAAAAACTCCCAAAGTATTTTTTACTTTTATTATTCTCAATGGCCTCACTACTTTGGTAAGATATTGAATTCAAGTACTTTCTAAACTTTAAAGTGTGGTTCAATAATTGTTGAAAGTATTCTCAACGTATTACATCTTCAATTCTCAATGGCCTCACTACTTTGGTATGATATTGAATTCATGTACTTTCTAAACTTTAAAGTATGGTGGTTCAATATTTGTTGAAAGTATTCTCAATGTATTACATCTTCAATTTATCCTATAATATGATAAGTTGGTTTAAGATAATTCATCAATATTTTGATCATCCTTCAAATTTTTATTAAAGGAATTGTCACTTAAAAACACATGCACATATGTATGTGCAGATAAACACTACAATTATCTAAAACATACATATTCATGTGTGCACACATACACACATATGCACATATTTAGAGACATACTCCAAATATATGCATGAGTATGTAAGTGAACATTCACATAGAGTTACATAGAAACATACATATACACATGTATACACATTTTTACATGTGCACATAGAATTGCATACTCATGCATATACATAAAAACATATGTAAATCTCTTGTTACACACACACACACACACACACACACACGCACGCACGCACGCACGCACGCACGCACGCATGCACACATGCATGCGCCTGCGTGTGTGCGTACGCATGCACACACGTGTGCATGTGTGTGTGCGCGCGCGCGTGCGTGCACGCTCTTGCACACATGCATGTGTGCTTTCCCATCTAAACCATGAGGTGATCGAATGTTTAATAACAATAGTATATGCTTGAGCATGATCATATTACACAAGTCAATAACTAATATGACGCTATCTAGTTAGGGATGCTTCCTCATGGCTTGTCTTCTCTTAGGATACCTTCTTGGAAATTGGAAAGGTGAAAAGTGCATCTCTATTTATTTGTATATTAATGCTATTTCATAATTTTAATATACGTTATATGCTTTATCTCCAAACTCTTAAACTAATCTAACATAATTATGGTGTGTACTTGCAAAAGTTTTAAGGCTAGCTAGGTTTCACATCATCATAGAAAAATACCAACTTCATCTCTCAAATGTATGGCTTTTGTGACTAGCAGTACAAAATATTCTTTAAAAATCAATACAAACTCATGTCATACAATTTGGAACACATTTAATGATGTAGGAGCATACCCAATCTATTCCTTTTGAAAGATGTATTCGAAAATGCTTGAGGCAAGTGAAGCACATTCCCTTTCATCCAACAATCAATTATAGAGAGTATGATAACAACCTTTAAAAGTATTTCTCTATTAGCCATATGAGTTCAAATTGAGTTTTCAGGAAAGTGGCCCCACTAAAGTTCAAGATACATTCACTATCACAATTTGCAATCATGATAAGAAACATTGAGATTGTGAATGTATTATGGACATATTCATCATAAAGAAGTTATAGCATTAGGCTAATATAAAGATTTGTAGGGTGCCTTAGATATAAAAGTTGAATATGCTTGTTTTGTTATCATAGAGAGAATATATAGTTCTTACAAGTCCTAGAGGAAAGATTGTGTTGCCTTCTTCATTCAAAAGAACAAAAGAATTCATATATGCAAATATGGACATGGAAAAGGGAGGGGTAATGTGAATACGATATGAATCTTTGGTTGTTGAGATATTCACATGTCCATTTCATACATGTGAAAAATGGGATTAGGGCACAAGAAGATGCTCAAATCACAAATTTTCATTAAATTAATGAGATAAAAGGAAACTTAGGACCATAGAACATCTATAAAGTTCATGGAGAAAAAATGGATGTGAATGGTTATGCTTTGTAGACAAATAATTCTTAAAAAGGAGTTTGTCATTTAATTAGGCTAGTGAGGTATCATTTTGATACTTCTTTGTATTTTTTAAAGACATAAGACAAGTATGATTATTCAAGATTTATAATCCCTTCAACTTTTTAAAATTGAAAGTAATCATGTTAATGATCAATGAAAAATCACATTATTTTTAAAATCATAGTATTTTAATTGAAGATTCAAAGTAGATCAAAGTCACATTCATATTTAGAAATCTAGATTACAAATCAAGTGCATTCTTTTTATGCTAATGGTGGTTATGTTGTGACTTCTAGTTTAAAATGCTTACTACAATAAGCACATCTTGTACCAATAGGAAGAAGATACAAAGCGTATATCCATCTAGATCTTATGGAATGCACACGCTTAGATGATTAGGTTGCTTCTTGGTCGATCTCAAAAGAAAGCATTTAGCTTGAGGATCGACCTTGTGCTCTTGAAAGAACACCAAGGAAATGGGAAAAGAACGGCAAAAATTTCTATCTTGTAGCATCAACAAGTAACTTCTTCATTTTCATATAGAATCAAATAGGAAAAACAAGAACAAAAATTCATGCAACATCGCATAATATATCTCCCATGGTAATAGACTCAACAAAGCATATAGTATTCTTCCTTTACACCATCAAAAAAGATGAATAACTTATCGAGATTATATGAATGGAAAATGGTCACGTAGTATTCAAATCATATCTTCAAAAATGTACCCATAATCTTCTACTCTAAGATTTTCTCAATCTCTCACATATACAATATTTTGGTGTCAATTATGGCCGTCTTTGTCTCAAAATCTCTCTCTCACATACTCTCATACAAAGATACAATGGAATAATGAACAATAATTGTCTCTTGGTCATGGAGCTAGTCTCCAAAGGGCATATGTGATATGAATAGGTAACAGAGCCACTACAATGATCCTTTTGAGTGAACTACTACACTATCACTCCAAGTCTTCAGTTGCTCCACTCTTCAACTATTACTTTCTTCACTTGAACTAGCTAAAAGGAGCTTATATTTCCCTCTTTTCAAATTAGGAAAAGATGCCCAAGCTATAAAGCCATCAAGTGGAATACATACCATCATGCAGAATATATAGAGACAAATATGGACGACTACAAAGGCATACAAAAGCTTAGAGAAGGTATCGAAGGCTAAAAGAACTCAAAAAGACCCACATATTCCAAACAAAACCCATACCAACCAATCAAAAACTATAAAAAGGATCTTCAATCACATCCCAAAGCAATCATTTCAACCATTAAGAATCAAAAAGAACAAAAATAGAGCTCAATAAAGACAAATGGAACATGTTAAAACTGAACAATCACCCAACAAAACTCATCTAAATATAGCAAACCAAACCAATACCTCAATGAGCTACAAATGATATTCAATCCAAACCAACACTCACAAAATAATTATGAAAAAAAAAAGAATTCCTAAAATAAGAAATTTAGCTCAAAATAAACATTAGAAAAAGCCAAAAATCCAATCAATTCAGCACTCAACATATCCTTACACTTATTTTAAGGGAGTATCCTTGCAACCTTGGAAAGAGGCTTGCACATGACCACAATAGACAAAACCCATTCCATTAGGAGAGATTTGGACTTACTTTTGGACCTTGTAAGAAATGTTATATCCTTATTATAAATAAAAAAGGGGACCCATGGATAATTTCATCCACTGTACTTCAAAACTATATCATCTAACATTTCATTGGAAATGTCTTGATGAGAGGATTCTAATGCACCAACCTCAACGTTTACTGCTTTGGGTATTAACACCATGGCATTAAATTTGAACGATTTCAACTTCAATCAATGTGTGGTTGATAGTCAAGGCCGTGTAATTAACACTTGGGCCAATATTTTCAATCGTGCTAACTTAGGTATGGAAGTTATGCACGAATGTAACACTTGATGAAGTTATCACTTTCCACCAAAGTAGAAAAATCTTACCCTAAGCTATGAGTTCCTCTAAGTCTAATTTTACTCTAACCTAGTCCTATTAATGAAATCATCAAGATTATAATAGGAATTCCTCTCCCTTTAAGTTTATGTAAAATAGGATGTTTGAACATGTATGTGTAGCCAAAGTCCTTATCAATGGGCAAATACCTCTTGTTAGATCTAGGAATAATTTTTGAAGTCCATTCCATGACTAGATCACACTCCTTTATGGCTCCACTAACTTTTCTAGAAAATTGGGGAATGGGGTGATACCATTTTCATTTTTCACTTTTCTTCAAGAATAGGCTGCACCACTTCTTCATCTAAGACCAAATGTATCTCAACTTCTTCTATCTCCTAGACCATTTCACCTACTTCCTAGATTGTGTTTGGAATCTATTGTTGTACTGGAGGAGCATTGAAGTGCTCTATATTGCACTATTCTATATTTATTATTCTTGGTTCTATTAATAGTTTGAATTTCATAATTTTTGTTGGAGAAATATTTTCCTTTGTAAGTATTACTTCTTTCTTCTTGGCATGTGTAATCATGGTTACTTCCAACTCCACCAAGTTGGATGTGGATACTTGAACCTTAGGTTAGTTATTAATGGCCATTGCATTTTCGAGGGTTGGATTGGGAAATTTTTTTACAATGTACCTTTTGCATTTTCATCTACTGCACAGTGGATTATAGCCTATTGATATTCTTGTATTAGAAAAATTTGGAGAAATTTGACCTTTCTCTCCATACCTATAACATTCCACTTCTAATCTTTGACCGCCACCACACTATGGTCCTCAATAACTTTGGGATGGGAATCTTCTAAGACCAAACTTAGACCCAAAGTCTCTAGGTTTTTCCCTAATATCCCAAGTTTTCATCTTTGATTCCAAAAGATTGAATCTTGCTTCCTCTTCTTTCTTTCTCCTTTCATGCATCTCCTTTAAAGTGCAAAATATCATTTGTATAGGTCTTCCTCAAATAATAGGAACAAAAGGCTCTTGGAATTGTTGGTTTTTTGTCACATTCAATGGCTAAATGTCCCACAAGTGGTGGTATTTTACACACCAAGTATCTAATTTGATGGGATCTCTTCTTGCTCCTATAGCATTGGAGAGCTTGGTAGTATTTGCTTCAAAGTCTACAACTAGTATGTTATTACATCCATTAGCTTCTTCTTTAAATTACTAACCAAGTTTGACGATAAATCCTTCAAGATTTGACCTCTTGATCCACCTGTAGTAGGATTTTGGAGTGTCTTTATGATCACCACATAAACAAGCCAAATTGATGTAGAAGATGCTTTGTTATTATTTTGATTCAGATCTCCTAATAGGATGAGTTGTTGCTATTGAATCCAATCAATAGGGTTCCATTGTTGTTGTTGTGGGAATGTTTAAGGCCATTACAATTCTGGTTGATCCATCATTAGAGCCACTAGCTACATCTACTATTGGACTGGAGCACCATACGCGAGCACTATAGGCACCTATGGGTAATGGTAGGATAGAGTTCTAGAAACTAAATTATGTTGATACATCACTTTTGGCATTGAAGTAGGTAGGAATCATCTTCCTTGATTCATGGCCAATCTAGCCTCTACTTCATTATACAGTTTGGTACCTTCCACTATAGCTTCTAGATTTTCTAATCTTCTTAGCTCTATGAAATTTTAGACCTCTAGTTTGTAGGACTCCTTTAAGGAATACCCCCTTTTGAATTCCTTTATCTAGGTTATGAGAGCGGACCATATTTTGAGTATAGCCTCCATTCACAAGACATAAGATTCAACATGTTCTCCACCTAAATGATTTAGATTTATAAAATATTCTCTCATCTACTATTCAAAGCCTTCATGTTTGAACTTGGTGAGGAAATCCCACTTCAGATCATCCCATATGCCAAAAATACGTACTACTTGTCTCTCGTACCATTGAAATGTGTGCCCTTGAATGTGGTAGGGAATATACTCTCATTTAAAAATTGGAAATGGGACTATGTTGGTAGGATGATCATCAATATTCCCATGATGTACCTGCCTAAGAAGGGGACCTTGCACCATCAAGACTTTGGTGAAGAGTGCGACAAGGGTGTCAAATAAATAGTCTCCTATTATTATTATTTTTTGCTCAAGCTTTAGCTTCTATCTTCTCACATACCTTTAGAGATGTTGCAATGCTTACCTTCTTATTAACTCATTCATTAGAGACTTGGCTACACCTAGCTTTTCAATACTCTAATAGAAGGAAAGAGAGGGCCTTTTCTTTGCTTTCGTCTTTGGAAGACTCTCTTGATAGCATTTTCTTTCTCACAATCTCTAAATTTATCTTTCATGCCACTACAGAGAGGGGGAGGACATTGGTTATGAAGTTATCAAAACTCATCTATCTTTGTAATGTCCCATAGACCATAAAATCTCCCTCCAAAATGAATTAAATACTTCAAAAAAACTTTACACCCTCCCCCCTCTCATCATCGACAGGTGGCGGGAGGGGGAAAGGATGACATCAACGAGGGAGCTGCACTCATGGTCGATGAAGATGAAGGAAGATATGAAGTATGAGTTCGACAAGGAATTGGAGACGATGTTAGCAAAGTTGACGATAATTATGAGGAAATTGACCAAGCTGAGGATGATAATGAGCCACCTCACTTCCCCCTCCCACTACCTCATTCCCTCCCAAATATTACCTTCCTCTTCCCTATATAACCCCCTCCCCCCCTTATCACCAAAGGTGGCATATGAGGCCTTATAGAGAAGGCTTAATGGCCTAAACACTGGAAGAGGAAGGGGTGAGAAGGAAGAGGGAGAGGGAGAGAGAGGAGAGAAGAAGAGAAAAATAAGAAGAGGAAGAGAGAGGGAGAGAGAGAAGAAGAAGAAGAAGAAGAAGAAGAAGAAGAAGAAGAAGAAGAAGAAGAAGAAGAAGAAGAAGAAGAAGAAGAAGAAGAAGAGAGAGAGGAGAAGAAGAAGAGAAGAGGGAGAGGGAGAGAGAGAGAAAAAAAATTGTCATTGAGTTTTAAACTTAGACTTTTTGTATGTCCACAAGTCCAAGCCTTCCTACTTATATAACTTCAGTATGGGCTGTTCTTGTTTGTGTGGTATTGGCAAAATGAATAACCTCCTTAGGCTCAAGTGTCTTATCATTCAAATAGAATGGTTGTTCCAACTTCCCAAAGGCCACTCCTATAGAGTGATCCGTGGATTTTGGCTCATTTGACCCTTCCCTATTTGGATTTTTGAATGTGTCATTGTTACCACCCAAACTAGGCAAGGCTTTGATCCTAGGCCCATCACAATGATGCATCCCAGAGCGGTGCATATTGGGAGATGTATCATTATGGCCTCTTGTTGCATCCACTTGGGAATTGAACACTTTTAGCAATTTGGGGCCTCCAGACCCATCTCCTTTTTATCATTGGATGGCTCGATTGGTTGCCACCACTCCTTCTATTTTTATATTCTTTCATGATGACCAATCTATCTCGGTTCAGTCGCTATCCATCACTTCCCCTAAAGTGGATCCTTTTACTAGATTCAAATCTAGGTTGGATCTTTACCATTGTAAGCTCTAGGTCTTGGCTCTCAAAGGTTCAGACAGCCTCCACATGGTAGCATATATCAACTATGTTTTGGGCTATCATCTCATTGGCATGCTTGTTTCAAACTTAGACCTTTGACGGGTTGCTAACCACTCTACTTGTTTCAAACTTAGACACCGATTTCCATCTAACTCATGGCTTTTGAACATTGGATCAGCTACACTAGGAGGCCAGGGTTCCTGGGTCTTAGGATCATTATAGCTAATGCTAGGCTCCCTAGTGTACCTATCATTTGCACCTATAACATGGCTAGCATTTGGTAAATATTGCCAATCCTTATGAATTTCAAGGGTATGGGGAAAACTCCAATAGTTCTCCCAAGATCTCTAAATACATCTCTCATAATCTTCTCCTTGAACCTTTGCCTCCTTTAGTGACTTAGGGTTTCTCATCCTTACTTGGAATTGCATGTTTATTTCCAAGCCACTAACAAAGAGTTCACCAAGCATATATTCTAGTAATTAACTGACTTTCCTTGACCAAAGCTTTAGGATGTCATCAAAGGCTCTTGTGTACTCTTTTTGATGGAGGTATATAACTCTTACCGAATCTATATAAGCAATCTAGTATTCATCCAAAAATTGATCACATAATTCTGCAAATGATTTGATTGATGCTCTTGGGAGGCTCCAATACCATTTCCTAGCCTCTCCCAATGGGCACTCAACAACACAAGCATCCGATGTAGATCATCAAACCCACTAGCAAGGCAAGTTAGGCCATATTCTTTCAAGTGTAGCACTAGATCCTCATCCAACAACCCATAAAATAGTGGGAGATCTCTATAAAGAGTAGGGCCTTTAGTTCTCTTCTTTGGGATCAACACTAGATCCTCAAAGTATTTGTATTCATCTTGACCTGATCCCATCATCTCAAGGCTTCTAATATCTTCCGTTTTCACCTTTATTAGTGTAGGAAGGTTTCTTGCTCCATGGACTTCCCTTTCTGCCAACTCATAGAGTGTTCTAGCGAGTCATATGGCTTTTAGCATATCATTGCAATCCTTTCTTAAAGGATCTTCTGTACCTTTCCCATTCAAAGGCCATTCCATAATGGATTTATGAATAAGATTTTACCCTACATACTTCATTACTCAACAACCCCCTACTCCCTACCGTTTAAAACTTTGCATGCGTTGATAGGTTTAAAGTGTGGTTTTTCGTGTACTTTTCTTTCTTGAAAGCAATAAAACTCACTCTAACAAGGAGATAGGGCTGGAACTGAGGCTAAACTTCATGCTTCATCTCTATCATACATTCACAAACATAAATCTAGCTCATTATTATGCAATCATTTTGTTTTGCATGAAAATTTGGTCTTTTACGGCCTCTCGGGCATTTTTCCGCTTCAAAAAGGCCTTTAAAATCCATTCTCACTTGAAGAAGTAGATGAAGTAATTGATGAAGATCTGAAAATGTACTTTGAAGAAAGGGTAAGGAGGATTGGTTTAAAGGAACCCTTACCCTAGATAGGGGACCAACAAAGTGGTGTTAAAGCTCTATGATTCGGAATATGATCTTTGAGTTTCAAATCGATGAAAAGGACAAAGTCTCTATCTTACAAGGAACCCACCTAGCCATTAAGAATTCTAATCAAGGCCAAGTTTAAAGCTAGCTGTAACGTGTCCACCTGTTCACTCGTAGGACACGTCTTAGCAGCTCATCGGGAAGAGAGTCCAAAAAGCGCTGCCCGGAACTCCCACAAAATGTCACGGGGTTTGCGATCTAGGTCTTCCCGAGTCTACCACAAAGCGGAAGCATTTCCACTTAGGACCAACCTGAATCAGGGTTTTCCTAGTGGTCATATTCCTAGAACGGAAGCTAGCGTGGAACCCCAGGTGAACTACTTTACGCAAAAATGTCAAGGTCGAAGCGGATTCATGCTGCACTTGGTTCAAGGAGAATGGGAAACAAGAGGGAGTATTGCGTATACATGCATCCACCCACCACACCCTAGATCTTGAACCTTAGGTGAACATGTGACAACATTTGTATCGTCCTAGGGTATTTAGCATGTCACTGCACCAACACTAAATAGGCCTATTCACATGCACTTTAGGGCTTTTTCCATGTTCGTATGCACATGAGTGAATAAGCACATGTGCCCTACTACGTGATTGTAAACCACACATTAGCCTCCACCTTAAAGCATAGTTTCTATGCTTGATATTCATGTATAGCTAGTTGCACTAAGCATACACACATTACACACTAGCACCCCCCACTAAATGTAGAACCCAATCACACACACATACTACACTTGCATACCAACCCCACCAATTCACTAGGTGAACTCACATTCACTTAGGATACACCATTGCATGTGAAAGCTTCATGTTGTAGATAACCCTCAAGGCATGAACTTGAACCAAAAGTTGGATGGTACTGCAGAGTGAAGGGGCCTAAAAGCCAACTCATATGCACTCAATGGCAATTGAAACCTTAGGAGCCAAGGAGCACAATAGGTACACGATTAATACAATCTTTGTCAAATTAATTAAATGCCACAAGTCATTAAAAATTAACGAGTGCCTACAAAGAATTGAAAGCCTACTTATGCACTATGCACTTGCATGCAATTAGAAGTAAGAAAACACATAGTAGTTGTTTTTTATGGTCAACAATTGTATTGGAGCTAGAAACACCTAAATCCTCATGAAAGGAACCTTCAACTCTCTGTTACTTTCAACTTCTTGTCCTCATGGACAAAATAGAAACCCTATTGCCACAAACTCCTAAACAACTTTCTAGCTACATAGAATTCCTCTTCACATGAGACTTCTCCACAATGATATTATGATCCCTAAAGTTGAACAATCAAGAATCTAACTAGCTCACAAATACTACATAAAATATTAGGGTTGAATGGCCTAGTAATTCCATTTATGATGCTCGTAGCACACTCAACCTAGCTCAAAGAACACCTAATTCTTTCAATGACCAAAACTTGAATATAACTCATCCACTTAGACAAACCAAATTTCTTCTTCAACTCCAAATCACGACAAACCAACTACAAGATAAAATGCTAAGTCCATGTGTTTGAGTGAGACAAAATCCAACCACCATGTAGTCATCTCATGACCCATCCCACACTTCATCTATCGCATAGCCTCACAAGCCTAGTGCTTTTTGGAAATGCCATTATCCAAGTCATCTAGCTTGCTACTACCCAAAACCAAGCACCAATGCTAAGGACCCTCAATGCATTGGATTCACCTCCATGTGTGAAGAAGGTCTAGAAAATGCAATACCTAGCAGCAAGATTCCTATGCCTACTAGCCTTGAAATTTCTACCCAAATAGCAAAGGTTGTCATCATTGACCTCAAAGAAAATGAGCTAATTCCACTTGCCTATCTTAGAATCAAACTAATCACAAAATTTGAGTGCACCACTAAAGCTCTCATCAATGAAAGAATTGATAATAATATCATCATCTATCATACTTGGACTTGCATAGGACAACCTGAACTAGTGCCTAGAGATGCTATAGTCACTCCTTATGAAGGATCACCATACTCTCTTCTAGGTAAATGCAAAATCCGAATTGTCTTAAAGACTAAACACTTGCTAGCCAAGTTTTATGTGCTTCCTAATTGAGAGGATGTTAGCAAAGAATTCCTACTTAGAAGACATTTCAAACACGTAACCAAGTGTGATATAGACTATGAGGCACAACAAATACACTTGACCCTATCTGGTATCAAGATCATCATAATCTTTTGCAAAAAAAACCTCACTATTTCTCAAGACGAGGGTAACCAATTTCACTTGAGAAATTTATTTGGATGCAAAAACTCATTTAGCCATGTGATGCATTAGTGGTGGCTAAGATATAGCTAGCAGTGATCCCAGTTATGATGCAAACAAGGCGTAGACAATAGTCTATTTTAGAACACTTTTTATTTTTTCTATTTTTGAGAAATATATCACCTACATGAGATCAAATTACTTTTCAATAGATACATTTTGACATATAGCACACTTCATTTGGATACTTCTATTAGAGGTTGTGGTAGATTTTTCTCAGGAGGGCATGCTCTTGCATCAACCTGTCTATTGATTACAAAGCTTGTTTCTTGAAGATCCAAAGGCTCTAATTTCTTCATCAAGGCATCTAAATTACGTACATGGTATGGGTTTTCCTTAATGTCTTTGTTTCAGTCAATAAATCTTATTTTTTTCATTCATTTTCATAATTTATATAGTTGAAATCAGAGTAGTACTTTGTCTCTTTCATTCTTCTCAACCATTATAAGTTTTCTTTGTTGACAAAAACCATTAAGAAGGGATGGATTATAAGAAGCTAGGAAGGAAGACATTTAGTGAGAGATTGTTGATAATACCTTGTCACACTCACATAGGTATAAAAGGTATGAGACATGTAATTTTTGATACTTTTTTCGCAATAATACAAGTATTGTCTCTCATCTCACCTCCTTGTTTACAGTTTCCATGGCTTCTTTCTCTTCTTTCTTATCATTCTAGTCATCTTGTTTTCTTGTCACTTATTCTCTCTCCTATTTTCTCTCTCTTTTTCTCTCATTTCTCTCACCTTAGCCTCTTCTTTATTGTTAGGTTCTTCACCATGCTAAAATATATCATCTCTCCTTAGTTCCTCTCATGATTGCGTTGAACTTGACCATTTTTTGCATTAAGCACTTGAGTATTTTGGGGAAATTTTTATTTGTACAATACTTCATAGTCCCCACAATTTACCTAGATTGACAAAAGACTTAAATAGATTCATGGTTACCCTATTTCCTTCAAACTGGAAAGATAAGAGTACTCTAAAACTTGCCAAAATGTTTCAATCTTGCATCATTAATGCATGTTGAAACCCCATGAAAATTTAAGGTTTTAAGCAAGAGATTACTTGCTATCCATAGACTCCATAGCTAGGGTTTGAAAGAAGATTCAAGAGTAAATAATGACTCAATGTTGGATGATTGAAGTATAAGAAAGCATCTAAGTTGGACCTTAGAGGAGTAAAAGCCCCATGAAATCTTGAATAAATTCATAAAATTTCAGTAATGTCTTGAGACCTTAGTGAGAAATAGAGAGAATCCATCAGAGCTGATCTCAAGGTTGAGAAAATAGTTCTAGCTTGTTGGGGACTCACCTAGGAGTGCTATGCAATGCAATGTTATCTTTTTGACTTCATCTCATTCAACTTTCTTTTTTTCTTCGATTAAATTTTTTTTAACTGATTTATCAATGACTATATCTGATGCTCCTTGTATATCTCTCAATAAAAATGGATGTTTACATCCTATACTTCATTTTGGTATGAGCCAATGCATTTTCTATCATATTATGCATGGCCTTGTAGCCTTGTTAACTAATATTGGTTGTATTACATGTTGTTTGAACATATTATCTTGATAAATAATTAAGAACAATCTAGGAGAACCTCATTCAATGTAAAAGGTGGACTAATTGATGTCTAGGGTCTCTCAAAATTGCAATAATATGTTTGCATTTTAAAATTATATTGAGAAGCTAGAATAATTGAGCCTTGCCTTGGTCTCCAATATCATCAATAAAGTTCATAAAATTCTAAACAACCTCAAGGGATATACTAAATCAAAATAGGCTACTCATGGGATATTAATTACCTCAATGCTTGCACGAGTCTCTTTCATGCTCTAGTATTCATTAATAGTGAATTTGTAGTAGTTTTATTTTCTTGTAGCCCATGGGATCTTTTTTACATCTTTGCAACTTCACTTTAGAATGTTCTTGTTCTCGTCCACTTGTGCCGAATTCACTTTCATTGATGTAGCCTCTTCCTCTAGGGATTATTGTCTTTGCACCTCCTTGATGCCAGGAGGCATATTCCACGGTGGATTCCGTGAGGTTTTACGGTGGATTCCGTAAACTTAGATGACCGGGGCTCATACGCAAAGAGGATTCTTTGTGCGAGAAGTTGATGGGGACGCCTGTCCTTTTCGGGCGTTTCATTAATTTAGTGTGTACATGGGTGATTCCATAGCGGGTGATTCCGCAAAATGCATATTAAATTAATAAACGTTTATGAGTTTAGAGTGCGCACTCGTAATAAATTAAGGTTAGGATTTATTTCTAACCAGTTGATTTATTTATGTAGCTGAAGACTGCTAGGTATTCACTTTTGTCGGTTTAATTGTGTTATTTTACTAACGATTGTGAATGCTTCAGTTGATGTGTAGAGATAGCAGCAGTGGCGGAGGAAAGCATTGGAGTCTAGCGGGTTTTCGACCTTTGGACTATATTTTGATAGGCGCCATGCCTATATTTTGTTATGTCTATAGAGACATCGATTATTTATTATTATTTTGTATGCGCTTATGCGCCTGGATATGTTATTTCTATTTGGACATTGAGATTGGGCGTGCCAGACTCTTTGGGCACCATCCATTAGCTTTATTTTCCTATTTTTGGTAGAAAGCAAACTCAAAAGCTAAAAGCTTGTCATATTTTTGTAATTGGGCTATTTTTGAGCATAAAGATTGGAAATATACATTAAATACATGCTTTGTGAAGCGCTCACACAAGGCATGGGGGAGATTGAACCCAATTTGTCTCTTGTCTCATGTCGTGCTTGCTTTTACATTGGTCTTTGTGCTAAAAAGTAGAGTACTTTTGTTCTTGGGGACCTTTGGGAATTCACTACGTGAGCTACCTGCGTCCGATCTGCGCACCAGTGGTATTCCACGGTGGATTCCGTGAGGTTTTACGGTGGATTCCGTAAACTTAGATGACCGGGGCTCATACGCAAAGAGGATTCTTCGTGCGAGAAGTTGATGGGGACGCCTGTCCTTTTCGGGCGTTTCATTAATTTAGTGTGTACATGGGTGATTCCATAGCGGGTGATTCCGCAAAATGCATATTAAATTAATAAACGTTTATGAGTTTAGAGTGCGCACTCGTAATAAATTAAGGTTAGGATTTATTTCTAACCAGTTGATTTATTTATGTAGCTGAAGACTGCTAGGTATTCACTTTTGTCGGTTTAATTGTGTTATTTTACTAACGATTGTGAATGCTTCAGTTGATGTGTAGAGATAGCAGCAGTGGCGGAGGAAAGCATTGGAGTCTAGCGGGTTTTCGACCTTTGGACTATATTTTGATAGGCGCCATGCCTATATTTTGTTATGTCTATAGAGACATCGATTATTTATTATTATTTTGTATGCGCTTATGCGCCTGGATATGTTATTTCTATTTGGACATTGAGATTGGGCGTGCCAGACTCTTTGGGCACCATCCATTAGCTTTATTTTCCTATTTTTGGTAGAAAGCAAACTCAAAAGCTAAAAGCTTGTCATATTTTTGTAATTGGGCTATTTTTGAGCATAAAGATTGGAAATATACATTAAATACATGCTTTGTGAAGCGCTCACACAAGGCATGGGGGAGATTGAACCCAATTTGTCTCTTGTCTCATGTCGTGCTTGCTTTTACATTGGTCTTTGTGCTAAAAAGTAGAGTACTTTTGTTCTTGGGGACCTTTGGGAATTCACTACGTGAGCTACCTGCGTCCGATCTGCGCACCAGTGGTATTCCACGGTGGATTCCGTGAGGTTTTACGGTGGATTCCGTAAACTTAGATGACCGGGGCTCATACGCAAAGAGGATTCTTCGTGCGAGAAGTTGATGGGGACGCCTGTCCTTTTCGGGCGTTTCATTAATTTAGTGTGTACATGGGTGATTCCATAGCGGGTGATTCCGCAAAATGCATATTAAATTAATAAACGTTTATGAGTTTAGAGTGCGCACTCGTAATAAATTAAGGTTAGGATTTATTTCTAACCAGTTGATTTATTTATGTAGCTGAAGACTGCTAGGTATTCACTTTTGTCGGTTTAATTGTGTTATTTTACTAACGATTGTGAATGCTTCAGTTGATGTGTAGAGATAGCAGCAGTGGCGGAGGAAAGCATTGGAGTCTAGCGGGTTTTCGACCTTTGGACTATATTTTGATAGGCGCCATGCCTATATTTTGTTATGTCTATAGAGACATCGATTATTTATTATTATTTTGTATGCGCTTATGCGCCTGGATATGTTATTTCTATTTGGACATTGAGATTGGGCGTGCCAGACTCTTTGGGCACCATCCATTAGCTTTATTTTCCTATTTTTGGTAGAAAGCAAACTCAAAAGCTAAAAGCTTGTCATATTTTTGTAATTGGGCTATTTTTGAGCATAAAGATTGGAAATATACATTAAATACATGCTTTGTGAAGCGCTCACACAAGGCATGGGGGAGATTGAACCCAATTTGTCTCTTGTCTCATGTCGTGCTTGCTTTTACATTGGTCTTTGTGCTAAAAAGTAGAGTACTTTTGTTCTTGGGGACCTTTGGGAATTCACTACGTGAGCTACCTGCGTCCGATCTGCGCACCAGTGGTATTCCACGGTGGATTCCGTGAGGTTTTACGGTGGATTCCGTAAACTTAGATGACCGGGGCTCATACGCAAAGAGGATTCTTCGTGCGAGAAGTTGATGGGGACGCCTGTCCTTTTCGGGCGTTTCATTAATTTAGTGTGTACATGGGTGATTCCATAGCGGGTGATTCCGCAAAATGCATATTAAATTAATAAACGTTTATGAGTTTAGAGTGCGCACTCGTAATAAATTAAGGTTAGGATTTATTTCTAACCAGTTGATTTATTTATGTAGCTGAAGACTGCTAGGTATTCACTTTTGTCGGTTTAATTGTGTTATTTTACTAACGATTGTGAATGCTTCAGTTGATGTGTAGAGATAGCAGCAGTGGCGGAGGAAAGCATTGGAGTCTAGCGGGTTTTCGACCTTTGGACTATATTTTGATAGGCGCCATGCCTATATTTTGTTATGTCTATAGAGACATCGATTATTTATTATTATTTTGTATGCGCTTATGCGCCTGGATATGTTATTTCTATTTGGACATTGAGATTGGGCGTGCCAGACTCTTTGGGCACCATCCATTAGCTTTATTTTCCTATTTTTGGTAGAAAGCAAACTCAAAAGCTAAAAGCTTGTCATATTTTTGTAATTGGGCTATTTTTGAGCATAAAGATTGGAAATATACATTAAATACATGCTTTGTGAAGCGCTCACACAAGGCATGGGGGAGATTGAACCCAATTTGTCTCTTGTCTCATGTCGTGCTTGCTTTTACATTGGTCTTTGTGCTAAAAAGTAGAGTACTTTTGTTCTTGGGGACCTTTGGGAATTCACTACGTGAGCTACCTGCGTCCGATCTGCGCACCAGTGGTATTCCACGGTGGATTCCGTGAGGTTTTACGGTGGATTCCGTAAACTTAGATGACCGGGGCTCATACGCAAAGAGGATTCTTCGTGCGAGAAGTTGATGGGGACGCCTGTCCTTTTCGGGCGTTTCATTAATTTAGTGTGTACATGGGTGATTCCATAGCGGGTGATTCCGCAAAATGCATATTAAATTAATAAACGTTTATGAGTTTAGAGTGCGCACTCGTAATAAATTAAGGTTAGGATTTATTTCTAACCAGTTGATTTATTTATGTAGCTGAAGACTGCTAGGTATTCACTTTTGTCGGTTTAATTGTGTTATTTTACTAACGATTGTGAATGCTTCAGTTGATGTGTAGAGATAGCAGCAGTGGCGGAGGAAAGCATTGGAGTCTAGCGGGTTTTCGACCTTTGGACTATATTTTGATAGGCGCCATGCCTATATTTTGTTATGTCTATAGAGACATCGATTATTTATTATTATTTTGTATGCGCTTATGCGCCTGGATATGTTATTTCTATTTGGACATTGAGATTGGGCGTGCCAGACTCTTTGGGCACCATCCATTAGCTTTATTTTCCTATTTTGGGTAGAAAGCAAACTCAAAAGCTAAAAGCTTGTCATATTTTTGTAATTGGGCTATTTTTGAGCATAAAGATTGGAAATATACATTAAATACATGCTTTGTGAAGCGCTCACACAAGGCATGGGGGAGATTGAACCCAATTTGTCTCTTGTCTCATGTCGTGCTTGCTTTTACATTGGTCTTTGTGCTAAAAAGTAGAGTACTTTTGTTCTTGGGGACCTTTGGGAATTCACTACGTGAGCTACCTGCGTCCGATCTGCGCACCAGTGGTATTCCACGGTGGATTCCGTGAGGTTTTACGGTGGATTCCGTAAACTTAGATGACCGGGGCTCATACGCAAAGAGGATTCTTCGTGCGAGAAGTTGATGGGGACGCCTGTCCTTTTCGGGCGTTTCATTAATTTAGTGTGTACATGGGTGATTCCATAGCGGGTGATTCCGCAAAATGCATATTAAATTAATAAACGTTTATGAGTTTAGAGTGCGCACTCGTAATAAATTAAGGTTAGGATTTATTTCTAACCAGTTGATTTATTTATGTAGCTGAAGACTGCTAGGTATTCACTTTTGTCGGTTTAATTGTGTTATTTTACTAACGATTGTGAATGCTTCAGTTGATGTGTAGAGATAGCAGCAGTGGCGGAGGAAAGCATTGGAGTCTAGCGGGTTTTCGACCTTTGGACTATATTTTGATAGGCGCCATGCCTATATTTTGTTATGTCTATAGAGACATCGATTATTTATTATTATTTTGTATGCGCTTATGCGCCTGGATATGTTATTTCTATTTGGACATTGAGATTGGGCGTGCCAGACTCTTTGGGCACCATCCATTAGCTTTATTTTCCTATTTTTGGTAGAAAGCAAACTCAAAAGCTAAAAGCTTGTCATATTTTTGTAATTGGGCTATTTTTGAGCATAAAGATTGGAAATATACATTAAATACATGCTTTGTGAAGCGCTCACACAAGGCATGGGGGAGATTGAACCCAATTTGTCTCTTGTCTCATGTCGTGCTTGCTTTTACATTGGTCTTTGTGCTAAAAAGTAGAGTACTTTTGTTCTTGGGGACCTTTGGGAATTCACTACGTGAGCTACCTGCGTCCGATCTGCGCACCAGTGGTATTCCACGGTGGATTCCGTGAGGTTTTACGGTGGATTCCGTAAACTTAGATGACCGGGGCTCATACGCAAAGAGGATTCTTCGTGCGAGAAGTTGATGGGGACGCCTGTCCTTTTCGGGCGTTTCATTAATTTAGTGTGTACATGGGTGATTCCATAGCGGGTGATTCCGCAAAATGCATATTAAATTAATAAACGTTTATGAGTTTAGAGTGCGCACTCGTAATAAATTAAGGTTAGGATTTATTTCTAACCAGTTGATTTATTTATGTAGCTGAAGACTGCTAGGTATTCACTTTTGTCGGTTTAATTGTGTTATTTTACTAACGATTGTGAATGCTTCAGTTGATGTGTAGAGATAGCAGCAGTGGCGGAGGAAAGCATTGGAGTCTAGCGGGTTTTCGACCTTTGGACTATATTTTGATAGGCGCCATGCCTATATTTTGTTATGTCTATAGAGACATCGATTATTTATTATTATTTTGTATGCGCTTATGCGCCTGGATATGTTATTTCTATTTGGACATTGAGATTGGGCGTGCCAGACTCTTTGGGCACCATCCATTAGCTTTATTTTCCTATTTTTGGTAGAAAGCAAACTCAAAAGCTAAAAGCTTGTCATATTTTTGTAATTGGGCTATTTTTGAGCATAAAGATTGGAAATATACATTAAATACATGCTTTGTGAAGCGCTCACACAAGGCATGGGGGAGATTGAACCCAATTTGTCTCTTGTCTCATGTCGTGCTTGCTTTTACATTGGTCTTTGTGCTAAAAAGTAGAGTACTTTTGTTCTTGGGGACCTTTGGGAATTCACTACGTGAGCTACCTGCGTCCGATCTGCGCACCAGTGGTATTCCACGGTGGATTCCGTGAGGTTTTACGGTGGATTCCGTAAACTTAGATGACCGGGGCTCATACGCAAAGAGGATTCTTCGTGCGAGAAGTTGATGGGGACGCCTGTCCTTTTCGGGCGTTTCATTAATTTAGTGTGTACATGGGTGATTCCATAGCGGGTGATTCCGCAAAATGCATATTAAATTAATAAACGTTTATGAGTTTAGAGTGCGCACTCGTAATAAATTAAGGTTAGGATTTATTTCTAACCAGTTGATTTATTTATGTAGCTGAAGACTGCTAGGTATTCACTTTTGTCGGTTTAATTGTGTTATTTTACTAACGATTGTGAATGCTTCAGTTGATGTGTAGAGATAGCAGCAGTGGCGGAGGAAAGCATTGGAGTCTAGCGGGTTTTCGACCTTTGGACTATATTTTGATAGGCGCCATGCCTATATTTTGTTATGTCTATAGAGACATCGATTATTTATTATTATTTTGTATGCGCTTATGCGCCTGGATATGTTATTTCTATTTGGACATTGAGATTGGGCGTGCCAGACTCTTTGGGCACCATCCATTAGCTTTATTTTCCTATTTTTGGTAGAAAGCAAACTCAAAAGCTAAAAGCTTGTCATATTTTTGTAATTGGGCTATTTTTGAGCATAAAGATTGGAAATATACATTAAATACATGCTTTGTGAAGCGCTCACACAAGGCATGGGGGAGATTGAACCCAATTTGTCTCTTGTCTCATGTCGTGCTTGCTTTTACATTGGTCTTTGTGCTAAAAAGTAGAGTACTTTTGTTCTTGGGGACCTTTGGGAATTCACTACGTGAGCTACCTGCGTCCGATCTGCGCACCAGTGGTATTCCACGGTGGATTCCGTGAGGTTTTACGGTGGATTCCGTAAACTTAGATGACCGGGGCTCATACGCAAAGAGGATTCTTCGTGCGAGAAGTTGATGGGGACGCCTGTCCTTTTCGGGCGTTTCATTAATTTAGTGTGTACATGGGTGATTCCATAGCGGGTGATTCCGCAAAATGCATATTAAATTAATAAACGTTTATGAGTTTAGAGTGCGCACTCGTAATAAATTAAGGTTAGGATTTATTTCTAACCAGTTGATTTATTTATGTAGCTGAAGACTGCTAGGTATTCACTTTTGTCGGTTTAATTGTGTTATTTTACTAACGATTGTGAATGCTTCAGTTGATGTGTAGAGATAGCAGCAGTGGCGGAGGAAAGCATTGGAGTCTAGCGGGTTTTCGACCTTTGGACTATATTTTGATAGGCGCCATGCCTATATTTTGTTATGTCTATAGAGACATCGATTATTTATTATTATTTTGTATGCGCTTATGCGCCTGGATATGTTATTTCTATTTGGACATTGAGATTGGGCGTGCCAGACTCTTTGGGCACCATCCATTAGCTTTATTTTCCTATTTTTGGTAGAAAGCAAACTCAAAAGCTAAAAGCTTGTCATATTTTTGTAATTGGGCTATTTTTGAGCATAAAGATTGGAAATATACATTAAATACATGCTTTGTGAAGCGCTCACACAAGGCATGGGGGAGATTGAACCCAATTTGTCTCTTGTCTCATGTCGTGCTTGCTTTTACATTGGTCTTTGTGCTAAAAAGTAGAGTACTTTTGTTCTTGGGGACCTTTGGGAATTCACTACGTGAGCTACCTGCGTCCGATCTGCGCACCAGTGGTATTCCACGGTGGATTCCGTGAGGTTTTACGGTGGATTCCGTAAACTTAGATGACCGGGGCTCATACGCAAAGAGGATTCTTCGTGCGAGAAGTTGATGGGGACGCCTGTCCTTTTCGGGCGTTTCATTAATTTAGTGTGTACATGGGTGATTCCATAGCGGGTGATTCCGCAAAATGCATATTAAATTAATAAACGTTTATGAGTTTAGAGTGCGCACTCGTAATAAATTAAGGTTAGGATTTATTTCTAACCAGTTGATTTATTTATGTAGCTGAAGACTGCTAGGTATTCACTTTTGTCGGTTTAATTGTGTTATTTTACTAACGATTGTGAATGCTTCAGTTGATGTGTAGAGATAGCAGCAGTGGCGGAGGAAAGCATTGGAGTCTAGCGGGTTTTCGACCTTTGGACTATATTTTGATAGGCGCCATGCCTATATTTTGTTATGTCTATAGAGACATCGATTATTTATTATTATTTTGTATGCGCTTATGCGCCTGGATATGTTATTTCTATTTGGACATTGAGATTGGGCGTGCCAGACTCTTTGGGCACCATCCATTAGCTTTATTTTCCTATTTTTGGTAGAAAGCAAACTCAAAAGCTAAAAGCTTGTCATATTTTTGTAATTGGGCTATTTTTGAGCATAAAGATTGGAAATATACATTAAATACATGCTTTGTGAAGCGCTCACACAAGGCATGGGGGAGATTGAACCCAATTTGTCTCTTGTCTCATGTCGTGCTTGCTTTTACATTGGTCTTTGTGCTAAAAAGTAGAGTACTTTTGTTCTTGGGGACCTTTGGGAATTCACTACGTGAGCTACCTGCGTCCGATCTGCGCACCAGTGGTATTCCACGGTGGATTCCGTGAGGTTTTACGGTGGATTCCGTAAACTTAGATGACCGGGGCTCATACGCAAAGAGGATTCTTCGTGCGAGAAGTTGATGGGGACGCCTGTCCTTTTCGGGCGTTTCATTAATTTAGTGTGTACATGGGTGATTCCATAGCGGGTGATTCCGCAAAATGCATATTAAATTAATAAACGTTTATGAGTTTAGAGTGCGCACTCGTAATAAATTAAGGTTAGGATTTATTTCTAACCAGTTGATTTATTTATGTAGCTGAAGACTGCTAGGTATTCACTTTTGTCGGTTTAATTGTGTTATTTTACTAACGATTGTGAATGCTTCAGTTGATGTGTAGAGATAGCAGCAGTGGCGGAGGAAAGCATTGGAGTCTAGCGGGTTTTCGACCTTTGGACTATATTTTGATAGGCGCCATGCCTATATTTTGTTATGTCTATAGAGACATCGATTATTTATTATTATTTTGTATGCGCTTATGCGCCTGGATATGTTATTTCTATTTGGACATTGAGATTGGGCGTGCCAGACTCTTTGGGCACCATCCATTAGCTTTATTTTCCTATTTTTGGTAGAAAGCAAACTCAAAAGCTAAAAGCTTGTCATATTTTTGTAATTGGGCTATTTTTGAGCATAAAGATTGGAAATATACATTAAATACATGCTTTGTGAAGCGCTCACACAAGGCATGGGGGAGATTGAACCCAATTTGTCTCTTGTCTCATGTCGTGCTTGCTTTTACATTGGTCTTTGTGCTAAAAAGTAGAGTACTTTTGTTCTTGGGGACCTTTGGGAATTCACTACGTGAGCTACCTGCGTCCGATCTGCGCACCAGTGGTATTCCACGGTGGATTCCGTGAGGTTTTACGGTGGATTCCGTAAACTTAGATGACCGGGGCTCATACGCAAAGAGGATTCTTCGTGCGAGAAGTTGATGGGGACGCCTGTCCTTTTCGGGCGTTTCATTAATTTAGTGTGTACATGGGTGATTCCATAGCGGGTGATTCCGCAAAATGCATATTAAATTAATAAACGTTTATGAGTTTAGAGTGCGCACTCGTAATAAATTAAGGTTAGGATTTATTTCTAACCAGTTGATTTATTTATGTAGCTGAAGACTGCTAGGTATTCACTTTTGTCGGTTTAATTGTGTTATTTTACTAACGATTGTGAATGCTTCAGTTGATGTGTAGAGATAGCAGCAGTGGCGGAGGAAAGCATTGGAGTCTAGCGGGTTTTCGACCTTTGGACTATATTTTGATAGGCGCCATGCCTATATTTTGTTATGTCTATAGAGACATCGATTATTTATTATTATTTTGTATGCGCTTATGCGCCTGGATATGTTATTTCTATTTGGACATTGAGATTGGGCGTGCCAGACTCTTTGGGCACCATCCATTAGCTTTATTTTCCTATTTTTGGTAGAAAGCAAACTCAAAAGCTAAAAGCTTGTCATATTTTTGTAATTGGGCTATTTTTGAGCATAAAGATTGGAAATATACATTAAATACATGCTTTGTGAAGCGCTCACACAAGGCATGGGGGAGATTGAACCCAATTTGTCTCTTGTCTCATGTCGTGCTTGCTTTTACATTGGTCTTTGTGCTAAAAAGTAGAGTACTTTTGTTCTTGGGGACCTTTGGGAATTCACTACGTGAGCTACCTGCGTCCGATCTGCGCACCAGTGGTATTCCACGGTGGATTCCGTGAGGTTTTACGGTGGATTCCGTAAACTTAGATGACCGGGGCTCATACGCAAAGAGGATTCTTCGTGCGAGAAGTTGATGGGGACGCCTGTCCTTTTCGGGCGTTTCATTAATTTAGTGTGTACATGGGTGATTCCATAGCGGGTGATTCCGCAAAATGCATATTAAATTAATAAACGTTTATGAGTTTAGAGTGCGCACTCGTAATAAATTAAGGTTAGGATTTATTTCTAACCAGTTGATTTATTTATGTAGCTGAAGACTGCTAGGTATTCACTTTTGTCGGTTTAATTGTGTTATTTTACTAACGATTGTGAATGCTTCAGTTGATGTGTAGAGATAGCAGCAGTGGCGGAGGAAAGCATTGGAGTCTAGCGGGTTTTCGACCTTTGGACTATATTTTGATAGGCGCCATGCCTATATTTTGTTATGTCTATAGAGACATCGATTATTTATTATTATTTTGTATGCGCTTATGCGCCTGGATATGTTATTTCTATTTGGACATTGAGATTGGGCGTGCCAGACTCTTTGGGCACCATCCATTAGCTTTATTTTCCTATTTTTGGTAGAAAGCAAACTCAAAAGCTAAAAGCTTGTCATATTTTTGTAATTGGGCTATTTTTGAGCATAAAGATTGGAAATATACATTAAATACATGCTTTGTGAAGCGCTCACACAAGGCATGGGGGAGATTGAACCCAATTTGTCTCTTGTCTCATGTCGTGCTTGCTTTTACATTGGTCTTTGTGCTAAAAAGTAGAGTACTTTTGTTCTTGGGGACCTTTGGGAATTCACTACGTGAGCTACCTGCGTCCGATCTGCGCACCAGTGGTATTCCACGGTGGATTCCGTGAGGTTTTACGGTGGATTCCGTAAACTTAGATGACCGGGGCTCATACGCAAAGAGGATTCTTCGTGCGAGAAGTTGATGGGGACGCCTGTCCTTTTCGGGCGTTTCATTAATTTAGTGTGTACATGGGTGATTCCATAGCGGGTGATTCCGCAAAATGCATATTAAATTAATAAACGTTTATGAGTTTAGAGTGCGCACTCGTAATAAATTAAGGTTAGGATTTATTTCTAACCAGTTGATTTATTTATGTAGCTGAAGACTGCTAGGTATTCACTTTTGTCGGTTTAATTGTGTTATTTTACTAACGATTGTGAATGCTTCAGTTGATGTGTAGAGATAGCAGCAGTGGCGGAGGAAAGCATTGGAGTCTAGCGGGTTTTCGACCTTTGGACTATATTTTGATAGGCGCCATGCCTATATTTTGTTATGTCTATAGAGACATCGATTATTTATTATTATTTTGTATGCGCTTATGCGCCTGGATATGTTATTTCTATTTGGACATTGAGATTGGGCGTGCCAGACTCTTTGGGCACCATCCATTAGCTTTATTTTCCTATTTTTGGTAGAAAGCAAACTCAAAAGCTAAAAGCTTGTCATATTTTTGTAATTGGGCTATTTTTGAGCATAAAGATTGGAAATATACATTAAATACATGCTTTGTGAAGCGCTCACACAAGGCATGGGGGAGATTGAACCCAATTTGTCTCTTGTCTCATGTCGTGCTTGCTTTTACATTGGTCTTTGTGCTAAAAAGTAGAGTACTTTTGTTCTTGGGGACCTTTGGGAATTCACTACGTGAGCTACCTGCGTCCGATCTGCGCACCAGTGGTATTCCACGGTGGATTCCGTGAGGTTTTACGGTGGATTCCGTAAACTTAGATGACCGGGGCTCATACGCAAAGAGGATTCTTCGTGCGAGAAGTTGATGGGGACGCCTGTCCTTTTCGGGCGTTTCATTAATTTAGTGTGTACATGGGTGATTCCATAGCGGGTGATTCCGCAAAATGCATATTAAATTAATAAACGTTTATGAGTTTAGAGTGCGCACTCGTAATAAATTAAGGTTAGGATTTATTTCTAACCAGTTGATTTATTTATGTAGCTGAAGACTGCTAGGTATTCACTTTTGTCGGTTTAATTGTGTTATTTTACTAACGATTGTGAATGCTTCAGTTGATGTGTAGAGATAGCAGCAGTGGCGGAGGAAAGCATTGGAGTCTAGCGGGTTTTCGACCTTTGGACTATATTTTGATAGGCGCCATGCCTATATTTTGTTATGTCTATAGAGACATCGATTATTTATTATTATTTTGTATGCGCTTATGCGCCTGGATATGTTATTTCTATTTGGACATTGAGATTGGGCGTGCCAGACTCTTTGGGCACCATCCATTAGCTTTATTTTCCTATTTTTGGTAGAAAGCAAACTCAAAAGCTAAAAGCTTGTCATATTTTTGTAATTGGGCTATTTTTGAGCATAAAGATTGGAAATATACATTAAATACATGCTTTGTGAAGCGCTCACACAAGGCATGGGGGAGATTGAACCCAATTTGTCTCTTGTCTCATGTCGTGCTTGCTTTTACATTGGTCTTTGTGCTAAAAAGTAGAGTACTTTTGTTCTTGGGGACCTTTGGGAATTCACTACGTGAGCTACCTGCGTCCGATCTGCGCACCAGTGGTATTCCACGGTGGATTCCGTGAGGTTTTACGGTGGATTCCGTAAACTTAGATGACCGGGGCTCATACGCAAAGAGGATTCTTCGTGCGAGAAGTTGATGGGGACGCCTGTCCTTTTCGGGCGTTTCATTAATTTAGTGTGTACATGGGTGATTCCATAGCGGGTGATTCCGCAAAATGCATATTAAATTAATAAACGTTTATGAGTTTAGAGTGCGCACTCGTAATAAATTAAGGTTAGGATTTATTTCTAACCAGTTGATTTATTTATGTAGCTGAAGACTGCTAGGTATTCACTTTTGTCGGTTTAATTGTGTTATTTTACTAACGATTGTGAATGCTTCAGTTGATGTGTAGAGATAGCAGCAGTGGCGGAGGAAAGCATTGGAGTCTAGCGGGTTTTCGACCTTTGGACTATATTTTGATAGGCGCCATGCCTATATTTTGTTATGTCTATAGAGACATCGATTATTTATTATTATTTTGTATGCGCTTATGCGCCTGGATATGTTATTTCTATTTGGACATTGAGATTGGGCGTGCCAGACTCTTTGGGCACCATCCATTAGCTTTATTTTCCTATTTTTGGTAGAAAGCAAACTCAAAAGCTAAAAGCTTGTCATATTTTTGTAATTGGGCTATTTTTGAGCATAAAGATTGGAAATATACATTAAATACATGCTTTGTGAAGCGCTCACACAAGGCATGGGGGAGATTGAACCCAATTTGTCTCTTGTCTCATGTCGTGCTTGCTTTTACATTGGTCTTTGTGCTAAAAAGTAGAGTACTTTTGTTCTTGGGGACCTTTGGGAATTCACTACGTGAGCTACCTGCGTCCGATCTGCGCACCAGTGGTATTCCACGGTGGATTCCGTGAGGTTTTACGGTGGATTCCGTAAACTTAGATGACCGGGGCTCATACGCAAAGAGGATTCTTCGTGCGAGAAGTTGATGGGGACGCCTGTCCTTTTCGGGCGTTTCATTAATTTAGTGTGTACATGGGTGATTCCATAGCGGGTGATTCCGCAAAATGCATATTAAATTAATAAACGTTTATGAGTTTAGAGTGCGCACTCGTAATAAATTAAGGTTAGGATTTATTTCTAACCAGTTGATTTATTTATGTAGCTGAAGACTGCTAGGTATTCACTTTTGTCGGTTTAATTGTGTTATTTTACTAACGATTGTGAATGCTTCAGTTGATGTGTAGAGATAGCAGCAGTGGCGGAGGAAAGCATTGGAGTCTAGCGGGTTTTCGACCTTTGGACTATATTTTGATAGGCGCCATGCCTATATTTTGTTATGTCTATAGAGACATCGATTATTTATTATTATTTTGTATGCGCTTATGCGCCTGGATATGTTATTTCTATTTGGACATTGAGATTGGGCGTGCCAGACTCTTTGGGCACCATCCATTAGCTTTATTTTCCTATTTTTGGTAGAAAGCAAACTCAAAAGCTAAAAGCTTGTCATATTTTTGTAATTGGGCTATTTTTGAGCATAAAGATTGGAAATATACATTAAATACATGCTTTGTGAAGCGCTCACACAAGGCATGGGGGAGATTGAACCCAATTTGTCTCTTGTCTCATGTCGTGCTTGCTTTTACATTGGTCTTTGTGCTAAAAAGTAGAGTACTTTTGTTCTTGGGGACCTTTGGGAATTCACTACGTGAGCTACCTGCGTCCGATCTGCGCACCAGTGGTATTCCACGGTGGATTCCGTGAGGTTTTACGGTGGATTCCGTAAACTTAGATGACCGGGGCTCATACGCAAAGAGGATTCTTCGTGCGAGAAGTTGATGGGGACGCCTGTCCTTTTCGGGCGTTTCATTAATTTAGTGTGTACATGGGTGATTCCATAGCGGGTGATTCCGCAAAATGCATATTAAATTAATAAACGTTTATGAGTTTAGAGTGCGCACTCGTAATAAATTAAGGTTAGGATTTATTTCTAACCAGTTGATTTATTTATGTAGCTGAAGACTGCTAGGTATTCACTTTTGTCGGTTTAATTGTGTTATTTTACTAACGATTGTGAATGCTTCAGTTGATGTGTAGAGATAGCAGCAGTGGCGGAGGAAAGCATTGGAGTCTAGCGGGTTTTCGACCTTTGGACTATATTTTGATAGGCGCCATGCCTATATTTTGTTATGTCTATAGAGACATCGATTATTTATTATTATTTTGTATGCGCTTATGCGCCTGGATATGTTATTTCTATTTGGACATTGAGATTGGGCGTGCCAGACTCTTTGGGCACCATCCATTAGCTTTATTTTCCTATTTTTGGTAGAAAGCAAACTCAAAAGCTAAAAGCTTGTCATATTTTTGTAATTGGGCTATTTTTGAGCATAAAGATTGGAAATATACATTAAATACATGCTTTGTGAAGCGCTCACACAAGGCATGGGGGAGATTGAACCCAATTTGTCTCTTGTCTCATGTCGTGCTTGCTTTTACATTGGTCTTTGTGCTAAAAAGTAGAGTACTTTTGTTCTTGGGGACCTTTGGGAATTCACTACGTGAGCTACCTGCGTCCGATCTGCGCACCAGTGGTATTCCACGGTGGATTCCGTGAGGTTTTACGGTGGATTCCGTAAACTTAGATGACCGGGGCTCATACGCAAAGAGGATTCTTCGTGCGAGAAGTTGATGGGGACGCCTGTCCTTTTCGGGCGTTTCATTAATTTAGTGTGTACATGGGTGATTCCATAGCGGGTGATTCCGCAAAATGCATATTAAATTAATAAACGTTTATGAGTTTAGAGTGCGCACTCGTAATAAATTAAGGTTAGGATTTATTTCTAACCAGTTGATTTATTTATGTAGCTGAAGACTGCTAGGTATTCACTTTTGTCGGTTTAATTGTGTTATTTTACTAACGATTGTGAATGCTTCAGTTGATGTGTAGAGATAGCAGCAGTGGCGGAGGAAAGCATTGGAGTCTAGCGGGTTTTCGACCTTTGGACTATATTTTGATAGGCGCCATGCCTATATTTTGTTATGTCTATAGAGACATCGATTATTTATTATTATTTTGTATGCGCTTATGCGCCTGGATATGTTATTTCTATTTGGACATTGAGATTGGGCGTGCCAGACTCTTTGGGCACCATCCATTAGCTTTATTTTCCTATTTTTGGTAGAAAGCAAACTCAAAAGCTAAAAGCTTGTCATATTTTTGTAATTGGGCTATTTTTGAGCATAAAGATTGGAAATATACATTAAATACATGCTTTGTGAAGCGCTCACACAAGGCATGGGGGAGATTGAACCCAATTTGTCTCTTGTCTCATGTCGTGCTTGCTTTTACATTGGTCTTTGTGCTAAAAAGTAGAGTACTTTTGTTCTTGGGGACCTTTGGGAATTCACTACGTGAGCTACCTGCGTCCGATCTGCGCACCAGTGGTATTCCACGGTGGATTCCGTGAGGTTTTACGGTGGATTCCGTAAACTTAGATGACCGGGGCTCATACGCAAAGAGGATTCTTCGTGCGAGAAGTTGATGGGGACGCCTGTCCTTTTCGGGCGTTTCATTAATTTAGTGTGTACATGGGTGATTCCATAGCGGGTGATTCCGCAAAATGCATATTAAATTAATAAACGTTTATGAGTTTAGAGTGCGCACTCGTAATAAATTAAGGTTAGGATTTATTTCTAACCAGTTGATTTATTTATGTAGCTGAAGACTGCTAGGTATTCACTTTTGTCGGTTTAATTGTGTTATTTTACTAACGATTGTGAATGCTTCAGTTGATGTGTAGAGATAGCAGCAGTGGCGGAGGAAAGCATTGGAGTCTAGCGGGTTTTCGACCTTTGGACTATATTTTGATAGGCGCCATGCCTATATTTTGTTATGTCTATAGAGACATCGATTATTTATTATTATTTTGTATGCGCTTATGCGCCTGGATATGTTATTTCTATTTGGACATTGAGATTGGGCGTGCCAGACTCTTTGGGCACCATCCATTAGCTTTATTTTCCTATTTTTGGTAGAAAGCAAACTCAAAAGCTAAAAGCTTGTCATATTTTTGTAATTGGGCTATTTTTGAGCATAAAGATTGGAAATATACATTAAATACATGCTTTGTGAAGCGCTCACACAAGGCATGGGGGAGATTGAACCCAATTTGTCTCTTGTCTCATGTCGTGCTTGCTTTTACATTGGTCTTTGTGCTAAAAAGTAGAGTACTTTTGTTCTTGGGGACCTTTGGGAATTCACTACGTGAGCTACCTGCGTCCGATCTGCGCACCAGTGGTATTCCACGGTGGATTCCGTGAGGTTTTACGGTGGATTCCGTAAACTTAGATGACCGGGGCTCATACGCAAAGAGGATTCTTCGTGCGAGAAGTTGATGGGGACGCCTGTCCTTTTCGGGCGTTTCATTAATTTAGTGTGTACATGGGTGATTCCATAGCGGGTGATTCCGCAAAATGCATATTAAATTAATAAACGTTTATGAGTTTAGAGTGCGCACTCGTAATAAATTAAGGTTAGGATTTATTTCTAACCAGTTGATTTATTTATGTAGCTGAAGACTGCTAGGTATTCACTTTTGTCGGTTTAATTGTGTTATTTTACTAACGATTGTGAATGCTTCAGTTGATGTGTAGAGATAGCAGCAGTGGCGGAGGAAAGCATTGGAGTCTAGCGGGTTTTCGACCTTTGGACTATATTTTGATAGGCGCCATGCCTATATTTTGTTATGTCTATAGAGACATCGATTATTTATTATTATTTTGTATGCGCTTATGCGCCTGGATATGTTATTTCTATTTGGACATTGAGATTGGGCGTGCCAGACTCTTTGGGCACCATCCATTAGCTTTATTTTCCTATTTTTGGTAGAAAGCAAACTCAAAAGCTAAAAGCTTGTCATATTTTTGTAATTGGGCTATTTTTGAGCATAAAGATTGGAAATATACATTAAATACATGCTTTGTGAAGCGCTCACACAAGGCATGGGGGAGATTGAACCCAATTTGTCTCTTGTCTCATGTCGTGCTTGCTTTTACATTGGTCTTTGTGCTAAAAAGTAGAGTACTTTTGTTCTTGGGGACCTTTGGGAATTCACTACGTGAGCTACCTGCGTCCGATCTGCGCACCAGTGGTATTCCACGGTGGATTCCGTGAGGTTTTACGGTGGATTCCGTAAACTTAGATGACCGGGGCTCATACGCAAAGAGGATTCTTCGTGCGAGAAGTTGATGGGGACGCCTGTCCTTTTCGGGCGTTTCATTAATTTAGTGTGTACATGGGTGATTCCATAGCGGGTGATTCCGCAAAATGCATATTAAATTAATAAACGTTTATGAGTTTAGAGTGCGCACTCGTAATAAATTAAGGTTAGGATTTATTTCTAACCAGTTGATTTATTTATGTAGCTGAAGACTGCTAGGTATTCACTTTTGTCGGTTTAATTGTGTTATTTTACTAACGATTGTGAATGCTTCAGTTGATGTGTAGAGATAGCAGCAGTGGCGGAGGAAAGCATTGGAGTCTAGCGGGTTTTCGACCTTTGGACTATATTTTGATAGGCGCCATGCCTATATTTTGTTATGTCTATAGAGACATCGATTATTTATTATTATTTTGTATGCGCTTATGCGCCTGGATATGTTATTTCTATTTGGACATTGAGATTGGGCGTGCCAGACTCTTTGGGCACCATCCATTAGCTTTATTTTCCTATTTTTGGTAGAAAGCAAACTCAAAAGCTAAAAGCTTGTCATATTTTTGTAATTGGGCTATTTTTGAGCATAAAGATTGGAAATATACATTAAATACATGCTTTGTGAAGCGCTCACACAAGGCATGGGGGAGATTGAACCCAATTTGTCTCTTGTCTCATGTCGTGCTTGCTTTTACATTGGTCTTTGTGCTAAAAAGTAGAGTACTTTTGTTCTTGGGGACCTTTGGGAATTCACTACGTGAGCTACCTGCGTCCGATCTGCGCACCAGTGGTATTCCACGGTGGATTCCGTGAGGTTTTACGGTGGATTCCGTAAACTTAGATGACCGGGGCTCATACGCAAAGAGGATTCTTCGTGCGAGAAGTTGATGGGGACGCCTGTCCTTTTCGGGCGTTTCATTAATTTAGTGTGTACATGGGTGATTCCATAGCGGGTGATTCCGCAAAATGCATATTAAATTAATAAACGTTTATGAGTTTAGAGTGCGCACTCGTAATAAATTAAGGTTAGGATTTATTTCTAACCAGTTGATTTATTTATGTAGCTGAAGACTGCTAGGTATTCACTTTTGTCGGTTTAATTGTGTTATTTTACTAACGATTGTGAATGCTTCAGTTGATGTGTAGAGATAGCAGCAGTGGCGGAGGAAAGCATTGGAGTCTAGCGGGTTTTCGACCTTTGGACTATATTTTGATAGGCGCCATGCCTATATTTTGTTATGTCTATAGAGACATCGATTATTTATTATTATTTTGTATGCGCTTATGCGCCTGGATATGTTATTTCTATTTGGACATTGAGATTGGGCGTGCCAGACTCTTTGGGCACCATCCATTAGCTTTATTTTCCTATTTTTGGTAGAAAGCAAACTCAAAAGCTAAAAGCTTGTCATATTTTTGTAATTGGGCTATTTTTGAGCATAAAGATTGGAAATATACATTAAATACATGCTTTGTGAAGCGCTCACACAAGGCATGGGGGAGATTGAACCCAATTTGTCTCTTGTCTCATGTCGTGCTTGCTTTTACATTGGTCTTTGTGCTAAAAAGTAGAGTACTTTTGTTCTTGGGGACCTTTGGGAATTCACTACGTGAGCTACCTGCGTCCGATCTGCGCACCAGTGGTATTCCACGGTGGATTCCGTGAGGTTTTACGGTGGATTCCGTAAACTTAGATGACCGGGGCTCATACGCAAAGAGGATTCTTCGTGCGAGAAGTTGATGGGGACGCCTGTCCTTTTCGGGCGTTTCATTAATTTAGTGTGTACATGGGTGATTCCATAGCGGGTGATTCCGCAAAATGCATATTAAATTAATAAACGTTTATGAGTTTAGAGTGCGCACTCGTAATAAATTAAGGTTAGGATTTATTTCTAACCAGTTGATTTATTTATGTAGCTGAAGACTGCTAGGTATTCACTTTTGTCGGTTTAATTGTGTTATTTTACTAACGATTGTGAATGCTTCAGTTGATGTGTAGAGATAGCAGCAGTGGCGGAGGAAAGCATTGGAGTCTAGCGGGTTTTCGACCTTTGGACTATATTTTGATAGGCGCCATGCCTATATTTTGTTATGTCTATAGAGACATCGATTATTTATTATTATTTTGTATGCGCTTATGCGCCTGGATATGTTATTTCTATTTGGACATTGAGATTGGGCGTGCCAGACTCTTTGGGCACCATCCATTAGCTTTATTTTCCTATTTTTGGTAGAAAGCAAACTCAAAAGCTAAAAGCTTGTCATATTTTTGTAATTGGGCTATTTTTGAGCATAAAGATTGGAAATATACATTAAATACATGCTTTGTGAAGCGCTCACACAAGGCATGGGGGAGATTGAACCCAATTTGTCTCTTGTCTCATGTCGTGCTTGCTTTTACATTGGTCTTTGTGCTAAAAAGTAGAGTACTTTTGTTCTTGGGGACCTTTGGGAATTCACTACGTGAGCTACCTGCGTCCGATCTGCGCACCAGTGGTATTCCACGGTGGATTCCGTGAGGTTTTACGGTGGATTCCGTAAACTTAGATGACCGGGGCTCATACGCAAAGAGGATTCTTCGTGCGAGAAGTTGATGGGGACGCCTGTCCTTTTCGGGCGTTTCATTAATTTAGTGTGTACATGGGTGATTCCATAGCGGGTGATTCCGCAAAATGCATATTAAATTAATAAACGTTTATGAGTTTAGAGTGCGCACTCGTAATAAATTAAGGTTAGGATTTATTTCTAACCAGTTGATTTATTTATGTAGCTGAAGACTGCTAGGTATTCACTTTTGTCGGTTTAATTGTGTTATTTTACTAACGATTGTGAATGCTTCAGTTGATGTGTAGAGATAGCAGCAGTGGCGGAGGAAAGCATTGGAGTCTAGCGGGTTTTCGACCTTTGGACTATATTTTGATAGGCGCCATGCCTATATTTTGTTATGTCTATAGAGACATCGATTATTTATTATTATTTTGTATGCGCTTATGCGCCTGGATATGTTATTTCTATTTGGACATTGAGATTGGGCGTGCCAGACTCTTTGGGCACCATCCATTAGCTTTATTTTCCTATTTTTGGTAGAAAGCAAACTCAAAAGCTAAAAGCTTGTCATATTTTTGTAATTGGGCTATTTTTGAGCATAAAGATTGGAAATATACATTAAATACATGCTTTGTGAAGCGCTCACACAAGGCATGGGGGAGATTGAACCCAATTTGTCTCTTGTCTCATGTCGTGCTTGCTTTTACATTGGTCTTTGTGCTAAAAAGTAGAGTACTTTTGTTCTTGGGGACCTTTGGGAATTCACTACGTGAGCTACCTGCGTCCGATCTGCGCACCAGTGGTATTCCACGGTGGATTCCGTGAGGTTTTACGGTGGATTCCGTAAACTTAGATGACCGGGGCTCATACGCAAAGAGGATTCTTCGTGCGAGAAGTTGATGGGGACGCCTGTCCTTTTCGGGCGTTTCATTAATTTAGTGTGTACATGGGTGATTCCATAGCGGGTGATTCCGCAAAATGCATATTAAATTAATAAACGTTTATGAGTTTAGAGTGCGCACTCGTAATAAATTAAGGTTAGGATTTATTTCTAACCAGTTGATTTATTTATGTAGCTGAAGACTGCTAGGTATTCACTTTTGTCGGTTTAATTGTGTTATTTTACTAACGATTGTGAATGCTTCAGTTGATGTGTAGAGATAGCAGCAGTGGCGGAGGAAAGCATTGGAGTCTAGCGGGTTTTCGACCTTTGGACTATATTTTGATAGGCGCCATGCCTATATTTTGTTATGTCTATAGAGACATCGATTATTTATTATTATTTTGTATGCGCTTATGCGCCTGGATATGTTATTTCTATTTGGACATTGAGATTGGGCGTGCCAGACTCTTTGGGCACCATCCATTAGCTTTATTTTCCTATTTTTGGTAGAAAGCAAACTCAAAAGCTAAAAGCTTGTCATATTTTTGTAATTGGGCTATTTTTGAGCATAAAGATTGGAAATATACATTAAATACATGCTTTGTGAAGCGCTCACACAAGGCATGGGGGAGATTGAACCCAATTTGTCTCTTGTCTCATGTCGTGCTTGCTTTTACATTGGTCTTTGTGCTAAAAAGTAGAGTACTTTTGTTCTTGGGGACCTTTGGGAATTCACTACGTGAGCTACCTGCGTCCGATCTGCGCACCAGTGGTATTCCACGGTGGATTCCGTGAGGTTTTACGGTGGATTCCGTAAACTTAGATGACCGGGGCTCATACGCAAAGAGGATTCTTCGTGCGAGAAGTTGATGGGGACGCCTGTCCTTTTCGGGCGTTTCATTAATTTAGTGTGTACATGGGTGATTCCATAGCGGGTGATTCCGCAAAATGCATATTAAATTAATAAACGTTTATGAGTTTAGAGTGCGCACTCGTAATAAATTAAGGTTAGGATTTATTTCTAACCAGTTGATTTATTTATGTAGCTGAAGACTGCTAGGTATTCACTTTTGTCGGTTTAATTGTGTTATTTTACTAACGATTGTGAATGCTTCAGTTGATGTGTAGAGATAGCAGCAGTGGCGGAGGAAAGCATTGGAGTCTAGCGGGTTTTCGACCTTTGGACTATATTTTGATAGGCGCCATGCCTATATTTTGTTATGTCTATAGAGACATCGATTATTTATTATTATTTTGTATGCGCTTATGCGCCTGGATATGTTATTTCTATTTGGACATTGAGATTGGGCGTGCCAGACTCTTTGGGCACCATCCATTAGCTTTATTTTCCTATTTTTGGTAGAAAGCAAACTCAAAAGCTAAAAGCTTGTCATATTTTTGTAATTGGGCTATTTTTGAGCATAAAGATTGGAAATATACATTAAATACATGCTTTGTGAAGCGCTCACACAAGGCATGGGGGAGATTGAACCCAATTTGTCTCTTGTCTCATGTCGTGCTTGCTTTTACATTGGTCTTTGTGCTAAAAAGTAGAGTACTTTTGTTCTTGGGGACCTTTGGGAATTCACTACGTGAGCTACCTGCGTCCGATCTGCGCACCAGTGGTATTCCACGGTGGATTCCGTGAGGTTTTACGGTGGATTCCGTAAACTTAGATGACCGGGGCTCATACGCAAAGAGGATTCTTCGTGCGAGAAGTTGATGGGGACGCCTGTCCTTTTCGGGCGTTTCATTAATTTAGTGTGTACATGGGTGATTCCATAGCGGGTGATTCCGCAAAATGCATATTAAATTAATAAACGTTTATGAGTTTAGAGTGCGCACTCGTAATAAATTAAGGTTAGGATTTATTTCTAACCAGTTGATTTATTTATGTAGCTGAAGACTGCTAGGTATTCACTTTTGTCGGTTTAATTGTGTTATTTTACTAACGATTGTGAATGCTTCAGTTGATGTGTAGAGATAGCAGCAGTGGCGGAGGAAAGCATTGGAGTCTAGCGGGTTTTCGACCTTTGGACTATATTTTGATAGGCGCCATGCCTATATTTTGTTATGTCTATAGAGACATCGATTATTTATTATTATTTTGTATGCGCTTATGCGCCTGGATATGTTATTTCTATTTGGACATTGAGATTGGGCGTGCCAGACTCTTTGGGCACCATCCATTAGCTTTATTTTCCTATTTTTGGTAGAAAGCAAACTCAAAAGCTAAAAGCTTGTCATATTTTTGTAATTGGGCTATTTTTGAGCATAAAGATTGGAAATATACATTAAATGCATGCTTTGTGAAGCGCTCACACAAGGCATGGGGGAGATTGAACCCAATTTGTCTCTTGTCTCATGTCGTGCTTGCTTTTACATTGGTCTTTGTGCTAAAAAGTAGAGTACTTTTGTTCTTGGGGACCTTTGGGAATTCACTACGTGAGCTACCTGCGTCCGATCTGCGCACCAGTGGTATTCCACGGTGGATTCCGTGAGGTTTTACGGTGGATTCCGTAAACTTAGATGACCGGGGCTCATACGCAAAGAGGATTCTTCGTGCGAGAAGTTGATGGGGACGCCTGTCCTTTTCGGGCGTTTCATTAATTTAGTGTGTACATGGGTGATTCCATAGCGGGTGATTCCGCAAAATGCATATTAAATTAATAAACGTTTATGAGTTTAGAGTGCGCACTCGTAATAAATTAAGGTTAGGATTTATTTCTAACCAGTTGATTTATTTATGTAGCTGAAGACTGCTAGGTATTCACTTTTGTCGGTTTAATTGTGTTATTTTACTAACGATTGTGAATGCTTCAGTTGATGTGTAGAGATAGCAGCAGTGGCGGAGGAAAGCATTGGAGTCTAGCGGGTTTTCGACCTTTGGACTATATTTTGATAGGCGCCATGCCTATATTTTGTTATGTCTATAGAGACATCGATTATTTATTATTATTTTGTATGCGCTTATGCGCCTGGATATGTTATTTCTATTTGGACATTGAGATTGGGCGTGCCAGACTCTTTGGGCACCATCCATTAGCTTTATTTTCCTATTTTTGGTAGAAAGCAAACTCAAAAGCTAAAAGCTTGTCATATTTTTGTAATTGGGCTATTTTTGAGCATAAAGATTGGAAATATACATTAAATACATGCTTTGTGAAGCGCTCACACAAGGCATGGGGGAGATTGAACCCAATTTGTCTCTTGTCTCATGTCGTGCTTGCTTTTACATTGGTCTTTGTGCTAAAAAGTAGAGTACTTTTGTTCTTGGGGACCTTTGGGAATTCACTACGTGAGCTACCTGCGTCCGATCTGCGCACCAGTGGTATTCCACGGTGGATTCCGTGAGGTTTTACGGTGGATTCCGTAAACTTAGATGACCGGGGCTCATACGCAAAGAGGATTCTTCGTGCGAGAAGTTGATGGGGACGCCTGTCCTTTTCGGGCGTTTCATTAATTTAGTGTGTACATGGGTGATTCCATAGCGGGTGATTCCGCAAAATGCATATTAAATTAATAAACGTTTATGAGTTTAGAGTGCGCACTCGTAATAAATTAAGGTTAGGATTTATTTCTAACCAGTTGATTTATTTATGTAGCTGAAGACTGCTAGGTATTCACTTTTGTCGGTTTAATTGTGTTATTTTACTAACGATTGTGAATGCTTCAGTTGATGTGTAGAGATAGCAGCAGTGGCGGAGGAAAGCATTGGAGTCTAGCGGGTTTTCGACCTTTGGACTATATTTTGATAGGCGCCATGCCTATATTTTGTTATGTCTATAGAGACATCGATTATTTATTATTATTTTGTATGCGCTTATGCGCCTGGATATGTTATTTCTATTTGGACATTGAGATTGGGCGTGCCAGACTCTTTGGGCACCATCCATTAGCTTTATTTTCCTATTTTTGGTAGAAAGCAAACTCAAAAGCTAAAAGCTTGTCATATTTTTGTAATTGGGCTATTTTTGAGCATAAAGATTGGAAATATACATTAAATACATGCTTTGTGAAGCGCTCACACAAGGCATGGGGGAGATTGAACCCAATTTGTCTCTTGTCTCATGTCGTGCTTGCTTTTACATTGGTCTTTGTGCTAAAAAGTAGAGTACTTTTGTTCTTGGGGACCTTTGGGAATTCACTACGTGAGCTACCTGCGTCCGATCTGCGCACCAGTGGTATTCCACGGTGGATTCCGTGAGGTTTTACGGTGGATTCCGTAAACTTAGATGACCGGGGCTCATACGCAAAGAGGATTCTTCGTGCGAGAAGTTGATGGGGACGCCTGTCCTTTTCGGGCGTTTCATTAATTTAGTGTGTACATGGGTGATTCCATAGCGGGTGATTCCGCAAAATGCATATTAAATTAATAAACGTTTATGAGTTTAGAGTGCGCACTCGTAATAAATTAAGGTTAGGATTTATTTCTAACCAGTTGATTTATTTATGTAGCTGAAGACTGCTAGGTATTCACTTTTGTCGGTTTAATTGTGTTATTTTACTAACGATTGTGAATGCTTCAGTTGATGTGTAGAGATAGCAGCAGTGGCGGAGGAAAGCATTGGAGTCTAGCGGGTTTTCGACCTTTGGACTATATTTTGATAGGCGCCATGCCTATATTTTGTTATGTCTATAGAGACATCGATTATTTATTATTATTTTGTATGCGCTTATGCGCCTGGATATGTTATTTCTATTTGGACATTGAGATTGGGCGTGCCAGACTCTTTGGGCACCATCCATTAGCTTTATTTTCCTATTTTTGGTAGAAAGCAAACTCAAAAGCTAAAAGCTTGTCATATTTTTGTAATTGGGCTATTTTTGAGCATAAAGATTGGAAATATACATTAAATGCATGCTTTGTGAAGCGCTCACACAAGGCATGGGGGAGATTGAACCCAATTTGTCTCTTGTCTCATGTCGTGCTTGCTTTTACATTGGTCTTTGTGCTAAAAAGTAGAGTACTTTTGTTCTTGGGGACCTTTGGGAATTCACTACGTGAGCTACCTGCGTCCGATCTGCGCACCAGTGGTATTCCACGGTGGATTCCGTGAGGTTTTACGGTGGATTCCGTAAACTTAGATGACCGGGGCTCATACGCAAAGAGGATTCTTCGTGCGAGAAGTTGATGGGGACGCCTGTCCTTTTCGGGCGTTTCATTAATTTAGTGTGTACATGGGTGATTCCATAGCGGGTGATTCCGCAAAATGCATATTAAATTAATAAACGTTTATGAGTTTAGAGTGCGCACTCGTAATAAATTAAGGTTAGGATTTATTTCTAACCAGTTGATTTATTTATGTAGCTGAAGACTGCTAGGTATTCACTTTTGTCGGTTTAATTGTGTTATTTTACTAACGATTGTGAATGCTTCAGTTGATGTGTAGAGATAGCAGCAGTGGCGGAGGAAAGCATTGGAGTCTAGCGGGTTTTCGACCTTTGGACTATATTTTGATAGGCGCCATGCCTATATTTTGTTATGTCTATAGAGACATCGATTATTTATTATTATTTTGTATGCGCTTATGCGCCTGGATATGTTATTTCTATTTGGACATTGAGATTGGGCGTGCCAGACTCTTTGGGCACCATCCATTAGCTTTATTTTCCTATTTTTGGTAGAAAGCAAACTCAAAAGCTAAAAGCTTGTCATATTTTTGTAATTGGGCTATTTTTGAGCATAAAGATTGGAAATATACATTAAATACATGCTTTGTGAAGCGCTCACACAAGGCATGGGGGAGATTGAACCCAATTTGTCTCTTGTCTCATGTCGTGCTTGCTTTTACATTGGTCTTTGTGCTAAAAAGTAGAGTACTTTTGTTCTTGGGGACCTTTGGGAATTCACTACGTGAGCTACCTGCGTCCGATCTGCGCACCAGTGGTATTCCACGGTGGATTCCGTGAGGTTTTACGGTGGATTCCGTAAACTTAGATGACCGGGGCTCATACGCAAAGAGGATTCTTCGTGCGAGAAGTTGATGGGGACGCCTGTCCTTTTCGGGCGTTTCATTAATTTAGTGTGTACATGGGTGATTCCATAGCGGGTGATTCCGCAAAATGCATATTAAATTAATAAACGTTTATGAGTTTAGAGTGCGCACTCGTAATAAATTAAGGTTAGGATTTATTTCTAACCAGTTGATTTATTTATGTAGCTGAAGACTGCTAGGTATTCACTTTTGTCGGTTTAATTGTGTTATTTTACTAACGATTGTGAATGCTTCAGTTGATGTGTAGAGATAGCAGCAGTGGCGGAGGAAAGCATTGGAGTCTAGCGGGTTTTCGACCTTTGGACTATATTTTGATAGGCGCCATGCCTATATTTTGTTATGTCTATAGAGACATCGATTATTTATTATTATTTTGTATGCGCTTATGCGCCTGGATATGTTATTTCTATTTGGACATTGAGATTGGGCGTGCCAGACTCTTTGGGCACCATCCATTAGCTTTATTTTCCTATTTTTGGTAGAAAGCAAACTCAAAAGCTAAAAGCTTGTCATATTTTTGTAATTGGGCTATTTTTGAGCATAAAGATTGGAAATATACATTAAATACATGCTTTGTGAAGCGCTCACACAAGGCATGGGGGAGATTGAACCCAATTTGTCTCTTGTCTCATGTCGTGCTTGCTTTTACATTGGTCTTTGTGCTAAAAAGTAGAGTACTTTTGTTCTTGGGGACCTTTGGGAATTCACTACGTGAGCTACCTGCGTCCGATCTGCGCACCAGTGGTATTCCACGGTGGATTCCGTGAGGTTTTACGGTGGATTCCGTAAACTTAGATGACCGGGGCTCATACGCAAAGAGGATTCTTCGTGCGAGAAGTTGATGGGGACGCCTGTCCTTTTCGGGCGTTTCATTAATTTAGTGTGTACATGGGTGATTCCATAGCGGGTGATTCCGCAAAATGCATATTAAATTAATAAACGTTTATGAGTTTAGAGTGCGCACTCGTAATAAATTAAGGTTAGGATTTATTTCTAACCAGTTGATTTATTTATGTAGCTGAAGACTGCTAGGTATTCACTTTTGTCGGTTTAATTGTGTTATTTTACTAACGATTGTGAATGCTTCAGTTGATGTGTAGAGATAGCAGCAGTGGCGGAGGAAAGCATTGGAGTCTAGCGGGTTTTCGACCTTTGGACTATATTTTGATAGGCGCCATGCCTATATTTTGTTATGTCTATAGAGACATCGATTATTTATTATTATTTTGTATGCGCTTATGCGCCTGGATATGTTATTTCTATTTGGACATTGAGATTGGGCGTGCCAGACTCTTTGGGCACCATCCATTAGCTTTATTTTCCTATTTTTGGTAGAAAGCAAACTCAAAAGCTAAAAGCTTGTCATATTTTTGTAATTGGGCTATTTTTGAGCATAAAGATTGGAAATATACATTAAATACATGCTTTGTGAAGCGCTCACACAAGGCATGGGGGAGATTGAACCCAATTTGTCTCTTGTCTCATGTCGTGCTTGCTTTTACATTGGTCTTTGTGCTAAAAAGTAGAGTACTTTTGTTCTTGGGGACCTTTGGGAATTCACTACGTGAGCTACCTGCGTCCGATCTGCGCACCAGTGGTATTCCACGGTGGATTCCGTGAGGTTTTACGGTGGATTCCGTAAACTTAGATGACCGGGGCTCATACGCAAAGAGGATTCTTCGTGCGAGAAGTTGATGGGGACGCCTGTCCTTTTCGGGCGTTTCATTAATTTAGTGTGTACATGGGTGATTCCATAGCGGGTGATTCCGCAAAATGCATATTAAATTAATAAACGTTTATGAGTTTAGAGTGCGCACTCGTAATAAATTAAGGTTAGGATTTATTTCTAACCAGTTGATTTATTTATGTAGCTGAAGACTGCTAGGTATTCACTTTTGTCGGTTTAATTGTGTTATTTTACTAACGATTGTGAATGCTTCAGTTGATGTGTAGAGATAGCAGCAGTGGCAGAGGAAAGCATTGGAGTCTAGCGGGTTTTCGACCTTTGGACTATATTTTGATAGGCGCCATGCCTATATTTTGTTATGTCTATAGAGACATCGATTATTTATTATTATTTTGTATGCGCTTATGCGCCTGGATATGTTATTTCTATTTGGACATTGAGATTGGGCGTGCCAGACTCTTTGGGCACCATCCATTAGCTTTATTTTCCTATTTTGGGTAGAAAGCAAACTCAAAAGCTAAAAGCTTGTCATATTTTTGTAATTGGGCTATTTTTGAGCATAAAGATTGGAAATATACATTAAATACATGCTTTGTGAAGCGCTCACACAAGGCATGGGGGAGATTGAACCCAATTTGTCTCTTGTCTCATGTCGTGCTTGCTTTTACATTGGTCTTTGTGCTAAAAAGTAGAGTACTTTTGTTCTTGGGGACCTTTGGGAATTCACTACGTGAGCTACCTGCGTCCGATCTGCGCACCAGTGGTATTCCACGGTGGATTCCGTGAGGTTTTACGGTGGATTCCGTAAACTTAGATGACCGGGGCTCATACGCAAAGAGGATTCTTCGTGCGAGAAGTTGATGGGGACGCCTGTCCTTTTCGGGCGTTTCATTAATTTAGTGTGTACATGGGTGATTCCATAGCGGGTGATTCCGCAAAATGAATATTAAATTAATAAACGTTTATGAGTTTAGAGTGCGCACTCGTAATAAATTAAGGTTAGGATTTATTTCTAACCAGTTGATTTATTTATGTAGCTGAAGACTGCTAGGTATTCACTTTTGTCGGTTTAATTGTGTTATTTTACTAACGATTGTGAATGCTTCAGTTGATGTGTAGAGATAGCAGCAGTGGCGGAGGAAAGCATTGGAGTCTAGCGGGTTTTCGACCTTTGGACTATATTTTGATAGGCGCCATGCCTATATTTTGTTATGTCTATAGAGACATCGATTATTTATTATTATTTTGTATGCGCTTATGCGCCTGGATATGTTATTTCTATTTGGACATTGAGATTGGGCGTGCCAGACTCTTTGGGCACCATCCATTAGCTTTATTTTCCTATTTTTGGTAGAAAGCAAACTCAAAAGCTAAAAGCTTGTCATATTTTTGTAATTGGGCTATTTTTGAGCATAAAGATTGGAAATATACATTAAATACATGCTTTGTGAAGCGCTCACACAAGGCATGGGGGAGATTGAACCCAATTTGTCTCTTGTCTCATGTCGTGCTTGCTTTTACATTGGTCTTTGTGCTAAAAAGTAGAGTACTTTTGTTCTTGGGGACCTTTGGGAATTCACTACGTGAGCTACCTGCGTCCGATCTGCGCACCAGTGGTATTCCACGGTGGATTCCGTGAGGTTTTACGGTGGATTCCGTAAACTTAGATGACCGGGGCTCATACGCAAAGAGGATTCTTCGTGCGAGAAGTTGATGGGGACGCCTGTCCTTTTCGGGCGTTTCATTAATTTAGTGTGTACATGGGTGATTCCATAGCGGGTGATTCCGCAAAATGCATATTAAATTAATAAACGTTTATGAGTTTAGAGTGCGCACTCGTAATAAATTAAGGTTAGGATTTATTTCTAACCAGTTGATTTATTTATGTAGCTGAAGACTGCTAGGTATTCACTTTTGTCGGTTTAATTGTGTTATTTTACTAACGATTGTGAATGCTTCAGTTGATGTGTAGAGATAGCAGCAGTGGCGGAGGAAAGCATTGGAGTCTAGCGGGTTTTCGACCTTTGGACTATATTTTGATAGGCGCCATGCCTATATTTTGTTATGTCTATAGAGACATCGATTATTTATTATTATTTTGTATGCGCTTATGCGCCTGGATATGTTATTTCTATTTGGACATTGAGATTGGGCGTGCCAGACTCTTTGGGCACCATCCATTAGCTTTATTTTCCTATTTTTGGTAGAAAGCAAACTCAAAAGCTAAAAGCTTGTCATATTTTTGTAATTGGGCTATTTTTGAGCATAAAGATTGGAAATATACATTAAATACATGCTTTGTGAAGCGCTCACACAAGGCATGGGGGAGATTGAACCCAATTTGTCTCTTGTCTCATGTCGTGCTTGCTTTTACATTGGTCTTTGTGCTAAAAAGTAGAGTACTTTTGTTCTTGGGGACCTTTGGGAATTCACTACGTGAGCTACCTGCGTCCGATCTGCGCACCAGTGGTATTCCACGGTGGATTCCGTGAGGTTTTACGGTGGATTCCGTAAACTTAGATGACCGGGGCTCATACGCAAAGAGGATTCTTCGTGCGAGAAGTTGATGGGGACGCCTGTCCTTTTCGGGCGTTTCATTAATTTAGTGTGTACATGGGTGATTCCATAGCGGGTGATTCCGCAAAATGCATATTAAATTAATAAACGTTTATGAGTTTAGAGTGTGCACTCGTAATAAATTAAGGTTAGGATTTATTTCTAACCAGTTGATTTATTTATGTAGCTGAAGACTGCTAGGTATTCACTTTTGTCGGTTTAATTGTGTTATTTTACTAACGATTGTGAATGCTTCAGTTGATGTGTAGAGATAGCAGCAGTGGCGGAGGAAAGCATTGGAGTCTAGCGGGTTTTCGACCTTTGGACTATATTTTGATAGGCGCCATGCCTATATTTTGTTATGTCTATAGAGACATCGATTATTTATTATTATTTTGTATGCGCTTATGCGCCTGGATATGTTATTTCTATTTGGACATTGAGATTGGGCGTGCCAGACTCTTTGGGCACCATCCATTAGCTTTATTTTCCTATTTTTGGTAGAAAGCAAACTCAAAAGCTAAAAGCTTGTCATATTTTTGTAATTGGGCTATTTTTGAGCATAAAGATTGGAAATATACATTAAATACATGCTTTGTGAAGCGCTCACACAAGGCATGGGGGAGATTGAACCCAATTTGTCTCTTGTCTCATGTCGTGCTTGCTTTTACATTGGTCTTTGTGCTAAAAAGTAGAGTACTTTTGTTCTTGGGGACCTTTGGGAATTCACTACGTGAGCTACCTGCGTCCGATCTGCGCACCAGTGGTATTCCACGGTGGATTCCGTGAGGTTTTACGGTGGATTCCGTAAACTTAGATGACCGGGGCTCATACGCAAAGAGGATTCTTCGTGCGAGAAGTTGATGGGGACGCCTGTCCTTTTCGGGCGTTTCATTAATTTAGTGTGTACATGGGTGATTCCATAGCGGGTGATTCCGCAAAATGCATATTAAATTAATAAACGTTTATGAGTTTAGAGTGCGCACTCGTAATAAATTAAGGTTAGGATTTATTTCTAACCAGTTGATTTATTTATGTAGCTGAAGACTGCTAGGTATTCACTTTTGTCGGTTTAATTGTGTTATTTTACTAACGATTGTGAATGCTTCAGTTGATGTGTAGAGATAGCAGCAGTGGCGGAGGAAAGCATTGGAGTCTAGCGGGTTTTCGACCTTTGGACTATATTTTGATAGGCGCCATGCCTATATTTTGTTATGTCTATAGAGACATCGATTATTTATTATTATTTTGTATGCGCTTATGCGCCTGGATATGTTATTTCTATTTGGACATTGAGATTGGGCGTGCCAGACTCTTTGGGCACCATCCATTAGCTTTATTTTCCTATTTTTGGTAGAAAGCAAACTCAAAAGCTAAAAGCTTGTCATATTTTTGTAATTGGGCTATTTTTGAGCATAAAGATTGGAAATATACATTAAATACATGCTTTGTGAAGCGCTCACACAAGGCATGGGGGAGATTGAACCCAATTTGTCTCTTGTCTCATGTCGTGCTTGCTTTTACATTGGTCTTTGTGCTAAAAAGTAGAGTACTTTTGTTCTTGGGGACCTTTGGGAATTCACTACGTGAGCTACCTGCGTCCGATCTGCGCACCAGTGGTATTCCACGGTGGATTCCGTGAGGTTTTACGGTGGATTCCGTAAACTTAGATGACCGGGGCTCATACGCAAAGAGGATTCTTCGTGCGAGAAGTTGATGGGGACGCCTGTCCTTTTCGGGCGTTTCATTAATTTAGTGTGTACATGGGTGATTCCATAGCGGGTGATTCCGCAAAATGCATATTAAATTAATAAACGTTTATGAGTTTAGAGTGCGCACTCGTAATAAATTAAGGTTAGGATTTATTTCTAACCAGTTGATTTATTTATGTAGCTGAAGACTGCTAGGTATTCACTTTTGTCGGTTTAATTGTGTTATTTTACTAACGATTGTGAATGCTTCAGTTGATGTGTAGAGATAGCAGCAGTGGCGGAGGAAAGCATTGGAGTCTAGCGGGTTTTCGACCTTTGGACTATATTTTGAAAGGCGCCATGCCTATATTTTGTTATGTCTATAGAGACATCGATTATTTATTATTATTTTGTATGCGCTTATGCGCCTGGATATGTTATTTCTATTTGGACATTGAGATTGGGCATGCCAGACTCTTTGGGCACCATCCATTAGCTTTATTTTCCTATTTTTGGTAGAAAGCAAACTCAAAAGCTAAAAGCTTGTCATATTTTTGTAATTGGGCTATTTTTGAGCATAAAGATTGGAAATATACATTAAATACATGCTTTGTGAAGCGCTCACACAAGGCATGGGGGAGATTGAACCCAATTTGTCTCTTGTCTCATGTCGTGCTTGCTTTTACATTGGTCTTTGTGCTAAAAAGTAGAGTACTTTTGTTCTTGGGGACCTTTGGGAATTCACTACGTGAGCTACTTGCGTCCGATCTGCGCACCACTCCTCTACCATCACTTGTTCGTTGTGTTAGAGATTATCTTTTTAATAGTCCAATTCTTATTCTTAATTAAGCACCTTATTTTCATGGTTGTGTGAGGATTTTTTAATTCATTAAAAGAATATTGCGAATGTATTAAAGATTGAGGAGTATTACATAACATTGTTGTCAATATTGATACATAAGCATTTGCAATAACCTAATAGACCTTGCTCACCATTCTCAACATAAGTGAGAAACTAAGAAACAAAATTAAAGGGAGAATTTAGGATAGTACTAAGGCCACTTAGACACAAGGAACCCTCAAACCAAAGATCAATATTTTTGTCTCTCTTTGAATGAGATTAGGAAGTCATTGTTACATCTAGGCTATGCTTACTAGAAGGGATCTTTAATATGATTGGGTAAATTTTGAGATAAGAATTATATATATATATATATATATATATATATATATATATATATATATATATATATATATATATATGGAAAAAAATGAATGTGACTTGCTAGGTGCCACTTTTGGAAAAGTGGTAGATCCCATCTTTAGATAAAAAGGGTTGTTACCATGGTGAAATGAAAGGGAGATTCCATTCTTTTTACATGGGGTTCACAAAAAAAAGTATGGTGGAGCTTAGGACTGTAGGGGATCTTATATGGCAAAAAGGCATGTTATGATAACCATAATCAAGGGACCAATGCCAATTTAGGGTCTCCTCATCCATTCCTATGAGGACCTTCTAGAGTCTATATGTGTTGTGACATCGATAGGATGACTACATTCAACAAGACATATTCTCAAAGCTAAAATTGGTGAAGATAAATCAAAATGATGAGTAATAGTATAAATCTGATGAAGAGTAAGATGCAAATATTTAACTAAACTACTACAGATGTATTACTTTCTCCATCTTTGTGTATGTCTCTGATGCAAGGTTTCCTAAACTATGAGAGGTGCTGGAAATTAATAAAGATGTACATAGATGTGCACACACATATGTGTGCTCGTGCATGTGCACCCCTTGCACACGAATGCACACACACACACACACACACACACACTCTCTCTCTCTCTCTCTCTCTCTCTCTCTCTCAAAAACAGCTTCCTTAATTAGCCAATTAATCATTGGTTCCTTCACATAACTTAAGCACTGACATAGAAAAACAATGTCAAACAAGTTTCTTTTCAACAATTGATCTTATTTATCGGTCTTCGGAATACATCATATAATCCAACCCGAAGGCTAATCCATAATCCGCTCGAAGGCAATCCATAATCTACCCGAAGGCAATCGAGCAATCCTCAGGGATTGCTAATCCAAGTTTTCGCCCGTAGACTAGTATGCAGGCCTCGAGATTCAATCTCGAGTCATGTCGGCCTCTTGTGCAGGACCCAGAGGCAAAGGATTTATGGCCAAATCCCCCCTGTCACCCAAGCATCCTCGTGCTCCAAGTAGCACCCACGGAGAGACCTCTTGCGGTGGGTTTGGTCCACATACCCGGCACGGCTAACAACCCCCTTGGATAGGGTGAGGCAGACAGTCCGGGGTAACTCACACTGCCTCTCCCTCCAGGCCTTCAACCTGAAGCATTAATTATTTTTCCATCTTTAGTTCATTGAGCAAAGAAGTACAAACAGTGCTCCTAACTATACAAACACAAATCAATCCAATGGTCATCTGTTTGGCCAACTGCTAAGGTGTGAATCCTCTTCTCTGAACGCATCCAGCATTCGATCCGGGATCAATTGCGACTTGGCAAGATTCCCAAGGGTTTTGTTGTTTGTTTACCCTTTCATCCTTGGGTTAGGGTTTATATCCTATCAACCCAAATTAACCAACACCTTATGTTCCTTAAACTAAGATAGTAAATCCTAGGCAACCTTGTCGCCCTAACTTGATTGGTCAATTTCTTGTGAGGCAATTCATAGTTACCCTATCTTGGCAACTCAGCCTCACCGAAGGGATATGTAACAGGATGACTACTCATCCTCTTGCAAATTAACTTGTACTTAGATCCTACCAACCCTTGTTCTAAAGAGTGGCAAATCTATCTTTGTGACTTAAACACAAAGCCATGCGACATTGCAACTTGTTGTATGAGACAAGTGTCGCACCTAACTTGTGGGATCATTTCTTCCATCAAACAACATTCCTTAGTCAAGAAATACATTTGGTCAAGATGTAGGGTTTGGGATGTCCTCTTAACCCAACCCAACCCTAACCTTACTAGGCCGATAACATTTGGCCCTAGGGTTTCTAATTTCAAATGGAAGTCTAGTATTTGGCCAATTTACCCTAGGGTAAAACCCTAGATCATTATTGTATGGGCGTCCAATTAACCCTAACATTGTGTGAATGTGGGTAGGACCTTTGGGTTTGAAAGTCTTGACTTGGCATCCCAAGTGCGATATTAGGTAGAATTTTTAGTGTACTAAACTCTACCTAGCACATTGAGGTAACCATCGTTTGAGTTACACTATTGCAAGCGAATTACCTAATCGATCTAATGGTCTTGCAACTAGAGGTGATCTTTCCTTAGAAGAGATGCAAATCCTTTTCCTAAGAGATGTAAATAATTGCAAAACATAACATCCCATACAAATATGCGATGCATAGACTTTTCCTTCTATGCAGCTAAAAGATTTCAATGATCATTTCTTTTCCCTTGCCTAAAACTATAATGATGCAACGAAACTAAGCTTTAATGAATGACAATTAAGGACTAACTCGTATAGAAACCTACGTTGAGTTTTAACAAGAGCTATACCTATAAACCCTTTGTCCAATGCATTGAATTCATGATTTAATATAAAATGCATCTTTTTCTAAAACAACTTCAATAAAGAAGTTCATGCATGATGAATGTCATAAGACTATTGTTGACTTAATCCGTTCAGCAGCACTCAACCCAACTTTAAAATGCAAGCATCCTCGCATGCAACAAGTAAGTTCATGGTTTCCTTTTCATGCAATGCAATTATTTAGACAATATTTAATGGCGTCTAAGATTAACCATTATACAAATCACGTTCATGAATTTAAATCATATGTGCAACATGCGACATAAACTCTGTCCTTCCTAGCACAATGTCATCTTCTAATTTATGCATCGTCAATCAGGAAAATTGCAACTACCTTTGTTGACAGGAGTGCAAGCAATTTCAATTAATTGACGATCTCCCTCTCCTTGGAGGCTTGGATTTAAGTTTTCTGGGAAAGCATGGGGGAACCAAGCCTATGGAGGCTTAAGATTAGAATATTCCAAGGAAGCTTCTAATATTTCTCTATCAGAATCGTGGAAAAAAAGACGTGATGATGGAGTGGGAAGGAGAGGGATGACGACGACGATGATAATAATGATGATGATGGTGGTCGAGGCGATGAAGGCGGCGGCCCGGCGGATGGCGTGGCATTTTTGTAGCAGGGCGGCGATGGCGGGCTACATGGCAGCATCTTCTCTCTCTCTTCTCTCCCCCTCCAAGCTCTAGGGGGGTTCATATAGAGTGTAAGGGGGGGGGAGATCCACACACGTGGAGGGAGGCATGATCCCCTCCCCCAACTCCTCTCAACCCCACTTAACTCACTCCCTCTCACACTCCTCTCCCCTGCTATGCATCGATTGAGGGGGAGGGGTTTATAATAAAAAAATTTGACATAATTTTAACCATTATCCATTTGCCTTTTCCGAAAAGTGTGTTCCCGTGTGGCTTGCGGGTTTTAGCCTTGGCCTTATTTGCACAATGTGGTTGGGGTTTATTATCGCGTGCGCGGGGTAAGGATTTAGCCACTGACATTATTCCATTGTGGGAAATAACTTAGCACTACTTTTGCGTGGGGCATGTAGTGGTCAAAATTCTTTAATATTTTGTGTGAAAATATTACATTCTCTCCCCCTTAGAGGAATCAAGATGTCCTCATCTCGAGAAGAACTGGGGGTATTGCTGGTTGAGAGTACTTTCATCCATCCAAGTGGCATCCTCCTCGGGATAATCTTTCCACTAGACAAGGTATTCTCTCAAGGTTCTGAATCTCAAATGTCTCTCCCTAACATCTAAGATCCTGTTAGGCCGTAGCTCAAGGACTCCTTGGCTAGGCATTACAACTTGTTGATCATCAAGCACATGACTAGGGTCAGGTACATACTTCTTCAGTAGGCTGATATATGGAACACATTATGAACTTTTAGGTTCTTGGGGAGTTGAAGTCTGTAAGCATTAGGCCCTAGGCACTTGAGAATCTTGTAGGGTCCACAATACCTTGGACTTAGCTTCTTGTATTCACCTAAGGATAGGGAACTCTTCTTTGGGTGTACACAAATGAGGACCATATCTCCTTCAGCGAAGGATCTGTCTTGACGTTTCAAATCCGCGTAAGCCTTTTGTCTATCTTTGGTGGCTTGGATGTCCTATCTTATTGACTTGATTTGGTCATCCATATCTTCCAGCATCTATTTTGAAGCTTCAACCCTTAAGGTTGGATCCGAGAAGTTTAAAGGACTTCGACAATCATGTCCATACAATGCTTGAAAAGGGGTCATCTAAATGCTTTGTTAGTAGGAAGCATTGTAGGGAAACTCAACCAGTGGCAAATATTGAATCCACTTTTTGGGTTCGCAACAACAATATGCTCTTAGCATATTCTCAATGACTTGGTTGACTTGCTTCGTTTGACCAGCGGTTTGGGGATGGTAAGTTCTACTGAAATAGAGTTGAGTCCCAATGGCTTCGAAGATAGCCCTCCAAAAGTGTGATGTGAAGAGAGTGTCACGATCACTAATGATTCTTCTGGGTAACCCATGTAGTTTGAATATTTCCTTGAAAAACAACCTCGCAATGTCTGAGGCTTTGTAATTTGTCTTGACAGGAATAAGATGTGTAACCTTGGTGAGCATATCCACCACAACCATAATGGAGTTGTATCCTCCCTGAACTTGGGGCAGGCCAACAATAAAGTCCATGCTGATGAATTCCCATTTCATTTGAGGAATGTCAAGTGGTTACAATTTCCCTGGCATTTTGACATGTTCAGCCTTAATGCATTGATAAGACAAACACTCAGTGACATATTTGAGAACGTTACCTTTAAGCCTCTCCCAATAATAGCTCTTTCTGACTGCATTGAGGGTCTTGGCATAGCTAGGATGTCTTGAAAAAGGGGAGTCATGGGCTTCCCAAAGTATCTTCTACTTCAGTGATTGGCTAACCGGTATACATAATCTCGTTCTATAGTAGACAAGTCCATTATTGATAGAGAATTCTAGATACTTTGCCTGTAGCTTCGGGTCCTGATCCTTGATGGGGATCTCCCTTAGCAATTTCTGATAGGTTGGATCATGGCATGCCTCCTCTTTAGCTAGCTCAAGTATTGGATTGTTTGGCATGGATACCTTTGTGGCTAAAGATCTTGCTGTTGATGGATCTTGTAAAATAAGAGAATTCAGAAATGCCTTGCGATTGAGTGCATCAACAACTACATTCTCCTAGGCCGGTATTTGATTTCAAAATCATATTCCTCTAGCACTTCAATCCATTGACATTGCCTCATGTTGAGCTCATTTTGGGTAAAGATCCATTTGAGAACTTTATGATTCGTTACTAGGGTAAACTTATTACCTAGCAAGTAGTGTCTCCAAACCTTGAGAGCATGGATGACAGCTAATAGCTCCAGATTGTGGGTAGCATAGTTCCTTTCATGACTCTTCAATTTCCTTGAAGAGTATGCTACAGGATGACCTTCTTGCATAAGCACACACCCTAAGGCAAGTGTGCTAGCATTAGTTATTACTTCAAACTCCTTACCAAGGTCCAGAAGTTTCAGGATAGGTGTTGATACCAAGCTTTTCTTTAGTTTATCAAAGCTAGATTGTTTAGTAGGTGACCATACAATTGATGTTTGCTTCTTCAGTAGATCCATCAGAGGCGCTGCAATCAAGGCATAGTTTTTGATAAAGACCCTATACCATCCTGTCAATCCAAGAAAACTATGTATTTCTTTGACAGTTGTTGGTGTTGGCCATTCCAGAACGTCTCTGACCTTGGCCGGATCTACCAAAATTCCTTTCGCTGATACAATGAATCCCAGATATTCAATTTGTCGCTTGAAAAATGCACACTTCTTCTTCTTGGCATAAAGCTTGTGTGGCCTCATTGTCTCAAGGACAATGCGAAGCTGGGGTTCATGATCTTCTTCCTGTTTGGAGTAGACTAAGGTATCGTCAAAGAAGATGAGTACGAAGTCATCAAGATATGGCCTAAAGATATCCTGCATTAGTCTGTTGAAGGTAACAGGAGAATTTGTCAGTCCGAATGACATGACTAGGAATTCAAAGTGTCCATAGCTTGTGCTGAATGCCGTCTTTGGGATATCTTCTTCCTTGATCCTTATCTGATAATATCTAGACCTGATATCAATCTTGGAGAAGATCTTCGCACCTTGAAGACGGTCAAGAAGTCATCTATTCTTGGAATGGGATATTTGTTCTTAATGGTTGATTGATTCAACCCTCTATAGTCAATACATAGCCGAAGCGTTCCATCCTTCTTCTTCTAGAATAGCACTGGAGCTCCCCATGGTGAATTGCTAGGACAGATGTAGCCTTGGTCTAATAGTTGCTTGAGTTGCTCCTTCAACTCAATCGCTTCCAGGATGGACATTCTATATGGTCTCTTTGCAATTGGTGCAACTCCTAGCGCTAGCTTGATTTCATGATCAACTTCCCTTTGAGGCAGAAGTTCTATCAGCTCTTCAGGAAATACGTCTGCATACTCCTTTAGCCATGAAGGTTCTTCACTAGACTCTTGATTTTGATCTAGCTTATTTAGCTTAATCAATAGTAAGGTAGCCCCTTTCTAACTCCTTTTATTATCCAAGATGCTTTGGCTAGTTGAATTTTTGGCTTTCCAGCCTCTCCTTGAGTTGCGACCAATTTCCCTTCAGAGTTTTGAAAGGAACTTGGCCCTTTCCACAGTAAATGTGGGCATCAATCGGTTTAAGGCAATCCATTCCAAGCAAACACTCATGGATACCTAGGTTCATATCCCTAAATCTGATCAAAGTCGACTTTCCTCCCAGTAGGAATTCCACCTTAGCAGTTTGCCTGGTATAAGTGACCTCACGACCATTTGCTAATTCCACAAGCAAGATGGGTGCATCTTTTATGGCTATTCCTAATCTTCTTGCACACACTGGTGAGATAAAGGAATGCATACTACCATAATCAATCAAGGTTTTGAAGCTTTTACCTTAATAGTCCGATGGAGTTTGAATCACCGAGAATTGGCGATTCGGGCCTTTCTTGTGAAGAGCGGCATGAACAGTTGCCCTCTCAAAGTCAGCTTCCATGGTTGGATCCTCTTCATCGCACTTCTCCTTGTTGGCAACACTGGTGGTCCTTCCTCTGGCCCTGACGGCAGCTCCTTGGCCATAGATGGTTCCTTGGGATGGTCCTTGACGTTGTTCTCCTTGGCCATAGATGGTTCCTTGGGATGGTCCTTGACGTTGTCCTCTGCCAAGCTTGGGACATTGCCTTTTGAAATGACCGGGCTCGTTGCAATGGAAGCAACGGAGATTGCAGCCATTACCTTGGGTAGGAATGAAATTGTTGGCAGCATTTGCCCTAGCTCTCTTCCTTTGTCCCTGATTTTGGCCTTGCGCTCTCTTTGCCTGGGACCAATACACTCCTTTGTTCTGATCCTTGTGAGACCAAGTCTTGTTATTTCTTGGCCGAGTCTGCACCTCCTGTATTATGGGCGTAGCTCGAAGAGCGCATCCTGAAGGTCTGTCGGGCGCATTGATTCGAGGCGGGTGTTTATGGGTGGGTTTAATCCAGCACAAAGCTTTGACACATGTTGTGTCATATCCATTTGTGGCACATACTTCAAAAGAGAGACGAACTTTGAATAGTATGCATCAAGAGATAGACCAAGCTACTTTAGCTCATAGAACTCATTCATCTTCTACGTGCGGTAGGCAGGTGGTAGATATCTTCCTTGCACAGCTCCTTTCAGCTTCTCCCAAGTAACTAACCCTTCTGAGATCCCTTGGTCTCTGCACCATTACTTCCACCAAAGTCTTGCTTCGTCGGTAAGCTTCAATTTGACAAGCATCGCTTGGTTAGCGGGTGTAGTACCTACTGTTTCAAAGTAATCCTCCATGGATTCGATCCAAATCTCGACATCAGTTTGGACGGTCCTTCCCTTGCCATCAAATTCTGGTGGCTTGATTTTCTTGAGAAGAAACTTCTTCTCCTGAATCACGGCCGTACTTGATGTAGGGGTCAGACTAGGAATCTGCACTTGAGGTTGTGCTTGGGCATTGAAATTCTTTACATTAAAAACTTGCTAAGCGTTTCTCATATTACATTAACATGCCCAGTTTAGCTTTCAGCCAAGTGACCTAATCACTTAACTTCTTTACCAATAGTCAAGACAGTCATTGATTAAAAAAAAGTCTATTTCATTCATATGGGCATAGCCCTTTTGAGTACAATTATTCTTGGGATGGTAGAGCAAGCCGATACATTAATTCGGGGAGAATAAGATTGTGTTACATTGAGCTACGAGAACTGAGTAATAGTATGGATTGGGGTCATGGATTTTCAAGAATCGATAGGTCATTGGAAGATTAGGGTATCCTTTCCTTTGATACCTGTTCTTCTCATAACATCCCAACACCTTGATTCTCTCGGCAGGGATTACTCGAGTCACTTCCTCATACATACACTTGTTCTGCTTAACCTTTCGACCACCGACATGTAGGGTTGTGTTTGCATGAGCCTCAACAAAGATGAATAGCTTCACGATCTTTAGGTCCTCCAACTACTTGATTCTCTTTAAGTTGGTTTGAAGGTACGCAAATTGGTGGGCAACTATGTAATAAATTCTTGAATCACCCATCCATCTCCGTTCCACGTATAGGGGTGAAGGATTGTAAATGCGGTCTAGGATATTCATCATATTGATCCTCCATCGATAATTCGAAGCATGCATTCCAGTCATAAATATAACCTGAAACACCAAGAATCGGTTCCATGCTTCGTGACTCTGCAAGTCAGCATTGATAAGTAAGTAAGGAAATGTTCTTAACAACAACATTTTCTCTACTTCTCCTCATTAATTTTTCTTGTAAATATTAGTTCTTCGTTGGTTCACTCTGATACCAACTGTAATGTGTCCACCTGTTCACTTGTAGGACACGTCTTAGCAGCCCATCGGGAAGAGAGTCCAAAAAGCGCCGCCGAGCACTCCCACAGAATGTCACGGGGTTTGCAATCTAGGTCTTCCCGAGTTTTCCATGAAGTGGAAGCATTCCGACCGTTCCCACTTGGGACCGACCTGAATTAGGGTTTTCCTAGTGGTCAAATTCCTAGAACAACAGCTAGAGTGAACCCAAGCGAACTACTTTACGCAAAAACATCAGGGTCGAAGCGGATTCATGCTGCACTTGGTTCAAGGAGAATGGGAAACGAGAGGGATGCAAAGCTCGACCTCTTTGCCCATAAGGCATAGTCCCATTCCGTTCCCCTAAAACAGCATAAATTGGGACTCTAGTACTCTAGATTCTAAGTCATCATTCCTTGCTGTCAATTTATTCGAGAATAGTTTACGGCCGACCGGGACCACCCTTCCATAGGAAGGACCCATGGTCACATCCACCGCACTTTCCTCAGGGTTGCTTTATTTGTCTAATTACCTACCACATTTAGTTTGACAAGGAAAAATAGCTTCCTTAATTAGCCAATTAATCACCGGTTCCTTCACGTAACTTAAGCACTAACATAGAAAAAAAATGTCAAACAAGTTCTTTTTCAACAATTGATCTTATTTATCGGTCTTTGGAATACATCATATAATCCAGCCTAAAGGCTAATCTATAATCCGCACAATCCATAATCCGCCCGAAGGCAATCCATCAATCCTCAGGGATTACTAATCCAAGTTTCCGTCCATAGACTAGTATGCGGGCCTCGAGATCCAATGTTGAGTCACGTCGGCCTCTTGTGTAGGACCCGAAGGCAAGGGATTTACGGCCAGAGCCCCCCCTGGCACCCAAGTGTTCTCCTGCCCCACGTACCACACACCCAGAGACCTCTCCCAATAGGTTCGGTCCATGTACCCGGCATGGTTAACAACCGCCTTCGATAGGGTTAGGCAAACAATCGGGGGTAACTGAAGCTGCCTCTCCCTCCAGGCCTTCAACCCGAAGTTTGAATTATTTTTCCATCTTTAGTTCATTGAGCAAAGAAGTACAAACAGTGCCCCTAATTGTACAAACACAAATTAATCTAGTGGTCATTTGTTTGGCCAACTGCTAAGGTGTGAATCCTCTTCTCCGAACGCATCCAGCATTCGATCCGGGATCAATTGCGACTTGGCAAGATTCCCAAGGGTTTTATTGTTTGTTTACCCTTTTATCCTTGGGTTAGGATTTATACCCTATTAACCCAAATCAACAAACACCTTAGGTTCCTTAAACTAAGACAATAAATCCTGGGCAACCTTGTCACCCTAACTTGATTGGTCAATTTCTTGCTAGGCAATTTATAGTTACCCTATCTTGGCAACTCAGCCTCACCGAAGGGAGATGTAATAAGATGACTACTCATCCTCTTGCAAATTAACTTGTACTTAGATCCTACCAACCCTTATTCTAAAGAGTGGCAAATCTATCTTTGTGACTTAAACACAAAGCCATGTGATGTTGCAACTTGTTGTACGAGACAAGTGTCGCACCTAACTTGTGGGATCATTTCTCCCATCAAACGACATTCCTTGGTCAAGAAATACATTTGGTCAAGATGTAGGGTTTGGTATGTCCTCTTGACCCAACCCAACCCTAACCTTACTAGGCCGATAACGTTTGGCCCTAGGGTTTCTAATTTCAAATGGAAATCTAGTATTTGGCCAATTTACCCTAGGGTAAAACCCTCGATCGTTATTGTATGGGCGTCCAATTAACCCTAACATTGCATGAATGTGGGTAGGACCTTTGGGTTCGAAAGTCGACTTGCAGTCCCAAGTGCGATATTAGGTAGAATTTTTAGTGTACTAAACTCTACCTAGTGCATTGAGGTAACCATCGTTTGAGTTACACTATTGCAAGCGAATTACCTAATCGATCTAATGGTCTTGCGACTAGAGGTGATCTTTCCTTAGAAGAGATGCAAATCCTTTTCCTAAGAGATGTAAATAATTGCAAAACATAACATCCCATACAAATATGCGATTCATAGACTTTTCTTTCTATGCAGCTAAAAGATTTCAATGATCATTTCTTTTTCCTTGCCTAAAACTATAATGATGCAATGAAACCAAGCTTTAATGAATGACAATTAAGGACTAACTCGTATAGAAACCTACGTTGAGTTTTAACAAGAGCTATACCTATAAACCCGTTGTCCAATGCATTGAGTTCATGATTTAATATAAAATGCATCTTTTTCTAAAACAACTTCGATAAAGAAGTTCATGCATGACGAATGTCATAAGACTATTGTTGACTTAATCCATTCAGCGGCACTCAACCCGACTTAAAAATGCAAGCATCCTCACATGCAAGAGGTAAGTTCATGGTTTCCTTTTCATGCAATGCAATTCTTTGGACAATATTCAATGGCATCTAAGATTAACCTTTATACAAATCACGTTCATGAATTTAAATCATACGTGCAACATGCGACATAAACTCTATCCTTCCTAGCACGATGTCATCTTCTAATTTATGCATCATCAATCAGGAAAATTGCAACTACCTTTGTTGACGGGAGTGCAAGCAATTTCAATTAATCGGCATGCACTAAACTTTGTAAAACGAATGGATGAATGCATTTAAATTTTTCTAAAAACCATCGTGCTTAACACATTCCTTTCATGCAAGAGATACAATTGGAACCTGGGCATGAGGACTCGTAGGCATGTCCTCGTGTAGACTTGGGTTGGAGGCTCCCGCGTGTGCACCTCTCGTCTTTAACTTTGGGGCCACTTATGCACTGCATTTTTTTTTCGTAGTAGCTCCCCTTGGGTTACTCGCGCATCGTCCTGAAGACTCAGTGTCCGCGATCTCCCTCTCCTGCACAGGATCAGGGGCCTTGGAGGCTTGGATTTAAGTTTTCTGGGAAAGCACGGGGGAACCAAGCCTATGGAGGCTGAAGATTAGAAGCTTCCAAGGAAGCTTCTAATGCTTCTCTGTCAGAAACGTGGAAAAAAAAGACGTGATAATGGAGTGGTAAGGAGAGGGATGACGACGGCGATGATAATAATGATGATGATGGTGGTCGAGGCGATGAAGGCGGTAGCCTGGCGGACGGCGTGGCATTTTTGCAGCAGGGCGGTGATGGTGGGCTACACGACAGCACCTTCTCTCTCTCTTCTCTCCCCCTCCAAGCTCCAGGGGGGGATTCATATAGAGTGTAAGGGGGAGGGGAGATCCACACACGTGGAGGGAGGCAGGATCCCCTCCCCCAACTCCTCTCAACCCCACTTAACTCACTCCCTCTCACATTCCTCTCCCCTGCTATGCATCGGCTGAGGGGGAGGGGTTTATAATAATTTTTTTTTCCATAACTTTAACCATTATCCATTTGCCTTTTCCAAAAAGGGTGTTCCCATGTGGCTTGCGGGTTTTAGCCTTGGCCTTATTTGCACAACGGGGTTGGGGTTTATCATCACGCGCGCGGGGTAAGGACTTAGCCACTGACATTATTCCATTGCGAGAGATGACTTAGCACTACTTTTGTGCGGGGCGTGTAGTGGTCAAAATTCTTCAATATTTCGTGTGGAAATATTACAGCATACGCAGAATTCCTACTCATGATGGCCTTGAAGAGATGATATTCTGGAGCATGGAGCAGAAGAGTTTTGAGTACGATTACGAATGTGGATAACACATTGTTGCACGCAACACAAAACGAGATTCTTTCATAGATTAATGATCATTTATTAATACATGAATATGAACATAAATAAAAGAGTTTCAACATTCGATGAAGAAGTTAAAGCTTAATAAAAATGGAAATTCAATAGGAAATAAATTTTACAATAAGTAGGGATTATTATTTTAGGGTTCTAAATTCCGAAAGCTAGGATAAATTTTATGATATTGCAATGCATTGAATAAGCTCTCTGTAGCTCAATATAAATGAAATGCATCAAAGAAATTAATTTGTTAAATTCTTATTCAAAGAGAATCATCAGAAAAATCCACAACAAATTTTAGTAAGAATTAAGAATCAAAAAATCACATCAAGAATATTTCCTTTAGCTATAAGAAGAAAGTGAAAATTGCATTAAGAATATTTCTTCAATATTCCAAATTCATAAATATAGAGAATTATTTTCTTATTATTTATAATCACATAAACATAGAGAATTGATTTTTCTTGACATTTATGAACCATATAAAGTAAACTAAGATAATTAAAGTAGGTGATTAAAATTGTTGATTAGAAGTACCATTTTTAGAGAAAAATGTTACCATTATTAATTAAGTTGAATTATTAAATTACATATATATTTCATTAAAATTTATTAAATTGAGTATGTAGCTATTAAAACCTAGGATATTCAAACCAATTCACTTTACCAACATGACAAAGTAAAACACAAGCCCTAGGTCATGGAGTAACCAAAAGGATGATATAATTCTCCTTTGAGAAAAATAAAAGTCTAAAAATTCTTAGGAAAAATAATCGCCTTTTTTGCCTACGGGTAGAGGGGTCAATGTACTTTTTTGTAATAACCAGTAGTCAACTGCAATACCAGTAGAAAGATAGTCCATATCTTTGCATTTAATGCTCACATATATCCAGTGTTGGCCCTACATTCATGTAGTAGTGTTTTAGCATGAAATATCTTTGACACATGGCCCAGTGAGTTAAAACAATGAGATAAATTCTATTCTAGACGTTTTTTCAGTCTTCATTTGCAGAGTATAGTCTTGAACTGTAGGTCATAGCTTCGAACCTTTCCAAACTATACAACCAAGATGTCAAAATCTATTGCCATGATGTCCATATAGGCCATCAAACTGTGGACTATCAATATTCAAGACAGCTTATATAGAGTATTTTAGATCTATAAATGCATTGTAATACTTGAAATTTAGGCTCTTGTTCATGCCCAAATACATGAGGTTGAAGGCATATTCAATGCCAAGCCAACAAGTGAATCATCTACTCAATGTAGACCAAAAGGAAGCTTGACTTGTTAGCAATGTTGTTGCCTACACAAGTACAATCTCACACTGATTTGCTCCAGATTTAATGTTGTTGGTTACTTGCTATAACTGAGCACAATTAGTGTTGAATACCCTCTTCCAATGATTAAAACACTTGCTAAATGTCAAGCCTCAATAGGGATGCTCAACCAAGGTGTTGATGCTGCAAATCTAATGTTTGTGATGATAAAGAAATCAATGCTTGTTTTGGTGCTTAATGTTGCCCATTTCTTGCTGCTTGAAAACAAATGCAGTTTTTAGCATTCACACATTTTCAGTTGCTTCTCTTCTTTGATCAGAATGCTCATTTCAAGAGCTTGAATACATGCTAAATATCCCAAAAACTAAGCCTCAATAGGCTCTTACATAGATAGGACTCATATCTCTCTAATATATATCACTTGAACTATACACCATGGCTATCATTACTCTATTTTAAAGATTTCAAATCTAGCTTCCAACTCTGTACTCTAGCTCCCACTCTCTACCAAGCTTCTAGGCTTCTCAAGCTTTCATTGCTTCATGGGGTCATGGGGGTTCATGGCTCTGATAACATGTAGAAATATGAGAGAGAGATAGGGGCAATTGAGAGAAAACAACCCTTTGTTAGATTATTCATATTATTCATCACATATACTAACTGACTAACTCAATACATGAACTAGATCTAAGTGATCAAAGGAATTAACCACTAACTAACTATGGTTAAGTTAAGTACTAGCCGCGCGTGAGACAAGAGAAGAGAAGAGAAGATAAGAAGAGAGGAGGTTGTTGAGATGACAAGCTCAACACATGCGGACATTAATGATGGACCGCTTAGTTAGATGGGTCCACACACTTAGCACGTCGGTGGTCATTATGACTCTCAGATGGCCACTGACTCATTACTTATTATATTCAGGTTGTTACACCTATTTACAACTGGCATAGTTATAGCGCCAGTCGACTAGTGTAGTCGGTTATGCATTGTTTGACTTAGTAGGCCACTTTCCTTTATGTTGTATCTTATCTATACTTTGTGTACATTGTAAAGAGTGTGAAAGAAGAAGAAGAAACCAACAAGAAAACGTTTTGGCCTCCATCTCTCTTCTTGTCTCTTGAGTGAGCTTCTCCTTGTTCATTCTGTGTGTGTTCGGCGCAGCATCTTAAGCAAGTCCCCCCACCACGCGATTCTTGACATGGTATCAGAGCTGCGCCACTAAGAGAGGCTGATTTCGAAGGCTGAAGTGAAGGAGAAGAAGCAAGGTTCTAGCAAGCAAGCCACGGGTAAGAAGCTCTCCCATTCTTCCACTCTTTCTCTTGGACAGTGCTTGTGGAGGCACCAGAAGCACAACAGAGAAAAAATATCAGATTGCAGTGAGATTTGGTGTGCGAGAACAACACTATATATTCTGCAGATAAGCCCTTTAGGGCTATGCCACTGCTATTTTGGCCATCCAAGGTCATTTTAGGCCCCGTTTTAGAGCCGCAAGGTTGCGGACAATAGTTCGAGATACCCTGCAATTTCAGTAGTGTTTGCCGTATACAGGTGCATAGGTTACAGATTTCAGATTTGTAAGTTCAAAGGTGTTTACAAGCAAATAAACACAAGGTTTATCTACAAACTGGTTGGCAGATTGCATGTATTGTGTAGCAGACATTGAAAAAGATTGTCTGGTGTATTGCTGTGGACTACAGGTCGAGGGTTGCAGAAGATTTGCTTGATGTTTGGTATTAGTTTTGTGATAATAGCAGAGAACAATGGAAGCCCCATCATTGAGAAGCACGACAAGAACAACTACCCTTCATGGAAGTTCCGTGTCACAAACTTCCTTATTGGAAAAGGCCTGTGCGAGTTTGTGTCAGGTGAAGAAAAGGAGCTGGAGGTGAGTGATCCTCCAACTGCAGAAGAGACAAAGGCACGGAAGGAATGGAATGCAAAAGACAAAAAGGTCATGTATTGGCTGTCTGCAATAATTGACAATAATATGCTGGGACATATTAGAAATGCAGAGAATTCATATGCAGCTTGGACTTGAAAGTATGTTTTTCATAAATACAAAGGCACGCAAGATTCAACTCAAGAAAGAGTTTAATACATTGAAGAAAGGGAAGATGTCTATCAATGAGTATGCACTGAAGGTAAGGAGCATTGTAGATGTCTTGGCAGCGATTGATGAAATGCCCGATGATGATGATTCGGTGTCATCTACCTTGGGTGGACTTAACAATGAAAAGGCTTGGAAGTCTTTTGTAACTTCCGTATATGTCAGAAAGCCATTTCTAGATTTCGGTGAGTTGGTCTCCCTTATGATCAGTGAAGAGATCAATATGCAGAGTGAGACATTTGAAAGAAGTGGTGAATAGATTCAAGCTTTCTACTCCAGTTCAGGAAGGGGACGTGGCAGGTTCTCTTCAAGAGGCCGTGGTACAGGACGTGGTAGTGACAACCAACAAAACAGATTGAATCAGCAATTTGGCGATATGTAGGTTTCAGGAGGTCGTGGTAACTTTAGAGGTAGGGGGAGCTTTAGAGGAAGAGGTGGATAGCAGAACAGAGGTTCTAACAACTCTGGTATTGTGTGTCACTGCTGTGGCAAAACAGGTCATATTACAGCCCAATGTTATGCTAAGAAAGATGATATTCGCAGTGGTAAGTTGCAGCAAGGAAACTATGCATCGTCTTCACGACAGAATGAAGACAAAAATGAACGTCTGTTTGTTATGCATCATATGCTGAATGCTATTACAGGAAAGGGAACACATGATTATGTTTGGTATATTGATTTAGGTGCATCCAATCATATGACTAGCCATGCAGAATGGTTTGGAGAGATGCAGGATTTGCAAAATGCAGGTTATGTGCAAATGGGTGATGATTCATGCCACCCAATTTCACACATTGGAAAAGTTCCCTTGTCCTTGCATGATGGTAAGACAAAGAGTCTTTCATATGTATTACATGTGCCATCTATTACAAAGAACTTGGTGTCAGTCGGTCAGATGGTAGAGCAAGGGCTGCAAGTCAGATTTAATGCAAAGGGCTACTTTGTAGAAGACTTCAATGACAAGTGTAGGTTGGTTGCAAAGGGAAGTAGAGTTGGATGTATGTTTACTTTGGATGCTGGAATTCCTACTATGAATGTTGCTATGTATGCTAAAGGAAAAGGTGTTGCAGATATTGAAATTTGGCACAAACGCATTGGACATGCAAATGTATAAAGGCTGAAATTAATGCAGTCCAAAGGGTTGGTTACAGGTTTGCCTACATTTAGAGTTGTAGAATTTCATAAGGTATGCGAAGCATGTCAGTTTGGTAAGAAGGCAAGACAACTCTTTTCATATGACAGAGATGTAAGCAGAAATATCCTTGATGTCGTGCATACAAACATTTGGGGGCCTACACAAAATGTATCTCTTGGAGGCAGTTCATACTTTGTCACATTCATTGATGATTGTTCTAGAAAGTTGTGGGTATTTTTTATGAAGGAAAAGAGTAAAGCGTTTGAGCACTTTAGAACTTTCAAGGCTGCAGTTGAAAGAGAAACAGGCTTGAAAGTAAAGTGCTTGAGGTTAGATAGAGGGGGAGAGTACCTCTCGAATGAGTTCAATGATTTTCTAAGGTCTCATGGGATAAAGAGACAGTTCACATGCAGGTATACCCAAGAGCAAAATGGGGTTGCAGAAAGGAAAAACAGGCATATTGCAGAAGTTGCACATGCCTTGATGGATAAAAAGAATATGCCTAAGCATTTTTGGTCTGAGCTTGTTCATACTGCTGTTTATATTATGAATAGAACTCCCACAACTGCAGTTCATGGGATGACTCCTGAAGAATGCTTTACTGGCAAGAAGCCTGATGTATCGCACTCGAAGGTATTTGGTTGTATTGCATATGTTCATGTACCAGATGAGCTACGGAAGAAGCTTGATCCAAAGGCAGAAAAATGTGTCTTTATTGGATACTCTTTAGAGGAGAAAGGGTATCATTGTTATAACCCTGTCACATGTAAGTTCAGAGTGAGTAGGGATGTCATCTTTGATGAAATGAGCAGTTGGTATGCATCTAGTGGTGATGCATTGGAAGATGATGATGATCATGATACCCATGTGCAGGCTGAAAAGCAAGAATCACGGACTCTTAGTGGACGAGAGACATCATCTGGTAGTCCTTGGTCTGGGAGACTAAGGAGTATCTCTACATCTTCAGGTGTATTTAGTAGCACTACAGGTAAAGACAAAGGAAAGAATAAAGTGTTAGATGACATTGATGCAATTCTTGATGGAGACTCGAGTGGCTCAGAGAGCTTGGTATTCCTTCTGTCAGGACACCAGGTGTAAATAGAGCTCATAGTAATGTAAAGGCTCCATTGAGTGATCCGGTGGTACGCAGATCTAGCAGGGTCAGATATCCTATTAAAAGATTTGGTTTTGAAGGTTATGCAGCTCACCATTATGCTTATATGGTGAAACTAGTTGAGGATATTGAGCCCACTTGTTTTGAGGATGCTGTTGGTCATACTCATTGGGATGCAGCAATGGATGAGGAGATGGCTGCATTAGAGGCCAATAAGACTTGGGATCTAGTATCATTGCCGAAGGGCAAGAAAGCTATTGGATGTAAGTGGGTTTATAAGATTAAGCACAATGCAGATGGTTCTATTAGTAGGTACAAAGCTAGGCTGGTTGCAAAAGGCTATGCCTAGACTTATGGCATAGATTATGAAGAAGCCTTCAGTCCAGTTGCTAGGATGGCAACTGTCAGATGTGTGATTGCTTTGGCAGCAGCCAAAGATTGGAGGTTGCAGCAAATGGATGTGAAGAATACCTTCTTGCATGGTGATTTGCAGGAAGAAGTGTATATGGATCAGCCAGCAGGTTATGAAGATTTAGAGCATCCCATGTATGTGTGTAGGTTGAAGAAGGCGCTCTATGTGCTCAAGCAAGTACCTAGAGCATGGTCTGACTGACAAAACTGCAAGTAGAGGGAGATTAAGATGAAACAAGCATAGTTTTTTTTTTTTTGGATCTCAAGTCAACTTCCCCTCCATTATTCTCCAACCATATCTCCAAACAGTCCACCCATTAAAATGGTATCCTCAAAAGATAGATACCTCAAACTTAAGGACACTTTACATACAACAATATGATAAGGCTTAGACTATGCGTTAGACTTTGGCTTATTTCTCAACACTCCCCCTCAAGCTCAGAATGAGCTTTCACACTTAAGACTCTAAGTGCACTCTTGAAGTACTCAAACTTATCTTTACCTAATGATTTGGTAAAGATATCAGCAACTTGGTCATTGGTCTTCACATGGACCAAGTCAATCTCTCCATCAATGACTTTTTCTCTAATGAAATGATAGTGCACTTCTATGTGTTTTGTCCTTGCATGGTAGACTGGGCTCTTTGCCAACATAATGCTACTAACATTGTCACAATACATAATGACTCCACCATCAATCTCTATCCCCATGTCATATAGGATCAATCTCAGCCATGTCTGCTCACATGCTGCCAATGCAATGCCTCTATATTCTGCTTTAGTGCTTAATAGAGCAACTGTAGGTTGCTTCTTACTACTCCAACTTACCATGGCTGATCCAAATGAGAATGCATAGCCACTAGTAGATCTTCTATCTATAGAGCTACCTGCCCAGTCTGCATCTGAGTATCCAAACAATGTAGGCTTGATTCCTTTTTCATAAAACAACCCAAATCTAGCTATCTTCTTCACATATCTAAGAACTCTTCTTACTACATCCAAATGTGATTTGCATGGTTTCTGCATAAATTGACTTATCAATCCAACAGCGTAACTCAAGTCTGGTCTTGTAATGGTCAAGTAGATAAGACTACCAACCATCTTTCTGAACATAGTAACATCCTCAACATAAGATCCATCATCAACTTAGCATTTTGATCCAATGGTATATCAACCGGTTCGCATCCTGTCATGCCATATTTTTCCAACATCTCCAATGCATATTGCCTTTGTATCAGCCATATACCATGAGGTGTGTCAATAACCTCAATACCCAAGAAGTATCTCAACAAACCAAGATCCTTTATATCAAACTCTTTATGTAACCCATGCTTGACTTCAGTAATCTTCTTCTCAAGTGTACTTGTAATAATGAGATCATCAACATAGATGACCACAACAACCATACCATCTTGTGTATGCCTCACATAAAGTGAATAATCAGCTTTGCTCTGCTGAAATCCCATACTGCATAAGAATTTGCTGATTCTATCACACCATGCTCTTGGTGCTTGCTTCAGTCCATATAAAGCCTTCTTCAACCTGCATACATAATGTGGGTATTTTGGATCCACATAGCCCTCTGGTTAATCCATGTACACTTCCTCTTCTAAGTTGCCATTCAAAAATGCATTTTTCACATCCATTTGATAAAGCCTCCAACCATAGATAGAAGGCAAAGCAATTACCGATCTCACTGTCGTCATTTTAGCTACTGGACTGAATGTTTCTTCATAGTCCAAACCATAAGTTTGTGCATATCCTTTTGCAACTAGCCTTGCTTTATACCTTTCAAGAGAACCATCCGACTTACATTTGACCTTGTAAACCCATTTACATCCAATGGACTTCTTGCCATAAGGTAGTTTCACCAAATCCCAAGTCTTTTTTTTCCTTAGTGCATTCATCTCATCATCCATTGCTTGTCTCCACTCTTTGCTCTCTATTGCTTCTTCAAAGCAAGTAGGTTCCACATGTTGTACATAAGAAACCATGTATGTATAATGCATCTTCATGAACCCATTATAAGTCAATCTATCAACTAGATACCTTACCCTTTCTGACCTTCTCAATTGAGGTGCACTACCGTGTGTCTCATCTAATCTAGCATGTGGTGCCACATACTTTCCTGCACTTCTAGTGCTAGGTGTTTTAACATGCGGAATGCCATACTCGTCATCTATAGATTCATCTTCTGAACTTTTAGTCATTGGTCTCTTACTTTTTTCAACTTCTGCACTCATTTGTGCATTTCTCAATCTACTACTCCATGGACTATAGCTGCCACTGCTTTCCACATTCTCTTGAGGTCCTGAAGCATCTTCCACATGCTGATTTTCAGCCTTGCTATTTGCTGAAATTTTCCTTCCATAGCCATTATCATCATTTCTTTCATAGGAATCAACATCCACTGTAATTTTGGGCTTGTACCATGATTCATATTCACTGAATTTGACATCCCTGCTTATGTATACTTCCTTACTCACCGGATCATAGCATTTGTATCCCTTTTTCTCATCAAGATATCCAAGGAAAATGCATTTTACAGCCTTAGGTTCCATCTTCTTTCTCAAATCATCCGGAACATGAACATAACAGACACATCCAAAGACTCTAAAGTATGCAACAGTGGGTTTCATGCCATACATTCTCTCATATGGTGACATATTATGAATCAAGGCTGTAGGTGTTCTATTCATAATGTGAACTGCAGTATGCACTGCTTCTGCCCAATATGACAATGGCATGTTCATTTGGTTCATCATTGCCCTTGCAACCTCTGCAATTATCCGATTCTTCCTTTCAGCCACACCATTTTGCTGAGGTGTATACCTGCATGTCAATTGCCTTTTGATACCATGATCTCTCAAGAAGTCACAAAACTCATATGATATGTACTCTCCACCATTATCTGACCTCAAACATTTTATGTAGCATCCAAACTGCTTTTCAGCCATAGATTTAAATTCCAAGAACTTTTCAAATGCTTCACTTTTATGCTGCATAAAGTACACCCAAGTCATCCTACTGAAATTATCAATGAAAGTGATATAGAATCTACATTTTCCGCTCATGGAAACATTCTCACATGGGCCCCAAATATCTGAGTGTATTATTTCCAAAGGATAGCTGCTTATTCTCCCCCTCTTTGGAAATGGCAATCTGGACTGCTTGCCAAATTGACAAGCCTCCAATACATGATCAAAATTCACATATCCTAAATGCAGTAGACCACAGACTATCTGTTTTGATTGCATTTGCTTCAATCTTTGCAAATTAACATGACCAATCCGTCTATGCCATAATTCCACATCCTTATCTTGCCCATGTCCTCTCTCAATATACATAGAGTTTTAATCACTGGAGTACCTGCATCCAAAGCAAACAATCTCCCTTTCTTTCTACCATGAGCAATCACCCTGCCAGTTCTCCCATTATGGAACTCTTCAATGAAACATCCAAACTTATTGAATCTCACTTGCAATCCTTGATCCGATGCTAGGTTCTTAGTTATTGTGGGCACATAAAGTACATCACCAAGCTTGTTCTCAATCCCATCTTTAGTAACAAGTGGCACACTACCAATATGAGTAATTTTGTGTAAAGTATCATCACCAGTGGTGGCAACATATTCATCATTCTTCACTTGCTCCTTGCTATCAAACCACTCAGCATGATGAGTCATGTGGTTTGTAGCTCCTGAATCCAAAAACCAGTCATTCTCATGAGGAGGATGAGTCATGCTCCCAAGCACATGCTCCATAGCAAATAGGTGACCTCTAGATGATCCACCTCTAGGTCCATAACCTGCACCACCATAAGTGCCTACATAGTGGCCATATTGGGTCCTTCCACGACCCCTAGACATGGCATTCTGTTTCTAATAACAATCCCTCTCAAAGTGACCAATCTGCCCACAGTAATGACAAGTGCCATCTCTTTGTGAAGAAGGACTAGACCATCCTCTACCTTTAGGGAAAGAACTCCCCTGCCTCTATGCATGAAGTCACCACGACCAAAGTTGCCTCTTCCACGAGCAAAACCATAATTACTACGCCCAAGTGAAGAGCCTCTAGCTCTAGATGAGCTGCCACAACCTTTCTCGTGATAGAAAACACTATCTCCACCTGCATTTTTGCCAGTACTAGATGCATTCAATCCCAACTTGATTTCTTTTGTAAAGTAGCAATCCAATAAGCTTCTCAAAGTCAGGCATAGAGCCTCCCCTAACAGAAATAGAGGTATCCAAATATTTAAAAGCTGGTCCAAGCCCATTTAGTGTCACTGATACTAAATCATCATCATCAACAGGTGCATTAATGGATGCAAGGTCTTCTGAAATTTACTTGATTTCTGCCACATAGTCACTGATACTGCGATTGCCTCTCCATGTATCATGTAATCTCTGCTTAAGTTGTATCTTGCGAGCCTCTATACATGTTCCATACATCTTTTCTATGATTTCCCATGCCTCCTTACAAGTGCTTGCCTTTTTTATATGAGGAATCAATGTTTCTGAAATACATATGGAGATCCAATGCAAAACCTTCCTGTTCTTCCTAGTCCAATCCTTGTACACTTTCTTTTGATCTTCAGTTGGATGTTCGGGAACTTCTGGACATTCATCATCACCTGCTATGAGATCCCATAGACCTCTACCCATCAAAAAATTCTCCATCCTGTAGGACCAAACACTATAGTTGTCTTTGGTCAATTTTTTCCCCCACGATCTGAGTGATCTGTGCCGTGTCAGACATTATGACTGCTGCAAATCCAGAAGAAAACAACAATACAATTTGTCCAGAAATGGTGATCAGCAATATGACTGTCATACATGTGTCCAAAAACTATCATATACATCCATCCATGATGCCAACATGTCATACATTCAGTTCCGAGCAAGAACCATCCAAATCGGATTCCACATGATGTCTATATTACCCAAAAAGCATCAAAATATAGGCTTAAAATTGACCAATTTCCTTGCTATTTTTTTGCAGTTTTTTGTGTTAAGAATGAAGTACTAATCAAGCTAAAGCTAGAAAAGTTTTTATGAAAATTTTTGGCAAAATTTTAAGCCTCCAAAATGACACCCAAAAATGGCATAAAACCGGCCTTCTAGGCCTCCAAAACAATTAGGTCAGCTCTTGCTTGATGTAAACCATAACAATTACAATCAAATGATGCACCTGCAATGTGTGTGTGTCTAAGTGTCACTCTCTGATGTATGCCAGTAACTTCGTGGCAAGCCCTGAATCCTTTTTTGTCTACATCAATGGCCTTGCTATCCTCACATCTACCAACAACAGGTGCATGGAACAAGCCTGGAGCATATTGCCCCGTTCGCAACACATATTCACTTCTTCTCTCACTCTTGGGACCAGCATTGGCTACAATGTGTACTAGTAAAAATCTTAACAAAGGACCTCATGAGCCAAACACCATGCACCGATTTTAACTTCTTTCCATATTGATTGCATGCTGACTTTCATGTGGTGTTGCGCTTTCAGATGATACTGCATTGCCACTGCTGCTTGCACCAATTGATAAACTCAGCATTGTAGCAAGATGTCCTTCCTGTGCTTCACTCACAGGAATCTTTCCTCTCACATCCTATTTTCATCTGCTCCTAACAGCAGAACCATTCTATTCGCATCCTGATATATAGATGAATTGGTGGATCCACCTCTTCGTTTACAAACTAGTAATTACAATAGCTTCTCATTCTCTTGATAATTACTGAGGCAAACATCACACCGTGTCTCCTGTGATGTCATTGCAAACTTCTCATTGAATACGATGACTAGCAGACCTTGTATGAAAGACTTGCTGAGGCCCTGCTCCAAGGGTGGCATGTCCCTTCACAAAAATAAACGTGTTGCCAAGTTGAGTGGCAATCGATTCCAAGTTGAAGGATTGAATATGCCCAGAATTGCTTCTGTGAGAAAAAAGCTGAACTCCATATCAGCAGTTGCAGCACCAATTGCACCATCCCTGAGTGACCCAGATTACAGAAAGAAGCTTCCAGAAGAGTATGGGTTCATGCAAATTGGTGAGCCAGTTCCGCAGGGCATCACATTGAAGAACGTGATGGATCACATTGAGGACTATAGCTCTGTCAGTTCCGCAGAGCCAGTTCCACAGGGCATCACATTGAGGACTATAGCTCTATCAGTTGTTGCCTATTCTGCTGGTCTATTAATGACAGAAAAAGCTCCTTGGTATCTTCTTCCTTTGGCTTGGGCATGGATTGGGACAGCAATCACTGGGTTTTTTTTTGTCATAGGACATGACTGTGCACACAAATCCATTTCAAACAATAAAGTACTTGAAGACATTGTGGGGACTGTAGCATTTTTGCCATTGATCTACCCGTATGAACCCTGGCGCTTCAAGCATGACCGGCATCATGCAAAGATGAACATGCTCGTAGAAGACACAGCCTGGCATCCAGTTGTCAGAGAGGAGTATGATGGTTTTCCAAAAATGGTTACAATTTGCTCTGATACCAAATGAAAAAACTGAAAGTAGAGGGAGACTAAGATGAAACAAGCACAGTTCTTTTTTTTGGGATCTCAAGTCAACTTCTCCTCCATTATTCTCCAACCATATCTCCAAACAGTCCACCCACTAAAATGGTATCCTCAAAAGATAGACACCCCAAACTTAAGGACACTTTACATACAACAATATGATAAGGCTTAGACTATGCCTTAGACTTTGGCTTATTTCTCAACACTGACAAGATCAGAGAATATCTTGTCAATATTGGATTTCATGTTTCTGATGCTGATCACTCACTTTATGTGAGAAAGGGAGATGCATGTGGATGACTTGATTATTACAGGTGATAGTGATAGTGGGATTGCTGAATTCAAGGAATTTCTGAAGAAGAAGTTTGAGATGAAGGATTTAGGTGAGCTAAGATACTTCCTTGGCATTGAGGTGATCAGAGGTGATGATGGTATATGGGTGTCCCAAAGACAGTATGGCTTTGGATATGTTGTCCAAGTATGGTATGACAGCATGCAAACCACTTTCAGTCCTATTGGAGCAGAATGTAAAGTTGAGTGCTGATGTTGGGGATGAGATAGAAGACCCTACTATGTTCAGGAGGATAGTGGGGAGTTTTATCTACATGACCATTACAAGGCCTGACTTGAACTACGTTGTTGGTCTTGTGAGTCAGTTTATGTAAGTACCTAGAAAGCCACATTTGGATGCAGTCAGACACATATTGAGATATGTGAAGTCCACATTACATTATGGAATTTTCTATGAGGCAGGTACAGATGTATAGGTGTTTGGATACACAGATGCAGATTGGGCTGGTAGTATGTCTAATACAAGATCTACCAGCATATACATGTTCTCTCTTGGTAGTGCAGTAGTTACTTGGAGCAGTAAAAAGCAATCTACAGTTGCTTTGTCAAGTACAGAGGTTGAGTATAGAGGAGTTGCTGTTGCAGCATGTGAGGTAGTATGGCTGTAAAAGTTAATTGGATGATTTAGATGTGCAGGTGGAAGGTCCAATTGTCATTTATTGTGAGAACATGAGCAGTATACAATTGGCTAGGAACCCTATGTTCCATGCCAGGACAAAACATATTGAGGTACACTACCACTTTGTGATAGAGAAGGTACTAGCAGGTGAGATTGAATTGGTATATGTCAACACACAGGATCAGATAGCTGACATCTTCACGAAGGCATTGGGTATAGAGAAGCTTCAAAAGTTTCGAAGCTTACTTGGAGTTGCAGAGATGCAGTTGAGCTTGAGGGGGAGTGTTGAGATGACAAGCTCAACATGCGGACATTAATGATGGACCGCCTGGTTAGATGGGTCCGCATGTCTACACTTAGCACGTCGGTGGTCATTATGACTCTCACACGGCCATTGACTCATTACTTATTATATTTAGGTTGTTACACCTGTTTACAGCTGGCATAGTTATAACGCCAGTCGATTAGTGTAGTGGGTTATGCATTGTTTGACTTAGTAGGCCACTTTCCTTTATGTTGTATCTTATCTATACTTTGTGTACATTGTAAAGAGTGTGGAAGAAGAAGAAGAAACCAGCAAGAAAACGTTTTGGCCTCCATCTCTCTTCTTGTCTCTTGAATGAGCTTCTCCTTGTGCATTATGTGTGTGTTTGGCGCATCATCTTGAGCAAGTCCCCCCACCACGCGATTCTTGATAGAGATGATGAAGAACATCTTCTCCTTGATCCCTCACCCTCACACAATCACTCCCTCACACTCTCACACTCCCTATCTCAAGCACACACAAGCAAGAAGAAGACAAGTCCACTTTTGCACACACCATAGAATGAGCTCCTAATTCACTTTTCAACTTTATATACAAATCCCTAAATCCCTTTTGGATGGTCATCCCCTTATCCCCATTTTTACATGGCCAGCCATGGCCTAGGCCCTTTTTTCCATGGTCGGTAGGCCCTTTTTCTCATTGTCCTCCTATCTTCCTAGCTTCCTTCCTACCATCTATCTACTTTTACAATTTGCACAGGAGGGACCCTAGCACTCTTTTACAAGATGTTTTGGGGGCATCTCGCATTTAAAAGTGCACTTTTTCCTTTGCCTTAGCTTTTGAGACCGCCCTTGCACTTTTGATCGTTTCCCTTCCTGCTTCTTCCGTTGTATCTGGTTCCCTTCATGGCCTCCTCTTTTAGGTCCCGACTTGCGATTTTTCACTTTTTTTGCTTTTTCTTATGCTATGGTTAACATTAGCCTTATGCTGCATTTAACATTACCCCCCTCCTAGACTAGTGCTAGTCCTATGGCATTGATGGTTAGTAATTGGAAGGTGGGATGGGTGTAGCCAGATGGCTTTTTTGAGTTTGTAGGCAAGCCCTTGTGGGGGATGGTGTCAAGTGGATCGGTCCTTAAAATTGAATATGGTGTTGGGCATGGTCCTTGTTGACACTAATGGTAGGGGGATTTGTCCTTTGAAATTGAAGATAAAGTTGGGGCGGGCCATTCCATGATACTCACCTTGAGTGGATCTGTCCCTTGAAATTGAAGATCATGTTGGATGAGAATAGTGTGGGCGGATCCGTTTTTTTTAAATTGACAATAGTGTTGGACAGATGTTTCCCTACGCCCTCCAAGGTTGTGAGGACACGAGCTAAACATGGCTATTCCTTATTCACTTCAAGTTGCCTTATCCCTTCACCTATGTTCGTGCAGGCTTTACTACTTGCATATAAGAAAACCCATTATTTTTATAAAACGAATTACATTGCACCTCGCATTTTCCTTGTGAGACCCTTCAGAAGCTCTCCCTCATCCTTGAGAGAACCTTTCCAAAATAGTTGAAGATCTTCCATGTTATTTTCGAGGTTTTCATCTCCTGCATGTTTTCCGGCGTGGGCAGAATGAGCTGCTTCATTCAATTTTTGACTTGGGCTTCCTTGGTTTTCCTCTACTTCGTTTTGGTTGCATAGTGACATTGGTAGTGTAAGATGACAATGTGGTTGCAAAGGAATTGGTCTTTGGAAGAAACTAATCAACTGGTTGAAGTGTTGGGGGCCAAGAGTATATTGCATGGATGATGGGGTCTCCAAAGTTGGTGGGTTGCTGCATTGGTTTTTTACTTGAAAAGAAAAGAAGCTGCACTACCTAGGGGTGTCTCTACCTTACTATGTAGTACATAATGCTCATGGGAGTGTAACTGGGAGTTGGGTTGAAATCCTAGGTGTAGTCCCACACTTAAGGAGGACCCAGTTTGTGCATCGCTAGAGGTGTGGTGCACGGCTTAGGGAGACAGGTTTGGAAGTCCGCCCTAAGCATGAAGTGGGGAATGAAAATGGGCTAGGGGATTAGGGACGAGAGTCAGCTGACCGAAGCCACTGGACATGCCTAACTGGAGGACCCCTAGGTGCAGTGACTGTGATATGTGGAGTTTGTTTTTTTTGGTCACACATTGGTCTAGTCATTGCACATATATCCTTGCTAATGGTTGAGGTCAAAAAGAGGGATGGTGAGTGGCCTCCTAGTTGTAAAACCTCCCACTAAGGAGCCCCGGCTTGCTGTCCCCTTTCAAAAATTGGCCTTGCATCTTCAATCACCTTGGCCTCTCATCTCCCCTATGCTCTGGTGGCTCTACTTCTGTGGCCCTGGCAATTTGTGTTTGATGTGTAGCCCATGTCGTAGGGCCCTGCGGCTGATCGCTAGCTTTTTCCTTAAGGACTCAATTGCCTCCTCTTCCTCAGAATGTGTGGCATCCAAGAGAGTGTAGAGGAAGGCGCGTTGTTGGGATTCCAAGGTCACCTATGCGGTCTCTGCCTACTCTTTGCTAGCACCTTATTGCCTTCTGCAAGGGCTAGGCGCTCATTTTCTCTTCGCTCTTGTTCACACATTCATATTCTTTTTTCTTCATTTCTTCTAGGCTTTCATTGTCCCTATAGGATAATGCACTTAGCCTCTTCTCCTGTTCTTCGATTTCTCATTCCAAGCACTATTGTTCTTCAAGCTCTGAGAGTAGACTTTGTTAAAGATTTGCTATATGCTTTTGGTGCCCTCGGCTTCTATCTTCTTCTACTACTGCTAGCTACTATGCATCATCTCGGATTTTGTCATTTTCTTTTTGCAGATCCTTCTACAGTGCCACCAGCTCATCAAAATTGTGTTGTAGGCTTATGAGGCTGTGTGTTTCCACCAGTGAGTTTTACCTACCATGTCTCTTGTCTTCTCCTCCTTTGGTCTCGAGCTTCTCTTGTAGCTCCTTGATCTCTCTTTGATAGATGGCCACTTGACGGGTTCTCTCTAACTGAGAGGTTGTCATCATCTCCCTTTCATCCTCGAGCTCAACTATGGCTATGTTCTTATCTTCTTTTTCCCGTTCCAACTACTATGATAGGAGTTCTTGCACCTAGGCATTGTAGGTTGTGGACAACAATAGTGTAGAGAAGGAAAAGTGGTTGTAGATACCTCTATCTTCCTGCATGTAGGCATCGTAGGTTGTGGACAACAACAGTGTAGAGAAGGAAAAGTGGTTGTAGATGCCTTTATCTTCGGCCATTTAAGGTCCCATCTATATTCCGCATCTACAACTACCTGTCTTCTTGCTCCCATCAGAGGGGTTCCTGCACTCGCACATTGCGTTTCCTCTTTGTTGACAAGAAACTGCACCCATGCCACAAGATTGCTAGCATCTACTGTGGTAGAGTCTTGGGTGCATACAGTGATGAGTGGGGTGGCAGGTAGTAGGACAAGTGAGATAGGGTTGATCAAACCCTTACCCTTTCCCTCAATCACTGGGGGCGGTAGGTTTTTGGGTGTTTAGGAGCTCGTGCTTGGACCTTCTTGTCGGGGTGGTCTCATGGCCACCAACTCTTCTTGTCTTCAAAGTTGCTCTACTTAGAGGTGGATAATGAGATCTATGTCGTCTTCCTCCTTCTTCCTAATCTTTGCCTCTTCCTCCTCAGCTCTTTTCTTTTTCTCTTCCTCAGCTCTTTTCTTTCTCTCTTCCTCGGCTCTTTTGGATTCTTCATTTATTCTCTTTTCCTCATCCCTTTCTTTATTCTTTCATCGTTCTTTTGTGCTTTTGGACTCAGTTTGTGCTCTATGTAGGTCTGTCTTCTCCTTATTCCCCCTCTCTCCTTAGACCTTCTTCTGCGAAGTCTCTTTCTTTGACTTCTTGGCCCTTGCTTGGCTAGATTGTGCTTCTTGCTGTCCTTTTTTCTCACTCACGGTCCTTTCACTGGACTGCTCTTGTCCTTGGTGTGGAGGGGATTTGTCCAGCAACCCACCATGACTACCTCATCGTCTTGTGCTTTCCTTAGTGCCTCTCTTATGATGGCTGTCAAGATTCTTCTAAATCCAATGGTGGAGGCATTTGAGGATGATGATTTCCTGGCTTTAGAGGTTAGGGACTCTCCCCTTGTAGGTCTTCCACCAGTGGCCAATGCTTTTTCGACATCTCTATCTTCTTATTCATCACGAAGACATTGAGGTTTACCTTGTCAAAGGACTAGGCAGCAATGCTCTCTAGTATTGGTACGTTGATTCTGTTCATCAATGCATTATACCAGTGACTGGAGAACAGAGCATGCACCATTTTGGCATGGATTTGAACATCAGGGTCGGGGGATCTCGGCTAGGCTCATGCCATTGTTGGTGTGGACCATCACGTTTGTCCATCCCTACCATGTCATACACATCCCATTTTGGTTGTTTTTTTACTTTGTTTGGTAGGCCCAATACTTTCTGTATGAGCTCAAGGCTTAACTCTTGTACTTGGCAGACTTCATTTTCTAGGTGCACTATGATAGTGCCCCAGTTTCCATTGAAAGTTTGTAGGAACTCAGCATAGTTCTCATAATCGATGGCTTGGCCCACCTTCTCCATGTACTTCTGCAGCTTGCACTGCTTCACCAGTTACTAGATCACTGGTTCTTCCATGATGATGTCTTCTAGATTTAGGATATACCTGAATTTGAATTGATTATAAGCCCTCGTCTCTCCAATGAGAGGCCATACTTCACTTGTTCCCCTTTTGAGAATGGAATTTTGCTGCTTTTATCTTAACTTGCCATAGTGGGTACCTGTCATAATGCCATAGTTCACCATTAGTGTGCTTAAGGTAATTTCTTACAGAAAGGTGAGTAGAAATTTCTTATGCTTTATTGGGAAGAATAACATGCTTAAATACAGAAATAGCATTTTTTCTTCAAGCATTCCATTCATTCAAAAACCTTACGACTTACTCCTCAATCACACCATGAGTTGATCTTTATCTGCTCCTTTTTTCCCTTGGACATTAACACATGTTTTATCCAAGGATTTCATTCACCTTACTGGTTTACAGGCTTGGTTTCACATTATACCAGAATCCTTCCTAGCATTAAGGTTTGAGAGGTTAAGGGTACTCAACGTTGGCTTGTGGTCCTTTACTTTTGCATAAGCTAATCATAGAATTTGGGATTATATTCTAGATTGGCATAGTGGTTCATATCAAAAGGGTAGATTCTGACCTGAGTGATGTAGGTGAGAACATCCATGAGGAAGTCACCGGAGTTGATATTGCTAACGATGTCTAACTCTTCCTCAGTCAGAATTCAGTCTAAATGTGGGTGGGTTACATTGTGCTCTTCTAGGGTCGGTTACGGATGGTGGTCAACACCCTATAGGAAGTTGGAGCTACATAAGTGGGATCATACTCGGAGGTCTTAATGGCATGTCATTGCTAAGCATTGGTCATGATTGGGCAGCCTTCTTGTTCCCACTAGAGTTGGAGAGCATACCACTTCCTCAAGAAAGGTGAGTCATTATCAACTAGCCTGCAAAGCTTGCGTTCAACTTTTGACTTGTGGCAATAACTGTGCTCTTGCTTTAGGAGGTGATCAGTCGTTGTTTAAGGGCTTGGTCTCGAGATATTTTGGCATTGGCGATCAATTCCTCTGTGACCATGGGGTTTTTTACCATCATGAATTCATATTCCTCCTAAGTGCACAGCACGGAGCAAACATCCGATGGTAAGGATGGATCAAGTAGGCCTAGGTCCAAACACTCATAGCTCTTAGCGAGTAGGGTGAATGTAGCATCAAAGCACTTGATGTAGGAGATCAGGCCATCTCCTCTGTTATCAGCTAGGTCTTTGGCCAAAGTGAGGATTGATTGTCATTCATAGAACAGCTTAAGACTTGTTGGCAGGTAAGGTTTGACTAAACTAGATGATTTGGTAGCTGACGATTGTGGCGTTGGTTGCTCCTGAGAGTGTGGTTGGGCTTCTTGTGTGATGGGCTTGATTGGGTTCAAGGTTGCCATGCTACTAGATTCTAGTGAGGTTAAAGGGGCACCACTAAGACAGGGTTGAGGTATAGTGTGAGTAGTAGGGTTCCCCGGCTCTGGTCGATAGACTTGTTTAGTCTTTTCTACTAGCCTCTGCATTTGAGGCTCTATGTCTTTTGTGGTTGCAGTTGTTTATGGCATTGGTGCCATTTTTGTCGCATGGCGTGGTGCATGTAAGTTTGGGGGTGTTGTTGGAGTAGTGTCCTTGGCCATCTTGGCTTTAGGTACCCAAATCTAGGTGTTACCCTTGTAGTAGCGTTGCGCTTGCAATAAGGTTTTGGGGACCCATCATGGCTTGACCATTCATCATCGCCTATATCACCTCCTATTCTCTGTGGCCTCCTAGTTATCGGGCGTGATTATTTTGCGTTGCAAGGTTGTGTGTGCCTAGCTCTAGGAGGTGGGCCTTTGTGCTTAGGCATCCAATTGAGCTCTTGGGCCTCGGTTTTGACTTTTGCAATTTGCTGGGATTGAGGTTTGCAATCTCCCTTCTTAGGCTCGGTAGTAGAAGGTTGCTCTATCGATGGCTTGCTAGGTTGTGATGGAGCTAAGATACCCTTGTTGTTGAAAGCTGTTACTATCCTAACATTGCCGATGGCAAGGTGAATGCACAGTGTGCTTGTTTCTTGAATGCGCATCCAAGCAGTGATTCCTTACCAGCCGTCTTAGTGTTAGGTATCACATAGAAGATCACAAGTAGGATTTCAATCTTGATAGAGATCGTTATTTTTCATTTTACTAGCAATGAGTAGGACCATCCTCCAAATGGATTGAGCTTAGTGTCCGTAGGCTACAGTTGGGGTTGGCCAATGAGAGTCCAATGATCGTGTTAGAGTCAGCTCCCTTGTCAACGAGTGCATCAAAGAGTGTGCCTTCTAGTCAGTCTCACTAATAAGGATAGGTAGGCTGGTGCCACCACTTCCTCATCTTCATCTTCAACTTCTGTGTGGATGGTGGCGACTTGTACCTTGACAGGATTGGGTTGTCTATGATGTGAGCTTTTGGCCATTATGCAGACTGGCACTGAGGGTGTATCTCTAAGCTCATCTATTGTATTAGCAACTTGCTTGTAATCCTCACTATCTGAGAATGGAAAATCTATCGTGGCAAGAATATTCATCCAATCTTGCTTATCCTCGAGACAGGGGATATATTTGGTTAATGACTCATAAGGTTTTCTAATTTGCGCATCACCTTTCGGCATGGTGGAGATGGCGTCTAGGTCAACTAGTGTGGTCTTCCATGTGTCCATCTCTACTCTTACTGCCTCCGTTTGATTATCTAAGAAGACTAGACCATTGCCCCAGTCTTCTATGACCCATGCATTGTGCATTGAGGGCTGGCGATCTAACAAGATGTCATAGTCCACTCCCTTCATGACAATAAAATCAACAGGGAATTGGATCCCTCCGATCTTTAATGGCAAGTTCTTTAATACTCCAAATGGCCGCACTTTTTTTCCTTTGGCTAGGGTGACATTGAACCTAGCATTCTCAATAGGCGGGTTATCCCAGTCATGGAATACTGCGTAGCTCAGCATGCTAACTCCTACTCATGTATCCACAATTCCCTTTCGTGTGGTGTTTCCTAGGGCTAGGATCGGTAATACTGCATGCATTTCGGTGCCTTCCCAAAAATCATTAACGTGTAAGGAATTTGTCACTAAGTGTAGCGTCACACTGGGTATCTAAATTACTGCATAATGATCGTGTAGATTAGCTGTCCCTTGCTCCATTGGTCCTTCACCCCACTGCTTGAGCTCGTGCCATAGCATTGAATGCTATCTAAGCATATCTCCTAGGCTTAGAGTCATTGGGTTGGTCACTAGTATGGTGAGGAGGTCAGTGACTGCTTGCCTCTCTCCTTACTCTACATTTCTTGGCCAATGGCCCTGACTAGTTTGCTGGCCTGACATGTGTAAGCTTTGTTTAAGTGGCATTGTTTGTGGGATAGCCGTGTCTCTCGACTTTGGTCATGGAGGTGAGGGTACCATGCTTATGCTTGAGAGATCATTGATCTCATCCTCCAATATGAGCTCAGCATCCTTCAAGTGCTCCTGGGCTTCTTTTACCCACTCCTTGACCTTTTCGATGGCCTCGAGTTGGCACTTTGGGTTGGGGTACTCCCTAAACTTTGCATTCCCCTTCTCACCCGTCCTTGGAGCTGACATTTCTGCTTCTGTGTCTATCACCTTTTTTTCATCACACAACATTGTGGCACTCTTAGTTTTTAGTAGGTAGTGATATGCGAGCCTTTGCTTTGTCTATGCGTAGGTCATGACATGCAATGGGATGGGCGTGTTCTCTCCATTAAATGTCTCAACTCTAAACAACCTCAATGGTATAGTGGCCTTTATCTAGGGCATTCTGCATAAATAGTGAGCGATTCCACACTCTGGGCACTTAATATTGACCTTTTCCCAATTAGTCTACTCCCATTCGGGGCAACATCATGAGATATATCATGGATGTCCACAGGTCCAACATGAGATTGGTTCTTGGGTCTTCCCTCCAAAGCCTCTGCCTCTATCTCTACCTAATGCCATCACCGGTATAGGTCGGTAATCCATAAGGATTGCATTGTCCTCTTTGTCATATGACATGTAGGGGTGCACATAAGGCTCTTCATCATTTCGGCTCCTCCACATAGTGGAATGAAGCATCACTTGGTGGAAGGGTTACGTAGAGTCCAGGTGGTCTAGGTATGCATGTGGGGTTTATCTCCATCCTAGGAATGAACAGTTTGGCGTCATTAGGTGCAGGGAGAGCCAATGGGGCTTCCCTTTTGAAAACGTTTTGTAGCCTATTTGCTAGGTAAGACTATCCATATGGATGTGAGTACGGGAGTCTCCTTAGTAGCCTGTAATGCAGGGCATCATGACTGAACCTACCACAATTGGCGCAAGGTCTGGACCTCAGGTCCTAACACTCGACTGGCAATTATTTTTTGCCACAATACATGTATTGGATGACGTGAGGGCGTGTTTTCCATCTCATCATTTCTTGTAATTTGGCTAGTTCCATCTTCATCTCCGCTAGCTCCTAACTTCCATCCGTGCCCTTTCCTTTATCCTAAGTATTTGGGCTTGATCTTTCACTTAACGTTGAAAATCTCTCAAAGTTTCTAGCGCTAGTCTTCTCTCGAGTCAAACTCTTGGATCTTCTCTCTTTGAGCTGGTCATCTACTCTAATTGCCTTGTCAAAGACCCTAGCTAGTACATCTTGTTGCAAGCTTGAATTGCTTGCCAAGATGTCGTAGAGTTCCTCGCTTTGTATCCCATTGATGAAAGCTATGGAGACCACTCTTTCGATAGTTCGCTCACTAGTTGGGATCCTCTCTTGAAGAGACTTTGAATGTGGATGACGTAATCTCTTATGTTCTCCTTGTCTTTCTACTTGACGTTCATCAACCGCACCAGAAGGTTATCGGAGTACCCAGGTTGAGAGAATCTCTTAATGAAGAGACTCTTGAGGTTGTTGAGTCAGTCTGTTCATCAGCATCCAGACTCATGTACCAAGTCCTACCCTTATCTCCTAAGCATAGACCAAAAGCTTGCAAGCATTGAATAAGATCAATGAGGCCATTGGTCTTGCATACTTGCTCAAAGTACTCTATGAAGCTATATAGGTCATCATTTGGCTGGTACTTGTCTAGTTTCTTAGCAACAACATGGATTCTTGATTTGCTCTTAGAGCCCTAGTTAACCCCTAATCCTGCAAGCAACAAGGTTGCCATTGCAACTATGCTCTGTTTTGTTGACGATTTGTCTAGTAGTCACTTTGTAAGAAGCTCGCTCAACGTGAGATTGCCTTCCAACACTCTTTTCCTTACTGCATTACGTCCTATCTTATTTCTGCTTGCTAGGGCTAGCACTCAGTAAATCTCCCACATTTCTATGTTTTGTCGCAAGCTTCTAGGACTTGCTATTCCCTGATTGTAGGCCACTATGCCCTGCAAATATTCCTATACTAGTCTCCTCTCCTCCTTGAGGTCCACTATGATATCCTTAGACATCCTATCATGGTGGTTTGTCCCGGTTTGTAGATTGTAATTGGCGACTAGCCGCTAGATTTCTATCGGGAAACCACCTAAGTCAAGCTCTTTGTCACATCCATGGTTAGTGCCTGACTCTACCATATTTACGGTCTCATGCTCCACTAGGTTGTTGATGAGATTGATCAAGTCAGACAGATCTACTCCTCCAATGGTGTTGGTCCTTGCTTGGTCCTACACTTGGGATTCTTGTTCACTCAACTACATTTCAAGGTCTTCTCCTACTAGTGGGTTCATTTAGATTGTTAAGTATGAGTGAGTTCCTTATTATTTACAAATAGTCCTCAACTTACACTCACTTGGTATGTGTGTACACATGACCTTTTCCGTGCACCATGTGAAATCAGGCTTTCAAATTTTCTTAGGTGCACTTCAAGTGTTGGAAAATAATATGAGTGAGAATACGAAGTGACTTGTAGCTTTCACATGCTCGTCTACATACTTGGTCGAAAAGGGATTTACGCTTAGTTATTGGCTGCTTCCTTTGGTCTCTAGAGTCTGTGCTACGTCATTCATCTTGCTCAGGGTCAAATGGGGTCTGTTGGTTGCCTATAGCTCTAATGTGTCGAATATGCTAATATGAGCGTCAACATTGTGCTTGGCCGTTTGTATACAATTTCTAGGGTCAAAATTGCCTATAAGGCTTTCGGTGAATTCTCATCTTGCCGGTGGTACTCTTTGTCACCCCAGACGTGCTAAATTTGTCAATTTTGATGTGTCAAGATCTTCTCTGATTCTACAGAGTCCAATTTTGTAGCGTTTGATTTTAGGAATCGAATGTTCAATTTGACAAGTGTCTAAGATTTCCTCTATCTAATTTTGAGATTGTTCGATTGTGGAATGTCCGATTGTAGGGATCGGACAAGGTGGTCCGAGATTTTGATTTTCAAAATCAGACAAGGTCACAGGTGCAAGTGCTCGATCCTCAAGATCGGACGTGTGATAGTGGTCCGATTATTGGGGTGTCCGAGTCTAGGGTGTTTAAGTATCCGAGTCCAATTTGCTGGGTCCGATCGGATTGGTCAAGTTGGTATCAGCCGTCTGATTCTCGGAATTAGATAGATGTAGGGCATCTGAGCTATACAATTCTCAGAATTGGAAAAATGTAGGGCATCCAAGCATTTGATTCTAGGAATCGGGCACCTCTGTCCGATTCCGTTGGCATGCAAACATCAACAATAAAAATCTCTTCATGCCAATTATTTTTGGACATGCACAATGGCAAGCTTCACCAAAATCAAAGATTAGATGCATATAAAGGTTTCTACACACTTGATCCAAGCAATAAACTCCTGTGTCCTTCGATTGATTCACTGGAAGTACCAAGTCCTACGTAAGCTCTCAAGCTCTCTCTCTCTCTCTCTTTCTACTGTAGAACCTAAAAATGAGGTCTTCCTTGCCTCTTAGGGTCTTAAACCCTTGGAGGACTCAACCTTCATCTAGCTGATCACTCCTTGTGTGATTCTAACACCTCCAAGCACTCAATTTTTTCATTTTTCTCCCTGTTTGTGCCCTGTTTGGGCCTGTTCAACAGCAGAAGCCCTAAAGTTTTTTCCCTCCATTTCTTGGTCCTAACCTCCTCTAAATGCAAAAAAAATCAAAAGTAAAATAATGAAATGATTCCTTCTACTTGCCTAATCATCAAAAACCAATAATGCTTACTTGTTGCCAATATGAAAAACCCAAAACCTCCTACCTATCTCATGCTCTGGTTTGGGGATGGAACCCTTACTGCATCGCTCAATTTGAGATGTGCAAGTGCTCAAGCTTGAATCCACTTATCTCGGCAACGGAACCAAAATGTAGAGGTGGAGCTCACCCTCAACCACCAAGACCCACGAACTACTTATTCTTTCAAGCATTTCATGTAAACACCTATGGCTATCTCTCACATAAGGAACGCACATTTGATCCTATTGGGGTTGTAGTGAGCTTACCTTGATGCCCAAACGAGTTGCCTCCTCCCACAAGCACTCTTGTAGCTTCAAAATTTGTGATGTGAGCTCAAGCAACCTCAATCCTCCACCTCTAAGCTCCATCCTCCATAGCCATGCACGAGATAAGAGAAGAGAAGAAGAGAGGAGATGCTGGAGAGCTTCTTCTCCTTGATCCCTCACCCTCAAACACTCACTCCCTCACACTCTCATGCTCCCTCTCTCAACAATCACACACAAGCAAGCAAGAAGGAGAGAAGAAGAGAAGAAAATGAGTCCACTTTGCTATACACCAAAGAATGAGCTCCTCATTTACTTTTGAACTTGATATACAAAATCCTAAATCTCTTTTGGGCGGTCATCCCCTTGTCCCCTTTTTTACATGGCCATGGCCTAGGCCTTGATTGTCCTCCGATCTTCCTAGCTTCCTTTCTACCGCCCATCTACTTTTACAATTTGCACAGGAGGGAGCCTGGCGCTCTTTTACAAGAAGGTTTGGGGGGACGCATTGCATTTAAAAGTGCACTTTTGCCTTTGCCTTAGCTTTTGAGATCACCCTTGCGCTTTCGGCCATTTTCCTTCCTACTTCTTCCATTGTATTTGATTCCCTTTTGGGCCACCTCTTTTAGATCCCGACTTGCAAATTTTCACTTTTTCCTCTTTTTCTTGTACTGCGGTTAACATTACCCTTCTGTTTGCAGTTAACATATAGCTACACACATAGCTATCATGCTTGATAGTGGTAGGTGGGTAGGTGAGCTTGACTATCTCAACAAGGGAAATAGAGAGAGAGAGAGAGAGAGAGAGAGAGAGAGAGAGAGAGAGAGAGAGAGAGAGAGAGAGAGAGAGAGAGAGAGAGAGAGAGAGAGAGAGAGAGAGAATGCTAGGCAGGGGAGATAAAAATAAAGAGAGAGAAAGATAGAGATAAATAAAGAGAGACTAAAAAGGGAGAGAGAAAAATAAAGAGGGAGAATGAGCAAGAGAAATAGAGATAGAGAGGGAGGTGGTAAAGGAGAGAGATATAGAGAGAGAAATGGAGATGGAGGGACATGGAGATACAGAGGAAGGGAGAGGGAGAAAGAGAGGGAGAAATGAATTGAGAGAGAGAAGTGTATTGTCCACCATGACATAGAAGAAATTGATGAGGGCTGCGACATCAGAGATCGAGAGGCATATCTCAATGAGCATGTCCCATGTCCTTGCACTCAATGCAAGCTTGCAATTTGAGGTAAACATCACTTTTCTATAGACAATGTGCAACGCTTTGGCATGCTTCAATTGTGTAAATAATTGATTAAGCAATCTTGAACTTTGAGTCAATAGTGAGAAAAGTGTGTACAATCATGCTTCGCAATCAAACTCTAATTGAAATAAATTTCAATAATATTAAATACATTAAAAATTATCCATAGAGAGGTAATGTTCCATCCCAAGTAATATATCTATTGCAACCCATAACAAGAGTTCATGGGTGTATAATGGAAGGAGCATTGGAGCTGATAAACCCATTGGAGGGCACTCCATCCAATGCATCCTTGAAACCAAAACATATTGGAGACCTTCCAAACCTTTCTCAAATCTTGGAGCTTAAGATGGAGGCAATGATTGATGTATTACTACCTATGGATTTCAAGTCATGTAATCCATTGAGAGAGGAGGTATACATACCATTATGTGATGGGTATTGGGCCTCTCACTTAAGGATGATCCTTGTGTTCTTAGGTATACAAGACAAGTATAGATGGAGCGATGTAAGTGTAATGGAGTTATTCAAATACATACTATAGTCCTTTATCTTTAATACATAAATAAGAAATATTTTTTATTTATTGGAGGTGTGTGGGCTTTTTCTAGGCTACTAAAATGTCACATAATGCCATCTAGAGACATGATGGTTAAGTCTTGTGATGTTTGATAAGTGTTATAGAAGATGGGTATGGATTATAACAGCATTCATATATGGGTCAATGATTGTGTACTCTTTTGAAGAGAATATGAGTCTATGAAAACATGTCAGAAGTGCGATGCTCATAGGTATCGACAAGACCTATAAGAGAAAACCATCCCTTAGAAGGTTCTTATATACTTTTCACTTATATCACACATCCATCACATGTTTTACACATCAAGCATGGTGAGCTTGACAATGTGGCATGCAAAAAATAGATCCATAGATGGGTCACATTGATTCCACATTTCAAGGCTTTACAAAAGAACTCAGAAATCTTTGCCTTAATCGCGCCAGTCGACTAGTGTAATCGGTTATGCATTGTTTGACTTAGTAGGCCACTTTCCTTTATATTGCATCTTATCTATACTTTGTGTACATTGTAAAGAGTGTGAAAGAAGAAGAAGAAACTAGAAAGAAAACGTTTTGGCCTCCATCTCTCTTCATGTCTCTTGAGTGAGCTTCTCCGTGTGCATTTTGTGTGTGTTCGGCACAGCGTCTAGAGCAAATTCCCCCACCACGCGATTCTTGACATGGTATCAGAGCCACGCCACTCAGAGAGGCTGATTTTGAAGGCTGAAGTGAAGGAGAAGAAGCAAGGTTCGAGCAAGCAAGCCACGTGTAAGAATCTCTCCCATTCTTCCACTCCTTCTCTTGGATAGTGCCTGTGGAGGCACTGGAAGTAGGGCAGAGCAAAAATCTTAGATTGCAGTGAGATTTGGTGTGCGCAAAGAGCGCTGTGTATTTTGCAAATAAGCCCTTTAGGGTTTTTCCGCTGTTATTTTGGGTATCTGAGGCCGTTTCAGGGCCCGTTTTAGAGCTGCAAGGTTGCGGACAACAGTTTCAGGGTACATTGTGACTTCGACTGTATTGACCGAACGTGGGTGCATAGGTTACAGATTTTAGATCTGTAAGTTCAAAGGTGTTTACGAGTGAGTAAACATAAGGTTTATCTGCAAACAGGTTGCAGATTGCATGTATTGTTGAGCAGACAGTGAAAAAGGCTGTCTGGTGTATTGCTGTGCACTACAGGTCAAGGGTTGCCAAAGATTTGCTTGCTGTTGGTATTAATTTTGTGATAATGGCAGAGAACAGTGGAAGCCCCATCATTGAGAAGCTTGACAATAACAACTACCCATCATGGAAGTTTCGTGTCACAAACTTCCTTATTGGAAAAGGCCTCTACGAGTTTGTTTCAGGTGAAGAAAAGGAGCCAGAGGTGAGTGATCCTCCAAATGCAGAAGAGACAAAGGCACGAAAGGAATGGAATGCAAAAGACAAGAAGGTCATGTATTGGTTTTCTATAGTAATTGACAATAATATACTAGGACACATTAGAAATGCAGAGAATGCATATGCAGCTTGGACCATACTTGAAAGTATGTTTTCTGTAAATACAAAGGCACGAAAGATTCAACTCAAGCAAGAGTTGAATACATTGAAGAAAGGGAAGATGTCTATCAATGAGTATGCATTGAAGGTAAGGAGCATTGCATATGCATTGGCAACGACTGATGCAATGCCCAATGAAGATGTTTTGGTGTCGTCAACCTTGGGTGGACTTAACAATGAAAAGGTTTGGAAGTCTTTTGTAACTTATGTATATGTTAGAAAGCCATTCCTAGATTTCGATGAGTTGGTCTCTCTAATGGTCACTGAAGAAATCAACATGCAGAGTGAGATATCTGAAAGAAGTGGTGAACAGGTCCAGGCTTTCTACTCCAGTTCAGGAAGGGGACGTGGCAGGTTCTCTTCAAGAGGCCGTGGTACAGGACGTGGTAGTGACAACTAGCAAAACAGATTGAATCAGCAATTTGGCGATATGTAGGTTTCAGGAGGTCGTGGTAACTTTAGAGTCAGGGGGAGCTTTAGAGGAAGAGGTGGATGGTAGAACAGAGGTTCTAATAACTTTGGTATTGTGTGCCACTACTGTGGCAAAATAGGTCATATTGCAGCCCAATGTTATGCTAAGAAAGATGATATCTGCAGTGGTAAGTTGCAGCAAGGAAACTATGCATCGTCTTCATGACAGAATGAAGACAAAAATGAACGTTTGTTCGTTATGCAGCATATGCTGAATGCTGTTACAGGAAAGGGAACACATGAAGATGTTTGGTATGTTGATTCACGTGCATCCAATCATATGACCAGTCATGCAGAATGGTTTGGAGAGATGCAAGATTTGCAGAATGCAGGTTATGTGCAGACGGGTGATGACTCATGCCACCCAATTTCACACATTGGAAAAGTTCCCTTGTCCTTGCATGATGGTAAGACAAAAAGTCTTTCAGATGTATTACATGTGCCATCTATTACAAAGAACTTGGTGTCAATCGGTCAAATGGTAGAGCAAGGGCTGCAAGCCAGATTTAATGCAAAGGGCTGCTTTGTAGAAGACTTCAATGACAAGTGTAGGTTGGTAGCAAAGGGAAGTAGAGTTGGACGTATGTTTACTCTGGATGCTGGAATTCCTACTATGAATGCTGCTATGTATGCCAAAGGAAAAGGTGTTGTTGCAAACATTGAAATTTGGCACAAAGGCATTGGACATGAAAATGTACAAAGGCTGAAATTAATGCAATCCAAAGGGTTGGTTACAGGTTTGCCTACATTTAAAGTTGCAAAATTTCATAAGGTATGCGAAGCATGTCAATTTGGTAAGCAGGCAAGACAACCCTTTTCACATGACAGTGATGTAAGCAGAAATATCCTTGACGTTGTGCATACGGACATTTGGGGGCCTACACAAAATGTATCTCTTGGATGCAGTTCATACTTTGTCACATTCATTAATGATTGTTCTAGAAAGCTGTGGGTATATTTTATGAAGGAAAAGAGTGAAGCGTTTGAGCACTTTAGAACCTTCAAGGCTACAGTTGAAAGAGAAACATGCTTGAAAGTAAAGTGCTTGAGGTCAGATGGAGGGGGAGAGTATCTCTCAAATGAGATCAGTGATTTTCTGAGGTCTCATGGGATAAAAAGACAGTTCACATGTAGGTATACCCCACAGCAAAATGGGGTTGCAGAAAGGAAAAACAGGCATATTGCAGAAGTTGCACGTGCCTTGATGGTGGCTGAAAAGAATATGCCTAAGCATTTTTGGTCTGAGGTTGTTCATACTGCTGTTTATATTATGAACAGAACTCCCACAGCTGCAGTTCATGGTATGACCCCCGAAGAATGTTTTACAGGTAAGAAGCCTGATGTTTCACACTTGAAAGTGTTTGGCTGCATTGCGTATGTTCATGTGCCAGATGAGTTGCGAAAGAAACTGGATCCAAAGGCTGAAAAGTGTGTCTTTATTGGATACTCTTTAGAACAGAAAGGGTATCGCTGTTATAACCCTACCACGTGTAAGTTCAGAGTGAGCAGGGATGTCATCTTTGATGAAATGAGCAGTTGGTATGCATCTAGTGGTGATGCATTGGATGATGATGATGATCATGACACTCATGTGCAGGGTGAAAAGCAAGAATCACAGACTCTTAGTGGACCAGAGACATCATCTAGTAGTCCTTGGTCTGGGAGACTAAGGAGTGCCTCTACATCTTCAGGTGCATCTAGTAGCACTACAGGTAAAGACAAAGGAAAGAATAAAGTGTCAGAAGGCATTGATGCAGTTCTTAATGGAGATTCCAGTGGCTCAGAGAGCTTAGATGATGAGCTTGGCATTCCTTCAGTGAGGATTCCAGGTGTGTAGAGAGCATGTGTTAATGCAAAGACTCCATTGAGTGATCCAGTGACACGCAGATCTAGTAGGGTCAGATACCCTATTAAAAGATTTGGTTTTGAAGGTTATGCAGCTCACCATTATGCTTATATGGTGAAACTAGTTGAGGATATTGAGCCCACATGTTTTGAGGAGGCTGTTGGTCATGCTCATTGGGATGCAGCAATGGATGAGGAGATGGCTGCATTAGAGGCCAATAAGACTTGGGATCTAGTATCATTGCCGAAGGGTAAGAAATCCATTGGATGTAAATGGGTTTATAAGATTAAGCACAATGCAGATGATTCTATTAGTAGGTACAAAGCTAGGTTGGTTGCAAAAGGCTATGCCCAGACATATGGCATAGATTATTGTGAAACCTTCAGTCCAGTTGCTAGGATGGCAACTGTCAGATGTGTGATTGCTTTAGTAGCAGCCAAAGGTTGGAGGTTGCAGCAAATGGATGTGAAGAATGCCTTCTTGCATGGTGATTTGCAAAAAAAAGTGCATATGGATCAGCTAGCAGGTTATGAAGATTTAGAGAAATCCCACGTATGTGTGTAGGTTGAAGGAGGCGCTCTATGGGCTCAAGCAAGCACCTAGAGCATGGTCTGACAAGATCCAAGAGTATCTTGTCAATATTGGCTTTTATGTTTCTGATGCTGATCACTCATTTTATGTGAGAAAGGGAGATGCAGGTTTGGTCATCATAGTCATCTATGTGGATGACTTGATTATTACAGGTGATAGTGATAGTGGGATTGCTGAAGTCAAGGATTCTTTGAAGAAGAAGTTTGAGATGAAGGATTTAGGTGAGCTAAGATACTTCCTTGGCATTGAGGTGATTAGATGCGATGATGGTATATGGCTATCCCAAAGACAGTATGGCTTGGATATGTTGTCCAAGTATGGTATGACAGCATGCAAACCACTTTTAGTCCCATTGGAGCAGAATGTAAAGTTGAGTGCTGATGTTGGGGATGAGATAGAAGACCCTACTATGTTCAGGAGGATAGTGGGCAGTTTGATCTACATGACCATTACAAGGCTAGACTTGAGCTACGCTGTTGGTCTTGCGAGTCAGTTTATGCAAGTATCTAGAAAGCCACATTTGGATGCAGTTAGACGCATATTGAGATATGTGAAGTCCACATTACATTATGGACTTTTCTATGAGACATGTACAGATGTACAGGTGTTTGGATACACAGATGCAGATTGGGCTGGTAGTATGTCTGATAGAAGATCTACCAGCGGATACATGTTCTCTCTTGGTAGTGCAGCAGTTGCTTGGAGCAGCAAAAAGCAATCTACAGTTGCTTTGTCAAGTACAGAGGCTGAGTATAGAGGTGCTGCTGTTGCAGCATGTGAGGTAGTATGGCTGCAAAAGTTATTGGCTGATTTGGATGTGCAGGTGGAAGGTCCAGTTGTCATTTATTGTGACAATATGAGCAGTATACAGTTGGCTAGAAACCCTGTGTTCCATGCTAGGACAAAACATATTGAGGTACACTACCACTTTGTGAGAGAGAAGGTACTAGCAGGTGAGATTGACTTGGTGTATGTCAGCACAAAGGATCAGATAGCTGACATCTTCACGCAGGCATTGGGTATAGAGAAGCTTCAAACGTTTTGAAGCTTACTTGGAGTTGCAGAGATGCAGTTGAGCTTGAGGGGGAGTGTTGAGATAACAAGCTCAACACATGCGGACATTGATGATGGACCGCCTGGTTAGATGGGTCCACACGTCTACACTTAGCACGTCGGTGGTCATTATGACTCACACATGGCCACTAACTCATTACTTAGTATATTCAAGTTGTTACACCTATTTACAGCTGGCATAGTTATAGCGCCAGTTGACTAGTGTAATCGGTTATGCATTAATTTACTTAGTAGGCCACTTTCCTTTATGTTGCATCTTATCTATACTTTTTGTACATTGTAAAGAGTGTGAAAGAAGAAGAAGAAACCAGCAAGAAAACGTTTTGGCCTCCATCTCTCTTCATGTCTCTTGAGTGAGCTTCTCCTTGTGCATTCTGTGTGTGTTCGACGCAGCATCTTTGTTGAGACTCAAGCTCATTTTGTTTACCTTAGTGAATAAGGTTAAGTCACACTGACTTAACCATGATTAGATCTAGGTCAGTTGATCTTTTTGTGTGTGGTACATACAGTTGACTTGTGTGTGACTGTATGTGGATAATGGAGAATGAACTAACAGGGAGCATGTCTGCTGCCCTGGTGCCTATGCCTTTGTCTCCTTCTCTTTCTCTCTGAACTTCAATATGGTATCAGAGCTTAGCCTAGCTAAGGCAGCATTCTTAAGGTCTGGACGATAACCATTCTCAGACACCTGATTCATAACAACAGTGGCCATGCGATGGAAATCTCTTTTCAGAAGGGACCGGTTGACAAAATCCTTGGGCTTGTTAGTCCTCCTGGTCTTTGTTGTAGCAAGCTCTACAGAAAGGTCCCCAGCTCCTCTGATAGACACAGTCTTCTTGTTTGCAAGCCCTGAATACTTGAAGCTATTCAGATTATAAAGGTTATTTGGTTCGCTAGTGAACTGCACAGAAGCATTGGAGTTTCCGTTCCTCTTCACAAGGAACTTGTTGTTCTTCTTGACGAGCTTCCAGAGCAGATCGGGGGACACGGTAGACATCTTGGTTGCAGTTGGCTTTCCCCGATCGGCTGCTCCTGAGGCTTCTGCCGCTCCTGCTGGCTTGCCAGGTAATAGGGAAGTAGTAGACCTGGCCAACGAGAAGCAGATTCTCATTTGTGATGTTGTTGACAGGCACAATGGATTCAATGGATGAATTGAAATGAGCGGAGAGCTTTGAGAGCTTATCTTGGGGTTGTGCGACATAGCTAAGCAAGGACCCATACTCTCAGGTGTTGTCCAAGCAGCCACAGAGGAGCGAAATGGGCACAGAGGTTCCAACAGGTACCGTGGCTGAGAAGTTCCTTGCCCATGCGAGTCTGGCATATTCGTCCCTGATGATGGACGCCACAGTGGTGCCTGTTGTTGCGTTATATGATGCATTGGCCCGGTAGCTAGAAGCCAAGCAAGAGCAGTTCACCCGGATGTACAGGCCCTGTCCGTTAGGGCCTCTGTTAAATGGATCTGTGATCAAGTCTTGTGGCCCAACATTGAAGAGGCTTGCAACATCTGCCTTTGATTCATTGGAGGCTAGCAAGTAGTAGAGGTAGGCTGAACATACTCTGTTTGGGTCATGGCAAGCCAGGGGGTGGCTTCTTCGTGCCCAAGAATGTGCAATGAAGGCAGAGCTTGATGCAAAAAGTAGTAGCAGAAGTGAAGAAGAATTCATGTTCTCCATGTTCGGCTTCTTCGTCCAGGCCATCGTCACCGGCAAGGGCCCTTATTGCTCAAATAAATGCAAATTTTACTGCATGGGCTCCTCTTTCCATTGACAGAGCAGGGCTTCTCAGAGATTGCAGGGTGCATGCTTCTTGGTCACCCTGCAGAAATGGCATATTTAATAACACAGCATGCTCGATCACCTCCCTTGGACCAGGACAGGTAACCCAGATAGACTTATCATGTATGACCTTGATTTGTTTCACTTGGTCCATGACCAGCAAAACTGTAAGCAACTCTAAAGGGTAAACTGGTAAGCCCAAAGGGCACCGTTCTCACGGAAGGCCGTTAAAGATCTGTGAAGCTAGAGCTTCCACGTTCTGCATTCTGGGGAGAAGGGAAGAAAGAGCACAGGAACTCAGAGAAGAATGCAGAGCAAGAAAGAATTGCAGTTTTTCTCATGGTTCTCAGTGCACACTTGAAATATACATGTCATGTATGCTTGGCTGAACAGTGCTCAGTCTGGCACTTTAAATACGGATACTTGCAAATCTGCCACAGTGGGTAATATCTGCAGGTGCAATGGCTACAGACCCATTGCTGATGCATGTAAGAGCCTTGTTGGAGACAAATTCTGCAGCAACAGTGAATGTATCAAGTGAAATTTTAATATCTATACTTGATGTTCTCTTATGCAAAGTTGTTGATGCATTGTAACTGCAGTTGAATGGAAACAGAAGCACATGCATTTTTACATTGAAAACTGGTTGCACTACAAGTTATTGAAGTATATTGCCTGCTGGCATTTTTTGGAAAATTGACTGGTTTTGCAAAACTTAAGGCTTTAAAATGGCAAACACAGGAGAGAAGGATACTATCACTCAGATAGTTGGTGAGAAGCTGGACTATAACAATTTCGTTCTATGGAAATTCAGGATGTCTAATTTTTTGATTGGAAGAGGATATTGGGATCTAGTCACAGGTCTTGAAGATGAGCCCAAGCTACCGGAAGATAGACCTCCAACACAAGATCAGTTGAAGGCACACAGGACTTGGTTGGAAAAGGCCAGCAAGGTCTTGCATTGGTTGTCACTATGTGTGTCAGACACAAAGGCTATGCAAATTGCAAATTGTACTTCCCCAAAAGCTGCTTGGGACTTATTGATGAAGAATTATGGGCATGTTACTCATGCAAGAAAGACACAACTGAAGCAAAAATTCAGCCACATATCCAGGAATGGAAGGTCTATTGAGGACTATGTCAGTGAGATCAGATCCATTGCAGAACAACTAGGATCAATTGGAGCTGAAGTTGAGGATGATGATTTGGTAGCTACTACCCTTCATGGACTTGGACAGGAATATAAGCAGTTTGATACTTCCATTTCAGTGCGTTAGGAGCAGCCTGACTTTGATGAACTTGTAGCACTTCTTTTGCATGAAGAAGTGAAACTTGGACTTAATACAAGTTCCAGTGGGTCTGAAAACAGTAGGGACAATGTCTTCTACTCAAATCAAAGGGGTAGAGGTGGAAGAGGAAGATCAAATTTTCGAGGAAGAGGTGCTGGAAATGCATATACAGCCCATGGACAGCAAGCTACTGGATGGCAAAATAGGCAGCCTCAAGCAAATAGAGGTGCCTCAAATGCTCGTGGAAGAGGAGGTTATTCACCTAGAGGAAGAGGCACTTGGCAGCAGCCTCAAATGAGTTATGGACAGCAATCAAATGCAAATAAGGATTGCCATTATTGTGGCAAATACGGGCATGTAGCTAAGGATTGCTACAAAAAGCAAAATGATCAGAGAGCAAGAGGGAAGCAACATGGTAATTATGCTTCTTCTAGTGGTATGCAGGAGGATGATAGGTTGTTTGCAATGCAACATGTGAAGAAAGGGTTGCCTGTACACGACAAAGCCGATGATGTATGGTATATAGACTCAAGGGCATCTAACCACATGACTCCTCATGGAGAGTGGTTTGACACATTGGTAGAAGGTGCTCATGGATATGTTTGCACAGGGGATGATATGCAACATGACATTATGCATACAGGTACTGTTCCCTTGATGATGCATGGTGACAGGAGAAAGAGTCTTTATGATGTATTGCATGACCCTCCATAACCAAAAACTTGCTTTTTGTGGGACAAATGACTGAACAAAATCTACAAGTTAGATTCAATAGAGATGGATGTTACATTGGTAGTAGTATGGTCAGCTGGAGCAGTAAGAAGCAACCTACAGTTGCACTCTCTAGTACTGAGGCAGAGTATAGAGGTGCTGCACTAGCTGCATGTGAGGCAGCATGGCTCATGAAGCTTCTTGATGATTTGGGCATGCAGGAAGTCAGGCCTGTCACACTCTATTGTGACAACATGAGTAGTGTACTCCTAGCCAGTAATCCTGTCTATCATGCTAGGACTAAGCACATTGAGGTACACTATCACTTCATCAGGGAAAAAGTGATTGCAGGTGACATTGATTTGGTCCATGTGAGGACAGAAGACCAAGTTGCAGATATCTTTACCAAGTCATTGGGTAAAGATAAGTTTGTGTATTTCAGAGAGTTACTTGGAGTCAAGTATCCTACTTGAGCTTGAGGGGGAGTGTTGAGACTCAAGCTCATTTTGTTTACCTTAGTGAATAAGGTTAAGTCACACTGACTTAACCATGATTAGATCTAGGTCAGTTGATCTTTTTGTGTGTGGTACATACAGTTGACTTGTGTGTGACTGTATGTGGATAATGGAGAATGAACTAACAGGGAGCATGTCTGCTGCCCTGGTGCCTATGCCTTTGTCTCCTTCTCTTTCTCTCTGAACTTCAATAATCTTGAGCAACTTCCCCCACCATGCGATTCTTGACACGTGGAGTTGAAGTCATCTGCAAGAGGGACCACAGTGCACCACAACACTCGTCGAGCATGGCAAGGGCTATGCAACAACACCTACGGAGGTAACATTGTTGATGAAGAATTGGTTAAGCTGATGTTGAATAATATAGCACTCAACTCACAAGCGCTCATGTGAGAAGGATAAATCAGTCCCTCACCCCATGATGCTCACATCACCTAGAGGGGAAGGATGGAGAATCCATATCTCACACCCGATTGATAAGTTGAAAAGGAGAATTATGTAGAGAAAGTATGCCAATGTGCACAATTAATGGTGCATTAGTGCATTCCAACCCATTTGCAAAAAGGTAGGCCAGGGAGCCTTGTAATGTAGTGCACAAAACAGAGTGACATATCCTATGGTGATGGCAAAGCCCCATCCCATTTGTGCATAAGGAAAATGAAAACATACTTGGTGCTCGTGTTGTAACGTCCCTCAAATCTCACTTCTCAATGGTGGATGAAAGGAAAAATAAGTCATGTTGAGTCCCCCCTTTGTCTCACACTCTGTTGATGAATATAAGAGGACAACTCGATTCTTGACACCCATTGATTTAATCCTCACTACCACTTGTGCGAAAGTTTTATGCCTTGCGCTGTCGTATTGCTGCGCATTCGAGGTGTGAAAACCACTCGAAAGTTGTGTGTGCGATTTAATACTTTATGCATACTTAGTTGTTGTGATTACATTTATTCTCTGCGTATGAGTATAGATGCTCACATGAAGGGCTTCACTTCAGATGCTTTTGTTAATAACACACTTATTAGTATCTATGGTAAATGTGGCAGCATTTTAGAAGTAGAGAGCATGGAGGATGGGGCTGTTGCAGACATCCATACAAGACAGAATGGGTCTTCTTCAGATAGTCATGTAGGTGACGCGAAAGTGCGTGGAATAAGTGGAGGAGAGAAAAACAGGCTGTCAATTGCTTGTGAGTTAATTGCCAGCCCTTCAGTAATATTTGCTGATGAACCTACAACATGCAGAAAGGGTAATGGAAACCTTATAAAACCTAGCCAAGGATGGGCATATCGTTGTCTGATCAATACATCAACCTCGAGGTTCAATTTATGCAAAATTTGATGACCTTGTACTGCTAGCTGAAGGGTCACTTGTTTATGCTGGCCCTGCCCAGGATCATGCCTTGTCCTACTTTACTGAACTTGGGTACCCATGCCCACAGCATGTAAATCCAGCTGAATTCTTTGCAGACCTCATTTCTATAGACTACAGCTCGCTTGAAAATGAAACGTCCACTCGCATACGCCTGGATAATTTACTTCAAGCATTTAGGAAGAAGTCACATGCGAGTTATGAGCTCAATTTACAGGGGGAAAATGGAGTAGATTTGTCTCATTCCACCGAGATTATAAAAGTCCCTATTGCACTTGTCAATCGTATTGGTTGGTGGAAGCAATTCAGATTGCTGCTTAAGCGTGCCTGGTTGCAGGCTACACGAGATGGACCTACAAATAAAGTTCGTGCCAATATGTCAATATCATCAGCGAACATATTTGGGTCAATCTTTTCTGGGACAGGGGAGCCGTGCTTTAGGGAAAAGGAGCCGCGCTTTGGGGGGAAAAGAGGAGCTTTTGTGTTTTTGAATCGAGTTTGGGGGATTTTTCCAAGATTTATGGATCTGGCATACGACATTTTTGGAAGAGGAATCAGAAGGCGAAAGGAGATGATTATGGCTGCAAATTGTAGGTACTCAGGACGGCTGAATTCGTTTTTCTCTGGGACTGCTCTACTGGTTTTCTGGAACTTCGAGGAGACAATTGAAGCATCAAAAATCGAAGCTTTGTGATCGACCTTACCGAGCACAGTTACTCTGTCACTGAAATTTGCAAATATTTTCATGTGCTCCATCTGGATGGCTGTCGTTGAGATGACAATTGACGTTTCAACCCTGGAGGACGTTTCGATGTTTGACCAGCTTCTCGGATAATGCCTAGAGTGATGGCAAAGACGGCAGAAGAAGGCTGACAAGGAGGAGGGAAGCATTAGTTTATGACACTCCAGATGGGCATGTGACTCGTGATGTTCGTGATGGAGTTGCAAAGATTGGAGACTTGCGCTTTGTAGTTTGTGATACTGCCGGCTTGGAAACAGAAGAGGATCCTGAAAGTGTTCTTGCGAGGACAGCTGGGATTACATCAAGTGCTTTGTCTAGATGTCACCTTGCTATGCTTCTTATTGATGGAAGGGCTGGGATATAGCCATTAGACTTGAAAGTTGGAAAATCGCTACGCAAACAAAATGTGCCTATTCCAGTCGTTTTGATTATGAATAAAGCTGAAGGAATACATGCAGACAGTATTGACAGACTTCTGGCCACACTTGGTGAATCTTTTACTTTAGGATTTGGTGAAGCTGTTGCGCTCTCTGCTGAAACAAGAGAAAGCTTGACAGATCTTTATGAAGGGTTAAAGCCTTTGCTTATAAAAGCCCAAGAAGACATAAATGCTGCCTAAGAACTGAATTCTGAGGGTGAATCTGGAGGTCCTTTGGCAATGCAGCTAGCAATAGCTGGCCGCCCTAATGTTGGCAAATCAACAATACTGAATTCCCTACTTCGACAGGAGCGTGTGCTAACTGGGCCAGAACCAGGTTGGATGCAGAAGGCACAGCTTAAACAAGGTCCATCAGCTCTTAGTGCCATTCAAGCTAAGTGAAGTCTTATGCGTACAAACATTGTTGCCCTTGTGCTAGATGGAGAGGAGGCTGACCAGAGAGACCCTTTACTGCATGCCCGTGTATCCTCTGATTTCTGGATCAGCTTCCCTCACCATAATTTTCAGTGACTCCAATTATTTGAGCCCAATTTGTGGTACGGTCTTTCTGGAACTTTATATTTCACAGTACTTGTTGAGAGAGTGGGTCCACTGTTTCAACAGAGAGAATCAACTATCTAAAACAATTTGGATGTTTAGAGTCTCTTCTCTTGTGTTTGTCCTATTGTTGCTGGACTGGCTACCCTGATCATAATATTCAACCAGCTACGACTTTTCGAACTGACTTTGGCATGTAGTGTTTATGAGACTCATTATATTCCATTGTGCTTGTTGAGAGAGTTGGCACTCTGGTGTTTCAACTGCAAAAGATCAACTATATGAAGCAAGAGCTAAGTCTTTTTGCATGAATATTCGCGTGCTTTAAGAGGGAGATGGAATATAGTTGTGATGTAACAGTGTCTAAATTTGTGCAAACTGCCATGCCAGGACTGTCTCTTCCCTTATGTAAGGCCTGGTTATTCAAATAAACCAGATTGGATTGAAGAAAAAGTTCATATACAACTTGGATGAGGAGAGCAAACTGTACGAATGTATTGGTAGATATATTGAAGTTTAGATAATTGTCATATTATCTTGGATAGCCTGTTCTTGCTTGATTGATCTTCTATCCTGAAATTATTCAAAGTCCTCTGTGGTTGCGACTTTGCTTTCCAAAACCCTTCGACATCTTTGGTGAACCCAACGTGAAAGCGTCGCAGAAATTTCAGGATGGGAGATACTTCAGCATCTATTTCAGCTTCCTCTACAGCTCCAGCTGCGTCTACTTCAGCTCCATCAATGTCTGCTGCGTCAAGTACTTCAACAGAGGATCTAAAGCAGATTTTAGAGAATATGTCCATGTATATGCAGCTCCAAAATCAGCAAACACAAATGTATATGCAGCAGCAACAACAATTGCATCAACAGCAGTTGTCTCAGCAAAGGCAACTCTATTCAGAGCAGGAGAATGCAAACAGTGCGACTAAGGCTATTGAAGCAGTTGAGAGTGAGAAGAAGCTATTTGACGGGTGTAATGTTTCAGCATATTTGGAGACATATGAGATTAAGATGGGGTTTTTTGGAGTTCCTGCTGGACTTATGAGTAAGTACTTCCTTCGTCTTGTCACACCTGCTTTGAGGACAAAAGTGACTGATCTTTTTATTCAAAATACACATTGGCAAGATTTTAAGAAGGCCCTAAAAGAAGAATACTTCCTTGAGGACTTTGGTATGGCTACTCGGCGGTCATTCCGAGAGTGGGTCTACATGCCAAACAAAGGTCTTGCTGCTTCGGAGTTGATTCGAGAATTTGAAGAGAGGTATAGTTAGCTTGATGCTATTGAACAAAGAGCATTGGATGTTGAAAAAGTTGAGCTTTTCTTGCAAGCTGCAGATCCTGCTCTTCAAGAAGAATTGGGTGAGCTTCTTGAAGATCGCACAAAGCCTATGGGTCTTAAAACTGATTAGCAGGATGCTCAGGATGCAGTCTCGACTTTGACCAAGAGGAGGATATGGAAGACTCGCCTACAGAATGGTTCCATGACACCTACACCATCATCTGCTCCTATGCCTACTTCTATCCCTGTTATTTCTTCTCCTCCTCAGCCAGTTTCTTGGCCTATGCCAGTGCCTACTGTTTCTACTCCACCTATTCCTCCTGTTCCACAACCGATGCCTACACCTTCTGCTCCAAAACCATCCGCTCCATCGGTGCCTACCTCTATTGATGACATAATCAAAGGCATCACAGATTTGACACTTGAGTCAGTCAAAGCGGAGTTAGTGGGAAAGTTGAAGGAGCAGTTTGCTTCAACTGTGCCTACTACTTCTTCTAGTTCTCCTACTGCACCTAGGAGTGCTTCTAATGCACCTAGGAGAGATCGGAGATGTATTTGGTGTGATAGTACGGAGCATCAGCATTCCAGGGATTGTGACTCTTTCCAGGATGCAAGGAGGCAGAATTTGATATATTGGGGGCAAGATGGTAAGATTTGGTTGACTGAGACAGGAGCTCCACTTGCTACCAACTTTGGTAAAGGTGGAATGAAGAAGTTAGTGGAGGACATGGCTGCGCGTACTTCTTATGTGACAGCTAGAGGTGATGCTTCTGCATATGGAGTACAAATTGAGAAGGGATCAGAGACTCAGTCCGCACTATGGACTTATGCTATGGAGACTGCAAACAAGGGGAAAATTTAGCAAACTGTTTTGACTAGTGCAGGCTCTAGCATAAGATCAGAGACAGGTTGGGACTCGCCTGTTGACAGGTATTCTATTTATGCTTATTTGGCTAAATCTCATGGTGCAGATGTATTTGTTGAGGAGAAGCGTAAGAGGGATGAAGAAAATCCAAGTACAACTAAGAAGACTAGAGGGGGTGAGTTTGTTACTCCATCTACTGCAGGACCGTCTTCAAGACCAGGGCCAGATCGACAGATGGAGGATGCTCAAAAGAGAGAAAAGAGGCAAGAGCCTAGAGAGAGAAAGCAGCCAGGATTCAGATTGATGTCCGATATTGAGACATCTACAGACATGAAGAAAATCTTTAATGATAAGATACTTGGCAGTGAGGTGACTTTCACTATTTCTGAGATTTTGGGCATCTCAAAAAGAGAGTTTCAGGATCAGTTTCAGGAGGTCTTGAAGAGGAAAAGACATGCATTGGCTACCACTGATACACAGGGAGTTTTGATTGGAGAGTTGGATGAGGATGATGATGAGGTTATGGTTGATAATGCTTCTATTTTGCCGCAGGTAGAGAAGAGGGTTCAGCCTATGCATTATGCTGAAATTGATGAGCCTATTTTGATACCGCGTAGTCACTTTTCGCGGAGCCATTGGGCTAGGGCAACTACAGAGACGATGGTAAAGATTGGAGAGAAACAGGTGCCTTATGTTGCATTGGTTGATCATGGTTCAGAGATTAATCTCATAGTTCGTGGAGTTTATGAGAGTAACAGATGGCCTATGGATGTAGAGCATGGGTGGCATATGAGAGCCGCCAATAACACTGCAGGTGATTTGTATGCTGCTTGTCCTAGTGTCAGGGTTTCTATTGGTGATGTAGAGGAGGATTTTCATTTCTTTGTGCAGGATTCATGCTCGTATCCCATAATTCTTGGACAGCCATTCATTACAGAGATGCGCATGGAAACAAAGGTCATGGATGATGGATCTGCTTATGCACGGATTCGCAGTAAAGATGGTATGAGAGCAGTTCAGTTTATGACTGTATGTGTGAACCATGTTAGAAACAGAGATACTCTCAGAGATGCACCCTTGCCCACTGTGAGGGATTCGGGTTTTCATTAGGTACCCCCGTTTCGCGAGACGACGGTGGTACAGAGGTAAGGAGATTGGAGTTCTTGCCTCCTAGCAGCAGTAGTGTTTTCTCCTCCGGTTATGTTGGGATTTCAACAAACAGTTCGATGAGCTATCAGAAGACTTCTAGGTTGCCTAGAGCTACCAGGCAGTATATATGCAGGAAGGAGAAAAATTTGAAAAATGCAGGAATTTTGGAGGATGATGAGCACATAGATGGGATGTATGACAGTGTAATTTGTGCAGATACGATGACAGAGATGGAAGATATGCTGAAAACTGATATGCTGAATTGTCATGGTAATGTATTAGTGCAGTCCCTGGACATGTTTCATGAAATTGCAGATTTTATGTCACAGATTGAGTCAGAGGCTGAGGTAACTCAGCAAAGAGTGTTGAGTGCTGAAGAAATTCAGCAAACAGAGTTTCCAGCTGGTTATGATCAGCTTTCAGAGAGACAGAGGGCTGAAAATTTTCAGCCAACAGAGTTTACTGCTGAAATATTTCAGCATTCAGAGTTTGGGGCTGTTTCTATGTAGTCCATAGAGCAGAGGGCTGAGAATATTCAGCCATTGGAGTGCAGAATTTCTGATTTACAGCAAGGTTTATGTAATGCAGAAGAGCATAAAGAAGCCAGGGTTGACACGAAATACAAAACTGTGGATAAGAAGGTGAAGCCGGTTGCTGTACCGCTTCCACCTGACAGTGATCAGCAAATAGAGAGGGCTGCTAAACAGCAAATTTTGAGGAATCCGGAGCATATTGGTCATAAATTTTCAGCAGAGACTCTTGCTCAATTGAAAATTGGAAATGGTGATTTCTTGTTACCCATGGAGAAGCAATGCTTTTAGGAGATGCTTGAGCGTCATGGAAGGGGATTTGCTTTTGTCCCACATGAGATTGGATGTGTGAATCCTGATATTGTTGCTCCTATGGTCATTTTTACTATTCCTCATATCCCATGGAATCTCCAACCTATTCCAGTTCCTAAAGCACACTTGCCAAAGTTAATTGATTTATTGAATGAAAAAATCAAGATGGGAATCCTTGAGCCTTCATCTGCACCATACTCAAACAGGTGGTTTACAGTTCCAAAGAAGAATGGTACTCTCCGATTTATTCAGGACATGCAGCCAGTGAACAGAGTTACTATCAGGAATGTTGGTATAGGTCCAGTTGTGGATGAGTTTGCAGAGGCATTTGCTGGACGTGCCATCTATTCTTTGGGTGATTTGTATTCAGGATATGATCAGTTTCAGCTGGCTTTGGAAAGTAGGGACATAACCACCATGAGAACTCCTATTGGGCTTGTCAGGATGTGTACCTTGCCTCAAGGTGCCACTAATTCTGTTGCGCATATGATGAATGCCATGCATAAGGTCCTTCGTGATTATATACCTCAGCTTACTATGCCTTTCTTAGATGATGTGCCCATTAAGGGGTGTGCAGAAGAAGAGAAGAATGAGAGCCTAAATGAGCAGGGATGCAGATACTTTGTGGTTGATCATATTTCAGCATGTGAGAAGATTTTGGCCAGGCTAGAAGAAGTGAACTTGACACTTTCAGGGCAAAAATCTGTTTTTGGAGTGAATGAGGTTGTCATTGTTGGGCATATGTGTGGATATTATGGCAGGAAACCCTCACCTGATAAGGTGAATGCTATAGGCAAGATTGCAGAGTATTGTTCTACTACTTCAGAGGTACAGAGATTCATTGGTGCTTGTGTGTTTTATATGATTTGGATACCTCATTTTGCACACATAGCAGATTGTTTGTATCAGCTGCTTCGAAAGGGGCAGAAATTCTATTGGGATGAGAGCCACACTAAAGCCATGCAGAAATTGAAGAAGTTATTGTAGAATGCTCCTACTCTCAGGAAAGTGGATTATAACTGTGATAGGCCTATTGTATTGACAGTTGACACTAGTCCAATTGGCATAGGTTGGGCTGTGGGTCAAGATGATGCAGATGGAAATAGGTATGCTATTCGGTTTGGGGCGAAAGTCCTAAATGAGAGACAGAGGAGATATCCGCAAATCAAGAGGGAGTTATTGGGGATTGTCACGGCTCTCAAATGTGACAAGGAGTACTTTATTGGAGCTTCAGTTGTGGTAGAGACAGATTGCTTGCCATTGATTGGTATGATCGCGAGTTGCTCTACTCCGGATATAGCCATGTTGAGATGGATTGCATACATCAAGTCATTAAATCCGGAATTTAAACACATAGCAGGGAAGGATAATCCAGTGGCAGATATGTTGTCTAGAGCCAGATATGATGATGAGGAGACTCTACTTGCAGAAGAAGATGATGCAGAAATTTTAGCCACTATGGTTGATCATGTTTGTCATGTCTATGATATTGTGGCTTTCACAGAAGAACTCTATGTTGGAGATTGGTTGCAGATTGGTAGGTACCTTAGTACACTAAGCAAAAGAGATGCATGGACAGATGAAGAGTTCAAGAAGATCAAAAGGAAAGCTTATGGTTATTATCTCAAGGACGGATTTCTTTGGAAGCATCCGAAGAAAAGAGGCGGATTACCTTTGCGGGTTGTCTGCGATAGAGAGACACAGTTACAGGTGATGAGGGAGTTTCATGAGAGTCCTTGGGCTGGTCATAGAGGAGTATGGGCTACTTATGAGAAAATCAAGGAGAAATATTGGTGGAAAGGAATGTACAGAGATGTTTCTCACTTTGTTGAGACTTGCAGAGACTGCCAGATGTATTCAGTAGTGCGTCATCGAGATGAGCTCCATCCGACCTATCCGCTATGCATTCATTATAAGTGGGTAGTTGATTTGGTTACCATGCCTATGGGTTTATGGCAGATGAGATACATTGTTTTGGCTAGAGAGGATCTTACCAATCATGTTGAGGGCAGATCTTTGAGAACGAAGACCACTAGTGCAGTGTGTAAGTTCTTATTGGAGGAAATTTTCTGCAGGTATGGTTGTGTGGGTAAGATCACTGCGGATCGTGGTGAATTGGATGTAGATGAAGCTAGGGAGTTTTTCTCTCAGCTAGGAATCAAATTGGCTCTAACCACAGCATACAATCCAGAGGGAAATGGAAAGAGTGAAAGAGGGCATCCGCCGATAGTGAAAGCATTAGCCAAAGCATGCAGAGGACGGACTGGAGAATGGCCAAGACTTCTACCATTTGCTTTATGGGCTGATCGTACGACTCATAGTGTTACCACAGGATATATGCCTACAGAGTTGATGTATGGTCAGAAACCTGTTATGCCGATTGAGACTTGTGCTTTGACTTGGTCAGTTTTACCTTGGCATGAGGATTTGACGAGAGAGGAGCTCTTAGCTCTTCGGATTCAACAGTTGGAGAGGAGACCTGAGGATATTCAGCTAGCTATTGACAGGCTAAAGGTTGCTAGACTAAGGAATAAGGATATGTTTGACAGTAGGCATCGCTTACGGCCAAGAGCAATAGAAGAGGGAGATTGGGTATTGGTGTTTGATAGCAGTCTTGAAAATCAGCATACTGCACTTCGGAAGATGGTGAAAAGATGGTTTGGGCCATACATAGTCAGACATGTCTTTGATAATGCAACATATGAGCTGACAGAATTGGATGGGACAGTGCTTAGAGTACCTATTGCTGGAAAAAGAATCAAGATTTTCAAGAAAAGAGATGATGAGGATTATGCATTGGAAGAATTTTCAAGAGAAGAGCAACGACAAGAAACTTCAATGGAAGAGACAGATGATATGACAGATAATCTTGTTGATCTACCGGAAATGCATAATGAAGAGATTGATCTGTTTGTGGATCTTGATGATAACGATCATGGGTAGTTGGCCCATCCGGAGGTTGCGCAGGATTAGAGGGGGTGGATGTCGTATCGCTGCGCATTCGAGGTGTGAAAACCACTCGAAAGTTGTGTGTGCAATTTAATACTTTATGCATACTTAGTTGTTGTGATTACATTTATTCTCTGCGTATGAGTATAGATGCTCACATGAAGGGCTTCACTTCGGATGCTTTTGTTAATAACACACTTATTAGTATCTATGGTAAATGTGGCAGCATTTTAGAAGTAGAGAGCATGGAGGATGGGGCTATTGCAGACATCCATACAAGACCGAATGGGTCTTCTTCAGATAGTCATGTAGGTGACGCGAAAGTGCGTGGAATAAGTGGAGGAGAGAAAAAGAGGCTGTCAATTACTTGTGAGTTAATTGCTAGCCCTTCAGTAATATTTGCTGATGAGTCTACAATAGGCAGAAAGGGTAATGGAAACCTTATAAAACCTAGCCAAGGATGGGCATACCGTTGTCTGATCAATACATCAACCTCGAGGTTCAATTTATGCAAAATTTGATGACCTTGTACTGCTAGCTGAAGGGTCACTTGTTTATGCTGGCCCTGCCCAGGATCATGCCTTGTCCTACTTTACTAAACTTGGGTACCCATGCCCACAGCATGTAAATCCAGTTGAATTCTTTGCAGACCTCATTTCTATAGACTACATCTCGCCTGAAAATGAAACGTCCACTCGCATACGCCTGGATAATTTACTTCAAGCATTTAGGCAGAAGTCACATGCGAGTTATGAGCTCAATTTACAGGGGAAAAATGGAGTAGATTTGTCTCATTCCATCGAGATTATAAAAGTCCCTATTGCACCTGTCAATCATATTGGTTGGTGGAAGCAATTCAGATTGCTGCTTAAGCGTGCCTCGTTGCAGGCTACACGAGATGGACCTACAAATAAAGTTCGTGCCAATATGTCAATATCATCAACGAACATATTTGGGTCAATCTTTTCTGGGACAGGGGAGCCGTGCTTTAGGGAAAAGGAGAGCGCTTTGGGGGGAAAAGAGGAGCTTTTGTGTTTTTGAATCGAGTTTGGGGGATTTTTCCAGGATTTATGGATCTGGCATACGACATTTTTGGAAGAGGAATCAGAAGGCGAAAGGAGATGATTATGGCTGCAAATTGTAGGTACTCAGGACGGCTGAATTCGTTTTTCTCTGGGACTGTTGGACTGGTTTTCTGGAACTTCGAGGAGACAATTGAAGCATCTAAAATCGAAGCTTTGTGATCGACCTTACCGAGCACAGTTACTCTGTCACTGAAATTTGCAAATATTTTCATGTGCTCCATCTGGATGGCTGTCGTTGAGATGACAATTGACGTTTCAACGCTGGAGGACGTTTCGGTGTTTGACCAGCTTCTCGGATAATGCCTAGAGTGATGGCAAAGACGGCAGAAGAAGGCTGACAAGGAGAAGGGAAGCATTAGTTTATGACACTCCAGATGGGCATGTGACTCGTGATGTTCGTGATGGAGTTGCAAAGATTGGAGACTTGCGCTTTGTAGTTTGTGATACTGCCGGCTTGGAAACAGAAGAGGATCCTGAAAGTGTTCTTGCGAGGACAGCTGGGATTACATCAAGTGCTTTGTCTAGATGTCACCTTGCTATGCTTCTTATTGATGGAAGGGCTGGGATACAGCCATTAGACTTGAAAGTTGGAAAATCGCTACGCAAACAAAATGTGCCCATTCCAGTCGTTTTGATTATGAATAAAGCTGAAGGAATACATGCAGACAGTATTGACAGACTTCTGGCCACACTTGGTGAATCTTTTACCTTAGGATTTGGTGAAGCTGTTGCGCTCTCTGCTGAAACAAGAGAAAGCCTGAGAGATCTTTATGAAGGGTTAAAGCCTTTGCTTATAAAAGCCCAAGAAGACATAAATGCTGCCTAAGAACTGAATTCTGAGGGTGAATCTGGAGGTCCTTTGGCAATGCAGCTAGCAATAGCTGGCCGCCCTAATGTTGGCAAATCAATAATACTGAATTCCCTACTTCGACAGGAGCGTGTGCTAATTGGGCCAGAACCAGGTTGGATGCAGAAGGCACAGCTTAAACAAGGTCCATCAGCTCTTAGTCCCATTCAAGCTAAGTGAAGTCTTATGCGTACAAACATTGTTGCCCTTGTGCTAGATGGAGAGGAGGCTGACCAGAGAGACCCTTTACTGCATGCCCGTGTATCCGCTGATTTCTGGATCAGCTTCCCTCACCATAATTTTCAGTGACTCCAATTATTTGAGCCCAATTTGTGGTACGGTCTTTCTGGAACTTTATATTTCACAGTACTTGTTGAGAGAGTGGGTCCACTGTTTCAACAGAGAGAATCAACTATCTAAAACAATTTGGATGTTTAGAGTCTCTTCTCTTGTGTTTGTCCTATTGTTGCTGGACTGGCTACCCTGATCATAATATTCAACCAGCTACGACTTTTCGAACTGACTTTGGCATGTAGTGTTTATGAGACTCAGTATATTCCATTGTGCTTGTTGAGAGAGTTGGCACTCTGGTGTTTCAACTGCAAAAGATCAACTATATGAAGCAAGAGCTAAGTCTTTTTGCATGAATATTCGCGTGCTTTAAGAGGGAGATGGAATATAGTTGTGATGTAACAGTGTCTAAATCTGTGCAAACTGCCATGCCAGGACTGTCTCTTCCCTTATGTAAGGCCTGGTTATTCAAATAAACCAGATTGGATTGAAGAAAAAGTTCATATACAACTTGGACGAGGAGAGCAAACTGTACGAATGTATTGGTAGATATATTGAAGTTTAGAGAATGGTCATATTATCTTGGATAGCCTGTTCTTGCTTGATTGATCTTCTATCCTGAAATTATTCAAAGTCCTCTGTGGTTGCGACTTTGCTTTCCAAAACCCTTCGACAGTGCACAATTGATGGTCCGGTAATGCATCCCACCATGTGCTAGCATACCATGCAAGAAGGAAGGCCAATGAGCCTTATACTGCCATGATGTGCCTTGTATTGCTATGATGCATAGGAACAGATCATGCTTTGTGCATTGAGAGGATCAACCTATGCTTGAAACACTCCATTCACACATCTTATCTCTCATTTGTATTTAAAAGACAAAGACAGGTCACTCACCCCACCCTCTATCTAACACGATTTAAAGATTCAAAAGACAATCCACACTCACATCCCCATCTGATTAGGATGTAAGCTCACATCACTCAAGGGGTTGTCGATGAAGATCGGCTTGGACTTGTCAATGATGCCAAACAATGTCTGTTGATGAAGAGGCATACCCAGGGGATAGTGGACCATTCAATAACTTGTTATGTCTACTGGAGGGGTCAGATGCTTGGTAGAGAGTCACAGGATGTAACGTACTAAGAGAGGCAACTTTCGAACTGGATCTTGGAAGTTTGATTGAGGAATCAGGTGATTTGGACTATGGGGTGTTACTGCCTTTAGCTTCCCACCCAAGGATGTTTGCCACATTTTCTTGGACCGAGACCTATTATGATAGGAGATTTCTTGGACCGAGACCTATTATGATAAGAGATTTCTTTATTTTCTCTCACAATTAGTTTTTTTTTCTTATTTTTGTATTTATAGTTTTTTTACAGGGCTAGAACATTACTTACCATACCACCTCTACATGGTTAGATGAGAAGGTAGTAGAGTAGGTGCATGAGGTGGAACTGAGAGAATAGAAGGCATCATCTACCTCAACACGATCAAAATGGAGGCTATCCGTAAACATCAAAGACAAGAGTGAATGACGTCTTAGTGGGAGAGTGACTACCAACTGTGATTGTCAGGATCCCCAAGGAGGAAAGTACTTCTTTAGGAAATAGCCATTGATTGAGAAGGGATCTTTAGAGATGTCAATGGCCTAGACTTGGACAAAGCCATTAGGAGGAACAAGTATCTTGTAGGGACCCATCCAACATTGTTGGATCTTTCTTGGAACCTTGCCAAAGCCAAATCGTAAGTGAGGATAAGGTCACCTTCCTTGAATTCTTTGTACTTGATGAAGCTATCATTGTAAGCATTTTGTTGAGCCTGTGTGATTTCTATACACTGTAAGGCCATCCATCGTATTTTGTCCAAACATTCCAAGTGTAGAAGGTGGCAATGGAGTGACTCGTTATCTCTCAAGTGCTCGATTTCACATGCAAAGAGGGTAACTCTAAATCGATAGTGAAGATGGCTTCTATGACTTATACCAACTAAAAAGGTGTATGTCCTATAGTAGTAGCCTTATGGGAAGTTTTATATGCCTAGAGGGCCTCTATAAGTCAATCATCCCAATGAATTCCCAAATTCGTGAATATATGGTTTTCTACAGATACATTAGTATGCACATGGGATTCCTTCCTCCAATCAAGAGGTTTGCAAGATAGGTGCTTCAATCAAACATTGCTTTAGGGTATTGAAGCTAAGAGATCCCCTCAATTATTTGACGTTGGTTGGTGCAATTAGAGCTATAATGTTCTCAGGTCTATTGCTATCCCTTATGCAGAGATAATGTGGCCCAAAAGAACTCCTAAAGATACTCCAAATTTGCATTTGTCGAGGTTGAGGAGATCCCATACTCTTAGCATCTATCAAAGCACTACTCTAGGTGTCCCCAATGCTCAAGAATTAGGTTGTAAACATAGAAGTCATCCAGATATACCTCAATGATTTTATGCAGGTGATTTTGGAAGGTGGCCATCATCACTCTTTGGAAGATAGTAGGGGCATTTACAGAGCCCAAACAACATCACTCTGTAAGCATAGATTCCCCATTCTATTGTGAAGGTTGTTTTGGATTGTTCTTCTTTTGATATGTGGACTTGATTTTATCCACACTAAATCCATCCAGTAGGGAATAGAGCTCATGTCCTACCATTATGTCTAACAATTGTTTTGTGAAAGGAACATAAAAATGATCCTTCATTGTCTTGAAGTTTAGCTTGTGAAAGTCCGCACATAGTCGTAGCTTTCCATTCTTCTTAAGCATTACCATGATGGGCAAAACTTACTTACTGTTGGCCACTAGATAGATAAACTTACTTACTGTTGGCCAATAGATAGATAAACTTAGCTTCAAGGAGCTTCAACAACTTGGTTTTCACCAAGGCTAAGTAATTTGGATTCATGCGTCTCTATTGTTGTCTCATGGGTTTGGCATCTGGTTCTAGGTTGATGTGATGTGGACACATCGTGGGATCAATCCCCTTTAGATCTTTATAGGACCATGCAAACACATCCACATTCTCCTTCAGTAGGTCATGGAAGACCAATAACACCTCTTCTCAAAGACTGGTATCCACCTTCAAGTGACATTCAGTACCATTTGTATCCACAAATTTAATTGCTTTTCACCCTCCACCTTGCAGATATGAAGGTCCCACTTCAAGGGTACAGATGTGACTCCTTCAAGGGAGTGGCATCCTCATCTGATGCTCTGTTGGAAGTGATTTCTTCTTTCCATGGGGACTTGGTTGGCTATTTGGGATGTTGAAATGGTATCATGGATGTTTCATATTTTATGATAAAATACATTATCTCTTAACTCGACGAATCATCTTCCGAGGATGCCTCCAAGAACATCACATAACAAGAACCATTTGAGTTCCGCTTGGGCTATAGGACTAGTGTTTGTTACCAAGGTGCATCATCATTATCCTTTCTTGAGAAGGGTAAAGGAGGGCAATAAGAGCCACTTCTAAACAAAGGCTTGATCTACTTAATCTATTTCTTACGGAGGTCTTGCATATGATGTGATTCATTTACTAGTCCGAAGGGTACTAGAGTCATTCTATCCAATAGCAGGTGAGCTTCATCTTTCAAAGCTTTTGGGAATTCCTTCTCGTTAGTATCCTCTTGAAATTGAATAGATTTAGCTTCATCCATTTCACTTTCATTGTCTTCATCTTGACTTTCATTACTGTCCTCTTCAAACACTGGCTCTGCTGGCTCAGTAGAGTGACTTTATAGGAGAAAAATAGACTTCTATTGTATGTTCTATTTTCGCTTCTACCAATGGCTCTAATTTTGTATCTATCTTCGTCTCTACTTCTATCTCTAACTTTGCTTCTATGTAAGCATTCAGAAAGGAGCTCCCCCTTAGTATGTGTTTTTGAGCACCAACCCACATTATTGTTTCTGCTTGTAAGTTTCAGGAGCACTGTTTGTGAAAGGATTGTTAGACCAAATCTCTCATAAGAATCTTGTATAATGAATTAGGTTAAATTCTTGGAGGGTACCCCAAGCCATCCCCAGCTAGCCGCCAACCCTATCCAAGGGGGTTTTGAATAACCATGATGGGAATATGGACCGAACCTGCCAAGAGAGGTCTTTTCACTAATTAGTTTGATTATAGGAGGATGCTTGGATGCTAGGGGGCTCTAGCTACAAATTCCTTGCCTCCGAGTCCTACTCAAACGGACTACATGACTCGAGATAGATTCTCCAGGCCCTATTACAAGTGCAAGGGTGGAAACTTGGAGGATAAGAAGACGCATCCTTACGGATTGTGGGAATTGTCCTATGGATGGGATTTGTATCTCAATTGAAATTTTAAGATAGAGTATACTTTTCATAAAAATTTTCTGAATTGTTTTTGTGTTAGTGCATAAATTATGTAAAGGAACATGTGACTAACGGGTTAACTAAGGAAGCTGCTTGAATGTGTTACCATGAATGTGCCCTTAGGTAAGTAGAAAACTAAAGCTATCAAGGGAAGCAAGTGGATGGAACCCCGATGGATCATCCTACGACAGGATGGTCCCAGAGAACTGGGAGGCTTCTCAACATCCAAATCATGATGACATATTGACCATAGTTAATGTAGGGTAGAACCCTGGCTCATATTGTTTTAGGGGACCGGAATGGGACTTCACCCTATGGGTAGAGAGGTTGAGTGATGCATCCATCTCGTTTCCCATTCTCTTTGAACCAAGTGTGTAATATTTCTACAACGAAATATTGAAGACCCTAGATCTCGCGTAAAAGAGATTCAAAGTAACCTTCCGCAAGAGAAAAACCTTGGGTTAGGTGTTCCACTCTCACGCATTAGCAAACACCAGCCCCGCGTCGTGTATAGGAAGCTGTGGCTTGAAACCGTAGACCACCATGGGAACACCCCTTCACGGGAAAAAGGATAATGAATTATTTGGTAAAAAAATTAAACTCCCTCCCCTTCAGCCGTTGCATGGCGGGGAGAGGGAGTATGTGTGGAGCTTGAGTTGTGGAGGGGCATGGGGAGGAGGGCATGCACCCTGCCACTTGTGTGGCCACCCCCCCTCCTTCACCCCATATAAACCCCCCCACCCCCCCAAAGCTTGAGGGGGAATCATGGAGCTGCTTGCCACCGCCATAGTGCCACGCCACTAGGCTACTGCCGCTGCCCCCATCATCTTCATCATCATCATCATCGTCGTCGTCGTCATCTCCCTCATCGTCATCTTCACCATCATCATCATCTCCAATCATCTTCTCCATGTCATCTCCCTATGTCCAGAAGTTTGAGAAGCTTCTATTGAAGCTTCTCTAGGCCTTGTTTACCCGTGCCTCCCGGATTTTTAATCCGTGTTCCCCAAGGCCTATTTCCCGTGCTGCAAAGGAGATCCCGGATTGAAGGCAATTTCAGAAATCAAAAAAGGGGACCAAGGGAGAGTTGCTGAGACAAAATCCATTGCGTAAATGGCTCCTAAGCAAAAGTCGAGAGGAGAGCACGTGGGAGCTTCCACCCAAAGTACAAGAGTGGACAATGCCCGGGTATTAAATGCCCAGGTTCCGAATAATATTTCCACGGAAAGGTTGCATAAAGCTTGTTTTAATTCACATAGGGAAGCATAAATGCATTGGAGAATTTATATACTTGTTTGATTTACAAAGTTTGGTGCATGATGAGTACTTGCATTTGCTTGCACTCCCATGGTCAAGGGTAGTCGCATTTTGGAACGTATGATGCATAAGTTATAAGTTGAAATTGTGCAAAGGTGTCCTTGTTGCATCACGAAAAGGATAGAGCATAAACACATAATGCACTTATGTAATAAATTCCTGGTTGTGACTCGTGTATAAGATGATCATAGACGGCCATTAAATGATGTCCAAATAGTTGCAATTCATGGAAAGGATTTATGTACTTTGCAAATCGCATGCGATGATAGTTACACTCTAGGTTGGGTTAAGTGCTAAAGGAAGGATTAAATCTATGATGGATTCATGGCATCTAATCATGAAAGAATGATACACCCGTGCATGGAGTTCTTTTATCAAAGTTTGAATTTGGGAAAGGATGCATCTTCATATTAAAGCTTGAATTCAATGCATAAAACATAGGGTTTATAAGAATAGCTCTGAATGTCGATCAATATCGCATAGGGCAAGGAAAAGAAAGATCACTATAGATCCTATAGCTACATAAAGGCAAAAGGTCTATGGTCTTGAATTTGCATATTCGCATGGAATGACGCATCTCATACATCTTGCAGTTATTTATATCTTTTAGGCAAAATATTTACATCTCTAAGGGAAAGATCAGCTCTAATCGTAAGACAACTAGATCAATTAGGTAAATCTCATGTAATTGTGTAACTCACATGGGATTCATAAAGGCGTAAATAGTTAGCATATGACTTAAGTTATGTTACAATTCTGCCTAGTATCGCACTTAGGATGCCGATCTAATATTTCCGATCTCAAAGGTCTTACCCACATTCTCGAAATGTTAAGACTATCTAATCACCCGTGCAAGAATGATTTAGGGTTCTCACCCTAAGGATCAGTTGGCCAAATGCTAGGTCTCCGCAAGGAATTTAGGGACCCTAGGGCCAAAACGACTATTAGCCTAGTAGGGTCAAGGTTTTGGATTGGGTTAATAAGACTCCCAAGCCCTACATCTTGACCAAAGGTATTCTTCATCAAGGAATACCGTGTGATGAGAAAAATATTTCCCACAAGTCAGATACCAACAGCTTTCTTGTGCTACAAGCTGCAACATCATATGCTTTTGTGTCTAAATCACAAAATAGTATTGCTACTCCTTACACCAAGTTTGGCGAGTTCTAATTACAAGTCTAATTTTCTAGAAGTTGAGTAGTCATCCTACTACAACACTCTTCCTTGGGATCGATTTGCCAGGCCAGGGTAGTGATGAATTGCCAAGAAAGCTATTGACCAACCAAGTTAGGGCGACGAGGTTGCCCAAGATTTATTATCTAAGGAAACCTAAGGTAGAGACAATTTGGGTCAACAGGGTATAAACCTTAACCCAAGGAAAAAGGGTAAACAAGCAACTTAGCTTACGAAACCCGTGGGATCTCGCCAAGTTGAGATTGATCCAGGATTGAATGTTGGAAGCGTTCGGGGAGAAGGAATCACACCTTAGCAGTTGGCCATACAAACGACCACTGGAATGCTCGTGATTTTGGGTCCGTCCTATGGAAGGGTGGTCCCGGTTGGACGGGAACTTTTCTCAAAGGAAATTGACAACAAGGTAACAATGACCTAGAATCTATAGAGGCAGAGTCCCGATTTACGCTGTTTTAGGGGAATGGAATTGGACTATGCCTTAAGGGCAGAGAGGTCGAGCTTTGCATCCCTCTCATTTCCCATTCTCCTTGAACCAAGTGCAGTATAAATCCGCTTCAACCCTGATGTTTTTGCACAAGTAGTTCGTCTAGGGCTCGACGCTAGCTACCTCCTAGGAACTTGACTATTAGGAAAACCCTAATTCAGGTCGATCCTAAGTGGGAACAGCTAGGTGCTTCCGCTTCATGGCAGACTTGGGGAGACCTAGATCGCAAACCATGTGACATTCCTTATGAGTGCCGGGCGGCGCTTTCTAGACTCTCTTCCCAATGGGCTGCTAAGACGTGTCCTACAAGTGGACAAGGGGGACATGTTACAAAGTGGGATATGAGTCTGCCTCGGTTTAGTTGCTCTGCACAAAATAGATTGATGCTAGAAGGCTGTAGAATGACTTGACCATCAGAAACCTAGAAATATTCACGGATATCATACTAGGGCTTGCTGAAACGTTTTGTTGCAAAGCAGACTCAGAAGTCGCTAACTGACAAATCTTGTGACATTCCGTGGGAGTGCTAGGGAGCGTCTTTTAGATCAAACTCCCAATGGACTACTAAAAGGTGTTAAGGTTCAGACACGTTACATATTGAGAGTGCCCTCTTCACAAAAGAGGTGAAGAGAAAGAATGTAGATGCTTTTTGTATGTCACATGCATTGACTGTGAGAGCCTAACAAGATAGAAATGGCCATAGTAGAGACTCTCAAAAGTCTCAGTCTAGGACATTGGACAATCACGCAATAAGTACCATGGCTATAAGTTTGGTCTTATTATTATTGTGGATAAGTAGGTCATATTTGCCCACAGTGCCATAAAACGCTGGCCACAGTGCCATAAAACGCACAAAGAAAAGCGCAAGGGAAAAAGTAATGTGTAGGAAAAAAATAATGATTGTAGCATTGTGCCTGGCAAGTCTAGTGTCAAGATTGAGGAGATTAATGCAGTATAGCCTAATATATCTAATGATCTTATCTTGGCAACCTCTTCCTTGGATGCTTTGTAGCTAATGGATACTTTGTCAAGACATACTTAGTTTTAGTTGATAGATTAAGAGACTTTCTTTCATGTGAGTCCCCATAGAGAGTAGTTTCACTCCTATCATAGTATGAATGGATTTGTCCATTTGGGTAATGACTAGGCATTGGAGATAGTTGGTATTCGTGATGTCCTATTTTGATTCAGGTAGCCTATTCACTCTTCATGATGCACATCATGTAATGGCTCTCAAAAAAGGCCTTAACTCTTTTCAAGTCATCCACATAGATGACTATGATGACCAAACATGCATCTCTCTTTCTCACATAAAGTGAATGAGCATCATTAGAAATATAAAAGCCGATAATTGTTAAAATATTGAGAATGTATGCTATGGAGGATCACTGATGAGCAAATAGACAATCATAATGAGGCAGAAGCATTGACAAAGAAGAACGACTAATATTATCCAAGTTTAATGCAAGTACAATTGAATGATAATGACTGACTAAATGAGTGTGGGGATGAGTGCCTTTTATAGGCTTACAATAGGTGGTATTGGTGCTCAACTTTGTAAACCCACTTACAAACAATAGCTTTCTTTCCCTTAGCAAATGGTGGCAAATCCTGTCTTATTGGCTTCTAATGCTGTCATCTCCGTATCCATTACTGCATCCCAATGAGCATGACCAACAACATCCTCAAAACAAGTGGGCTCAATATCCTCAACTAACTTTACCATACAAGCATAATGGTGAGTTTCATCACCTTCAAAACCAAATCTTTTAATAGTGTATGTGATCCTGCTAGACCTGGGTACCATTGGATCACTCATCAATGTGAGGATTTTACATTACTATGTGCTCTTTGTATACCTGGTGTCTTGAGACTAAAGGAATACCAAGCTCATCATCCAAACTCTTTGAACCACTAGAATCTCCATCGAATCCCAAATGATTAGTAAATACATCGTTACCATCCAACACTTTCTTATTTCCTTTGTCTTTACTTGCAACACTTGTAGATCCATCTGAAGATGTGGGGTCACTCCTTAGTCTCCTAGTCCAAGGGCTAACTATAGATATAGTACTAGATGATGTTTTTGGTCCACTAAGACTCCATGATTCTTGCTTTTCTTTTTGCATATAGCTATCATGATCATTATCATCATCTAATACATCACTAGTAGATGCATACCAACTAGTCATCTCATAAACATAACATCCATGCTCACTATGAACTCACCTTTTGTCAAGGTTATAACAATGATACTCTTTCTGATCTAAAGAGTATCCAATAAAAATACATTATTTAGCCTTTAGATCAAGCTTCTTTTGTAGCTCATCTGAAATATGAACACATGCAATACAACCAAATACTTTTAAGTGTGACACATCAGGCTTCTTGCATGTAAAGCATTCTTCAAGGGGCCATCCCATGGACTATAGCTATGGGAGTTCTATTCATAATATAGACAGTAGTATGATAGCTTCAGACCAAAATGTTTTGGCATATTCTTTTTAGCCATCAATGCCCATGTAACTTCTGCAATATACCTATTCTTTTCAGTCCCCATCAATGCCCGTGCAACTTTTGCAATATATCTATTTTTTATTTTTGCAACCCCATTTTTCTATGGGGTATACCTATAAGTAAAGTGACTATTTATCCCATCAGATCTAAAGAATCCACTAAACTCATTAGAGAGGTACTCTCCCCCTCCATATGATCTCAAGCAGTTAACTTTCAAGCCTATTTTTGTTTCAATAGCCACCTTGAAAGATTTGAAGTGCTCAAATACATCAGTCTTTTCCTTCATAAAGTGTACCCATAGCTTTCTTGAACAATCATCAATAAATGTGACAAAGTATTTATTGCCACCAAGAGATACATTTTGTGTAGCCTCTCAAATATCTGTATGTACAATATCAAGTATATTTCTACTCACGTCTTTGTCATGTAAAAAGGGTTGTCTTTCTTGCTTACCAAACTATCATGCTTCACACACTTTATGAAATTCTACAACTCTAAAAGTAGGTGACCCTATAACCAATCCTCTAGATTGCATTAATTTCATCCTTTGCAAGTTTGCATGTGCAATACGTTTATGTCATATTTCAATGTCTGCAATCACTCCTTTTTCTTTATAACACTATATTAGAGAATTCAGAAATCCCCCAAGTTCCACTCTCAAATTAGAAATAAATATTTGACCATGTGGCTAAAATTTAATCCATTTTTTGAATATGGAACTTGGTACTATCATCTATATAGTATCTAGAAAAAGTTTCACCTTTAAGAAAGACAATAACAATTTGACCATGTGACCAAATATTGAACATCCTATAAAATTCTCAAAGTATATGAAATTTTCCAAACTATTTTAGCATTTAAAGTGAACATGCAGCCAACTCTACTTCCTTTGTGACCAACCTACACTTATCATTAAAGTCTTCTACAAAACAACCTTTTGCATTAAATCAAATCTACTACCCTTGCTCCACTAATAAACACTAAATTCTTTGTGATTGATGGGACATGTAATATATTTAACACACTCTTTGTTTGGCCATCATCCAAGGACAAGGGAGCCTTTCCAATGTGCGAAATTGGGTGGCATGAATCACCACTTGTCTGCACATAATTTGGATTTTGTAAGTTCTACATCCCTCTAAACCATTCAATATGACTGGTCATATGATTAGATGTACCTGAATCAATATACCATATGATTGGTCATATGATTAGATGTACCTAAATCAATATACCATATATAATCAATCCTTTTTCCTGTAACAACATTCATCATATGACTGGTCATATGATTAGATGTACCTGAATCAATTTACCATATATAATCAATCATTTTTCATGTAACAACATTCATCATATGTGCTGTTGAGATATCGAGCTCCACTCGTGATACGCCAGGGTGACCATTGAGTACTTATGTCAGCGACTTGTCAGTTGCAGATGCGATTGGTACACCGCCGATGAATAATAGCTACATGATAGCTATCCTTATCTACTCTAGTTCGTGGCTCAGTTAGTATGCCACCTTAGTTAGTTGAGTTTGGTTTTGAGACCCATATAGGGTTCTTCTATTTCTTTGTAAGAGAGTTCTTTTTGGCTTACACAACTAAGAAGAGGAAAACTGTTTTCAGCCTCCACCTCTGTGTGTATTCCCCCATTGTGCAAGCAAGAAAGCTACAAGTGAGACTCCTTCCTTCTCTCCCACAATCTTGACATGGTATCAGAGCCTTGTTCGTGATAAGGAGCTCAAGAAAGCAAGCCAAGCTCGCGGTGTTCTGGTAAGAGGAGCAGTGTTGCTTTCATTTTCTGTTTTGGGAGCAGATCTCTGTAGGTAGCACAGCCGGAAATTGCAGGAGTGCATTGTCTCAGGTTGAGACGCCCTTCGCGGTGAAGCAAGAGGGCAGTATATGCTGTGGGCTAGGGCTTTAGCCCTTGGCGACCCTTTTTTTTAAATTTGAGGCCATTTCGGGGCCTGTTTTGAAGGCGGAAGTTTTCTGCACGCACTCAGGAAAAGGCCCTGTTTTATGCTGTGCGACCACTGTTCTACAGGTCGGTGAAAAGTTACCACAGAGATTGCATCGTATGCTTGTGTGCAGAGACATTGGGAGTTACAGAATCATCCCTGTTGCCTGTTGATGCAAAATCGTCACTAGAAAGTGACTGTGTGGTCAAATACCACTTTCGCCAGTTTTGCAGATTTGCCCTTGTGAGGGTGAAGCTGTGTTTTTTGCAGTATTTTGTAATGGCATCTTATTCTCTCTCACAGATTGTCACTGAAAAGCTTGACAAGAACAACTTCCAAGCATGGAAGTTTAGAATGACGAATTTCCTTATGGGAAAAGGATATTGGGAATTTGTTGCAGGAAATGAAGAAGAACCAGTTCTTCCTGATGTTCCCAATCAACAGTAAATGCAGGCATTTAAAGCATGGCATGAGAGAGCCAGGAAAGTTATGTACTGGCTGTCTATCAGTATTTCAGACTCTATGATTGTGCATATTCAGGATGCAAGTACGCCAAAGGAGGCACGGGATACTTTGTCAAAAATGTATAGTACAAATACTCAAGCCAGGAAAATGCAGCTCAAGCAAGAGTTGCATAATGTGCAAAGAGAAAATATGAGCATCAATGACTACCACATGAAGGTGAAGAAGATTGCAGATGCACTTGCTTCCATTGGGTCGCCAGTGGAAGATGATGATTTAGTTTCTGTGACCTTGAATGGTCTAGGAAAGGATTATGCACAGTTTCGAACATCCATTTCTGTTCGTGAAAGATTTCCTGATTTTGAGGAGTTGATTGCTCTTCTAATTTCTGAGGAGCAGAGAAATGGTGGTGCATCTTCTTCAGGAGGAACTTCAAAAGAAGCTGTCTTCTACTCAAATGCTGGAAGAGGTAGAGGCAGAGGTAGAGGAGGCCGATTTGGAGGCCGTGGTAGAAATCAGAATATGCAGCAAACTCAAGAAAACCAGTCCTATGGAGGAGGACGTGGTAACTCTAGAGGCAGGGGGAGCCAAAGAGGTCGTGGTGGATGGCAAATACGTCAAAATGCAAACAGTAACGTTGAATGCTACTACTGTGGTAAAATGGGTCATATGGCTAAAGACTGCTATAAAAAGCAGAATGACATCATGAATGGAAAACTGCAACAAGGAAATTATGTATCTTCTAGTAGACAGGGTGATGACAGAAATGAGCATTTGTTCATGGTACAGCACATGAACAATTCTGTGACAAGTGCAGAAGAAAGCAATGATGTATGGTATGTTGACTCAGGTGCATCAAACCACATGACAGGTCATGCAGAATGGATGGAGGATGCAAGGAAAATGGAAAAACCAGGATTTGTGGAGACTGGTGATGATAGTGCACATCCTATTGTGCAGATTGGAAAAATTCCCTTGTCTATGCAGGATGGGAAAAAGAAATACCTGTCCGATGTATTTCATGTCCCAAATATCACCAAGAATCTGGTTTCTGTTGGTCAAATGGTTGAGCAGGGCTTGCAGGTCAGATTTAATCCTCATGGATGCTTTGTTGAGGATATGAAAAATAAAGGTCGCTTGATAGCAAAAGGAAAGAAGAAGGGCAGAATGTTTACATTGGATGCAGACATGCCTGAATTGAGTGCAGCAATGTTTGCACATGGGACCGCGGTGTAGTTGCAGATATTGATATCTGGCATAAACACATTGGTCATGTTAATGTACAGCGACTTAAATCAATGCAGGCCCAAAACATTGTTGCAGGATTGCCTAAATTCAAGGTTGCAGAAATGCATAAGGTATGTGAAGCCTGTCAGTTTGGAAAACAGGCAAGGAAACCATTTCCTAGAGATGTTCAAGAGAGTAAAAAGCCATTGGAATTAATCCACTCTGATGTGTGGACTACTAAAGCTGCATCTCTTGGAGGCTGTCATTATTTTGTCAGTTTTATTGATGACTATAGCAGAAAAGTTTGGGTGTATTTTATGAAAAAGAAAAGTGAAGTTTTTGGGCATTTCAAAACTCTTAAGGCTATGGTTGAAAAAGAAACAGGCCTGCAAATAAAATGCCTAAGGTCAGATGGAGGGGGAGAGTACCTCTCAAATGAGTTTGCAAGGTTCCTGCAGGAGCATGGCATAAAGCAGCAATATTCATGCAGTCATACCCCACAACAAAATGGAATTGTAGAAAGGAAAAACAAGCATATTGGAGAGGTATCTCGTGCCATACTCAATGAAAAAGACCTGCCAGATTTTTATTGGGCTGAAGCAGTTGCTATAGCAGTCTATATAATGAACAGGACTCCCACTGCAGCAATACATGGGGTGACTCCAGAGAAGAGGTATACTGGTAGGAAACCAGATATTTCTCATTTGAAAATTTTTGGTTGCATTGCCTATGTACATGTGCCAGATGAGTTGAGATCCAAGTTGGATCCAAAAGCTGAGAAGTGCATCTTTATTGGTTACTCTTTGCAGCAAAAAGGGTATAGATGCTATAACCCTTCTACTCGTAAGTTTACAGTGAGCAGAGATGTTGTTTTTTATGAGATGAGTAGCTGGTATAAACCAGTAAATGTGATTGATGATGTAGATGCACAAAATGGTAATGTTGCACAGGATTCACAGTAGCAGACACAAAATATTAGTGGACTTGGAGCACCCTCTAGTAGTGGTTCACATTCTTCACCATGGACAGGTAGATTGAGATTAGGAGAATCTTCTCAAAGCAATGCAGATAGTGGTATGCAGGTATCACGAAAAGGAAAAGAGAAGGTTGATCAGCCCATGTTTGATGTGAATGCAGGTCACTCTTATGTGGATGGTGAATCTAGTGGCTCAGAATTGAGCATTGATGATGAGTTGGGCATTCCTTCTATTGTTACACCTGGAGTAAGAAAAACCAGGGATGTTTTGAGAGCACCTGGGAGTGAACCTACTTTGCGCAGGTCTACGAGAGCTAGGTATCCTATGGATAGGCTGAAATATGATGGATTTACAGCCATTCACTATGCATATATGGTCAAAGTGATACATGAACCAGAACCCACTTCTTTTGAGCAAGCCATGGGAAAAGAAAAATGGGAGAAAGCCATGGATGAAGAAATGGATGCCTTGGAAGCAAATGCTACATGGGAATTGGTACCTTTGCCTAAAGGTAAGAATGCAATTGGCTGTAAGTGGGTTTATAAAGTGAAGCACAATGCAGATGGTTCTGTGAACAGATACAAGGCAAGATTAGTAGTCAAGGGGTATGCACAAACATATGGCATTGACTATGAAGAAACATTCAGTCCGGTTGCAAGGATGGCAACCGTAAGAGCAGTCATTGCTATGGGCTGCATCAAAGGAATGGTCTTTACATCAAATGGATGTAAAGAATGCCTTCTTGCATGGTGACTTGCAAGAAGAGGTCTATATGGAGCAGCCACCAGGTTATGTGCATCACGTTCATCCTGAGTTTGTTTACAGGTTGAAGAAAGCCTTGTATGGCTTGAAGCAAGCACCTAGAGCATGGTCTGACAAGATAGGACAGTATCTTGTCACTATTGGCTTTCAAATTTCCAAGGCAGATTTCTCACTTTATGTGAGAAAAACAGATAAAGGTATTATGCTATTTGTCATTTATGTTGATGATTTGATTATGACAGGTGATAGTGATGAAGATATCCTTCATGTGAAAATGCTATTGAAGCAGAAGTTTGAGATGAAGGATTTGGGAGAGCTGCGTTATTTCTTGGGCATTGAGGTGATTAGATCACCAAGTGGGATACAGCTCTTGCAGAGGTAGTATGGATTGGACATGCTGTCCAAATATGGGATGACAGGCTGTAAGCCTATTTCAGTTCCTTTGGAGCAGAATGTGAAGCTGAGCGCAGATGTAGGTGAGCTTCTGGAAGACCCTACTATGTACAGACGCATAGTAGGAAGTTTGATTTATATGACTATTACCAGGCCAGATTTGAGCTATGCTGTTGGATTGGTAAGTCAGTTTATGCAGGCTCCAAGGAAACCGCATTTGGATGCGGCTAGAAGCATACTCAGGTATGTGAAGTCCACATTGCAGTATGGACTATTTTATGAGACTGGGGTTCAGATACAGTTGCATGGATACACTGATGCTGATTGGGCTGGTAGCATTTCTGATAGACGATCTACCAGTGGATATGTGTTCTCTTTCGGGAGTGCTGCAGTCACTTGGAGCAGCAAGAAATAGCCTACAGTTGCCTTGTCGAGCACAGAGGCCGAGTACAAGGGTGCAGCAATGGCTGCATGTGAGGTAGCTTGGTTGCATAAGCTACTTTATGATATGCATCAGCCTACAGATGGGCCGGTTGTCATTTATTGTGACAACATGAGCAGTATACATTTGGCAAATAACCCAGTCTATCATGCTAGAACAAAGCACATTGAGGTGCATTATCACTATGTGCGGGAGAGGGTTTTACTAGGTCCTATTGATCTAGTTTATGTCAGCACATAGGATCAGGTAGCTGACATATTCACGAAGGCATTGGGCGCAGAGAAGCTGCGCAAGTTCAGAGACCTGCTTGGTGTGCAGGAATTGGGATTGAGATCGAGGGGGAGTGTTGAGATATCGAGCTCCACTCGTGATACGCCAGGGTGACCGTTGAGTACTTATGTCACCGACTTGTCAGTTGCAGACGCAGTTGGTACACCGCCGATGAATAATAGCTACATGATAGCTATCCTTATCTACTCTAGTTTGTGGCTCAGTTAGTATGCCACCTTAGTTAGTTGAGTTTGGTTTTGAGACCCATATAGGGTTCTTCTATTTCTTTGTAAGAGAGTTCTTTTTGGCTTACACAACTAAGAAGAGGAAAACTATTTTCAGCCTCCACCTCTGTGTGTATTCCCCCATTGTGCAAGCAAGAAAGCTACAAGTGAGACTCCTTCCTTCTCTCCCACAATCTTGACATGTGCTACATAACAAATAGACACTCATTTTGTCTTCATTCTGTTGTGAAGACGATGCAAAGTTTCCTTGTTGCAATTTACCAGTGTAGATATCACCCTTCTTAACATAACAATGGGGTGCAATATGACTTGTTTTTTCACAATAATGTCAAACAATAGTAGAATTCCCAAACCTTTGTTCTACCATCCACCTTTTCCTCTAGAGCTCCCCTTGCCTCTAAAGTTTCCACAATCTCCTAAAACCCGCATTTCACCAAATTGCTGATTTAAGATATTTTGCTAGTTACCACCAGCACTTTCTATACTAGGGCCTCTCAAACAGGAAGTACCATGTCCCCTTCCTGAACTTGAGTAAAATGCTTGGACTTGTTCACGTTTATTTCAAATGAGTCACCTTGCATATTGATATTTTCATCAATCATGAGAGAGACCAACTCATCAAAATCTAGAAATGGCTTTCGTACATATACAGAAGTGACAAATGATTACTAAGCTTTCTCATTATTAATGCCTCCCAAAGTAGATGAAACCAAATCATCATCATCAAGCATTGCATCAATCACTGGTAAAGCATATGCAACACTCCTCACCTTCAAAACATACTCATTGATAGACATTTTTCCTTTCTATTCAACTATTTCTTGAGTTGAATCTTTCGTGTCTTTGTATTTACTAAAAATATGTTTGCAAAAATTTTCCAAGCTACATGTGAAGTTTTTGCATTATGGATATATCCCAACATAGTATTATTGATGATTGCAGATAGTTAATATATCATAGTTTTGTATTTTGCATTCCATTCTTTCCACACCTTTATGTAGTCGCAAGGATACTTAGCTCCTTTGGTTCCTTTTCTTTACCTAAAACAAACTCATAAAGAAGAATATAAAGAATGTGATCAATTTTGTTAAGGAAAAAGCTGTGGGAAATTATTTTTATGATGTAATGTAAATATTTGTTGTGCTTGGTGTTTTTTTTCCTATTGTGGTCACATAGAGGATGAAAATAAGCTTGTTGATGAATATAAGATGGATTTTCTTATAGTAAGATCCCTATTTCCTTTTCGTGTTCTCTCGAGAGCTCCAAAAAAGGAAATAATGTTGATCCATAAAATATTTTCACATCTCAAAGAGACATGAAGTCATCATTTTTTCAATGCATCTTAAAAGTTCAACACAAGTAAATGGTAGGTGCCATGTTAGTAGCACCCAACTAAAACTAAGATAAAAAAGAGAGTTAGTCAAGTATTGCATAAGCCATCCATCTAGACCTCAATAAAAGCCAACATTCGAGCCAAAACCAAGGACATACTTGATTATCCAAAGAAGCATTTGGGGAGATTTGAGGTCTCAAAATACCCTATAAGAGATCTTAGAGAGAGAAAATATTTTAAGAAATTAAAAAATAGATTTAAAATTTATATTTTGATAAATAAATATATCTAAAAGTATCAAAAGATCATTGTTGTAATATTCTTATGGCTTATATCAAACCTAGAAATGTAGGCTCCCATAAAGATTATGATGATTGATTTAATAAATATTTTACCTTGTCTTGATAGAAGTAAAAGTGAATATTCAATTCATTTTTTTTGGACATCTCGTTACCTCCCTCCATCCTCATTCTCCCTTTTCCTTCTTCTTCACCTTGTTGGTTACTTATTCTTTGACTTTTTTGAATTCACACAATATTCTTATTTAGAATTACAAATGGCATCTTTAGCTATGGATTAATCATCCAATGATCCTTATAATAATGCTAAAAGAGTACTCTTTCATCTTCACATTGAGCTAGAATGTGAGTATGAACCAAATTTATAAAAAAACAATATTTGAGAGTCCATAAAATATGTATTTCAATTTGAATGGAAAAAAAATCTTGACCTTTGGTTGAATGGAAGGTTATATCCCAAAGATCCTATAAAAAATAGTACTCCTTTTTATAATATCTCTTCAATAATGTGGTTTATTGGCGATGGTTATAATGGATTTTTGGGCTATACATTTAATCTTATTGCAAAGAAGGATGTTCTTAAATTGGAGAATCACTTGTTAACAAAACATAGAGATGAGTTATTGCAAAAACTACAGGAATGGCAACATAAGAATCGTGCATTGGAGAAATACATCAAAGTATGCTTTTAAAAAAAAACTAGTTTTAAGGCCTTCAAAATCAACAAAGATCTCTCAAGAATATTGAGCATCTTAAATGAGAAGGAGGTTGTTACAATAAAAGAATCCAAGTAGTAATATATTTTTTTTAACTTATGAAATATTGAGTATAACTTTGCTTCTAATAGTATATAAGTTATGATATCGAACTTTTTTAGGTCTCTTCTTCAACCAAATGTAACTGAGAGAGATGCTTCAAAGGTATCTCAATTTTATTTCATCTCTTGCCCTCACCAATGCCATGAAGGGAGTGAGCTCAGAGTGGAAACATGCAAGTAGAAACAAGAGCTATGGTGGAAGGAGCAAGATCAAGAGAGAGAGAGGCACAAGATGTGGGAACTCCAACAGTCAAAATGTGTGATTGGCTTTCCTTTATTCAAATGTCACTAAAAGAATGAAGAAAATGAAGTGATAATGAAGTGTACATGTGTGTGGATATTGTGAGTATAATAATATACAAGCAGTTAGGCACATGCACATTTACTCATAAGAACCTTCCATTTAAAGGAAAATGTGCCTCTAGTGAGGAGAAAACAAGAAAAAAGTTACAAAATACAAATGTACATACAAAAGGATGAGGAAAGATGTTATCTCATCCAACACCCATCAACTTCCTAAGGAAGGAAAAATTCTATGTTAAGAGACTTTTCATGAGTAGATTTATAAAATTTTGGTCAATTCAGATCTTGACAAGGTTAACTGACCTATCCTCAAAAGGACCTCTCTCATGAAGTGATAATGCACCTCAATGCGTTTCGTCTTCACATGGAAGATAGAATTCTTAACTGGATAGTACTCATAGAATGTGAATGCAATGTAGGGACCACATCAATAATATCAATGTCCTACTTGTAAGCCTCAGTGTCTATAACATACTTAGTCTTGGTAATAGAAGGACCGTGCATTTTTGCATCTTGGACATCCAAGAAATAGCACATGTAGCAAAGATGAAGACATAGCCAGAGGTGCACTTCCTATTGTCTACATGTCCTGCATAATTAGAGTCGGTATACTCCACAACTCTTATATACTAGCTATAACACAATATTAGTGAGTTTGGGAATCTCCCAATTCCCATTTTTTGAATACTAAAAAGGTGGCATCTAGATAACATGCCCATAAGTTTCTCAAAACCATATGATGTGACCTATCATTGGAAAGCACTTGAAAAATGGAATCTATTGAGCTATAGAGTGCTCAATTTGGAGTTATAGTGTTCAAGTTATGACAAATCCAAAGATTTGACCACATGTCCCAAACTTATGGGAAATTCCCATATTCCCCAATATGGTGTTCTATGATAACATATGCACATGCCTGCTATGCCCTTCAAGTAGCTCATGATACCCTTGATGGCATCCCAATGCCATCTGCCAACTATAGCCATATAGCCTACCACAAGTTCCATTACAAATGCTATGTCAAGACGAATGGCTATCATAGTATATATCAAACTACCCACAATGGATACATAGGGGATCTTGGCCATCTCGGCCTTCTACTCATCTAATTGTAGACAATCGACATGACTAACCTCCACATGAAAAGGTAGAGGATAGCCAAGGCTTACCATCCCGCATATGAAATTGCTCAAGGACCTTCTAGGTATACTCCTTTTGTGATAGATAAAGGAGCCCCTTAGAGCGATCCTGCATGATGTATATCCCAAGAATATGCGTGCAAGGCATCTCCCATGTCCTTTATCTCAAAGCTCTTCTTCAATTGAGTTTTCAAGGCATCCAGCTCATCTCATGAGTCCTCCTAGCAATAAGCATGTTGTCCATATAGAGTACAAAAATCATAAGGCTACCATCACAAGCCTTCCTTATGTATAAAAATGGATCCATAACACTATGGCTATATCCCTATGAATGCATAATATCATCAAAATTTTGGTACCATTCTTTAGATGCTTACTTATCAAGGCCATAAGGGTCCTTACTTATCAAGGCCATAAGGGTCCCTATGAATGCATAATATCATCAAAATTTTGGTACCATTCTTTAGGTGATTACTTATCATGGCCATAAGGGTCCTTTCTCAACTTGCACACTAGATGTTCCCTGCCTTTTTCCTTAAAGCTATCAGGCTAGTGCATATAGATCTTGTTGGGGGTTAAGGCACCTCTGCCTAGCCGCATGTGTATTACTACAATGGCAGTACCTGTGCCTGCATATTGTAGGCAGTGAGCACCTGTCACCGTCACTTTATTCTTTATTCTTTTAGTGATAGATGAATAAAGGGAAGGCCGGTCACACATTGTGGCTGTTGGAGTTCCCACATTTTCTCTTGCTCTCCCACCATAGCTCTCCCATGCAAGATTCGATCCTTCTCACCTGATCCGTGACTCCTTCAACATTCATTCGAATCCTCTTGGCAGCCATATCCGACTCCTTTGAGCTCCGATCACTCCTTGACTTCCCGAGCATCTACCCAACCCATTTGGGCACCCTCAGGGCATTCCTTTAGAGGTATTAGATCTCTCTTTTGTTATTTTACCTCAGTCCACAAGTTTTGTGAAGCAGGATAGCATGTCCTCTTGCTTCTTGTGATGCCTACACTCTACCGATGACTTTGCCCTTCAAGAGGGAGCTCCTGTGGGTCCTTGACTACTCCCCCAACCTTTCCTTGACTTTGCCTAGCCCTTCCATAGGCCCAAATTAGTTTGGGACAGCTTGAAGACTTGCAAAAGAAATTCGTTTTTTACTTCAACCCTCCCTTGGCACTCATTGGCAGCTTGAACACACTTCATTTGGCACTTGGAAACACCCCGTTGATGCTTGGCATTGGTGGTTATCATTGACATTGATTTGTGAATTGATTTACCTTAGTCTAGGACTATTTTCCATAGTCCACAGGCAGCCACAAACAGAATTACATTAGCACTTTATGTTTATGCTTGGTTGGCATTAAGATTTGATTCCTGGTTATCTCGAATAGTCCCCGAATGTTAGGGGAATGTATGCCTATTGATTGTCCATCATTTGGAGCTTATTTATGGGCTGAAATAATCAGTTTCACAAAGTAAATCACTACTATACACTCCAGGGATGAAGCTTCTTTAGTAACTTTATGTTTTGCCTATTGGTCTCACGAGTGCTTCTTTCCGGTGTTTCATATGATTATTGGGATGCAAATGAAGGTTGGCAAATGATTTGGATGGTTTTGGAATTTATTTTGAGCCTTGTTTGAGCTCCATATTGGTTGGCATTTACTTGACATTGGTCTACACCAGCATGCTATATGACAGAGGTTATATCTATGGTGTATGTATAACCCATTAGTACATGCTTGATGCTTACACATGCTAGTTACATTGTTTGGACTTGAATGCTGCTAGAGCTTCATTTGGGCTTGAATTTGGATATTCTCAAGCTTATTTTGGTCTTGTTTTGGCTCGTCAAAGATTGATTGGGATTTTCTTCATGACATTGGATGCTATCATTGGATACTTGATCGCTCATATGCTCTAGATGTCTTACTGATGTATGATCTTGGATACTCCATCACTGGTGATCTTACACGCTTTGTTTGAGCTTATTTGCTTGAAACTTATGGCTTTTGTGCCAGTGGGAGCATCTTTGTATGCTTTGACTGGCCAAAGACCAAGTAACTTTTACCCAGGTTAACAAGCCAACTCCTAAGAGTTGTTGCACTAAACAAGTGATTATTGTACTAATTGTTTTAATTTGACTCGACTTAGCCTTCCCTAAAATCTACAACGTTGTTTGTAGTAGTCCAACTGCAAAGATTCTAAACTTCAGTAAATTATACTGGGCACTAAATTGCTAAACCTAAGATAACTATGGTTTCTCCTCATCTCTCAGAGGCAGCTCCTCATAATGTTCTCCTGCCATGCTAGTGGCGGTTTATCCAGGAAATGTTTTTAATGTTTGACTTTGGAAAGGTTGTTTCAGGAATATAGATCTCTTAGATCTATTTGTATATCTCCATTTAAAATTCCTTTTTATGTTTCTCTCCACCTGATTAAAATTAATTCTTTTTATTTGTTTAATTTTAAACAAACATTCAAATCAAATTTTCTGAAGTACCATAAACCCCTAAATTTTAATCTCCCTTGGTAGACATTTCCCACTCCGTATATAAATTTCGTCGTTGCTTATTAGTTTTTAAGTACTTAATTCATTTTGCTAATATAACATCCTTTCCTTCTTTTCTATTATTAAACATCAATCAGAATAAAACAAGTTCTTCCATACTCTCACATGTCCACATTCATAATTTATTTTAAATTCCCATAGCACCCTTTAATTTATCAATGAGTCCTAGTAGCCCTCCACTCCGTATATTCAAGAAATTGGTTGTAAAATGAATAACATGTAAAAATTTAATATAGATGCTGAGACTTTTTTTTTTCCCATGCCATCCAATCATTAAATTATTTGATTTTATTTTGGTTTTAATTTAAACTAAATTTTATAACTGCAACCTAACATTATAAATTATTATAAAGTGTTGTCAAACTTTTTATTGGTAATTTCCCATGTTTCATAAATGTTCACACCGCATATAATCTCTCCTTTCAAAACCAAAACACCATATCTTTATACGAGCATTTCTTAAGTAAAATATTATTAAATCATTATTTCTTTTCTTTAACCCTTACAGCATAAATGCACTAACAAATCAAAGATTTTGTTTCCAATACTTCACTAAGAATCCATAGTTTATATCAATAAATAACACATTTTACGTAAAGGAAAACTATGCTTTTTCCTAAATATAACTCTTTTCTAATTTTTAATTATAACAAAACTTTATACGAGCATTTCTTAAGTAAAATATTATTAAATCATTATTTCTTTTCTTTAACCCTTACAGCATAAATGCACTAACAAATCAAAGATTTTGTTTCCAATACTTCACTAAGAATCCATAGTTTATATCAATAAATAACACATTTTACGTAAAGGAAAACTATGCTTTTTCCTAAATATAACTCTTTTCTAATTTTTAATTATAACAAAACATCTTTAAAAATCTTGATAGAAATTCAGTAAATCCCCTGACTCATAAGCTTTATAGGAAAAATATCAGAACTTATAAATTTTCAATCAATCATTTTATAAAAATGTATTTGTATCATTTAAGTCATTTATTTTAGCTTTTCTGACTATTTTCTATTTTTAATAAGTGAAAATAGGTCCACATAAATGCAAACAACCATTCAACATAGAAAAACAAGTTTCAAAGCATTTTCTAAAAATACTAAACTAAACATTTACTTATAATATATCATTCATTTTAAATAAGCAGTGTAGGCATGTACTTGTAAATCCCGTGGGTCGTTGTGTTGTCTTTGAAGAGTGTGTCCTCTCGCAGTCCAACCAAGAAGAGTCTTGTATCCCGCCAGTCGTTCCAACCGTGAGCTTATCAATTCTTTTTACTCTCTTGCCGACCCTCGCGTGACTATTGCTCCATGGCAATGGGAATGACTTTTTTTTCTTAAATTGAAGATTAAACTCTTAATCAAGAGTTGATTGGCTTTTGGTTAAGGAAGCAACGACTTATGAAGAAGGTAGAGACGAATTCAATATCTCCATGATCTGTCCACAAGATCCTCTTCTTCACCCAGTTTTTTTAAGAAGAGTGGTTAATTATCCTTCTTTTAATCACATATTGATAGAAAAGGGCTGCTATTATCCATGCAATAACTCAAATGTTGTCACCACATATTTCGTGAGATGAAGGAGTGAGGAGGGATGGCGAATTGAAGAGGAGAAATGAGGAGATTAATGGTTGATAATAAGATGGTTAAGGCTCAAGGATAGCGACATTAATCACAAAGAAAAAAAATGATGCTGAAAAGCATGGTGACAATTAGCGAGATGATATCATTCCCTCTGTCTTTCTCTCAGGTTCAGGCCATGGCATCTTTGAAAGAGGCGCCTCCTCACCCTTCTCACAAAAAAAATGTAGCAGAGGGGATAGCAGCGCCAACAAGCATTCCCTCTCCCTCCTTGACCAGATTGAGACGGAGTCCAACCCTCATGAACTGTCAATGAGGAACCGCCCCTCAAAATAACGTAAGCTTCAAGAAGTCGACGAGTAAGAAACTTTGCATGCAAGAAACAAAGACGAGGCAGTTTGCTGGTGGTATTCTCCCTCTCTCTTCCATGCGAATTGATGACGTTCCTGCTCCCCCTCTTCTTTTTCCTGGCAACTGCCTCCAATCACCTTCGCCTTCGATCTCCTTGGTCCTCTCTCTCTCCATGGAGAATGTGTCTATCAGCCTCTCTCTTCCTCTAACATCTGTTTAGCGCACAGCCAGAGGGAGAAAGTCTATCAGAGCACAAGACATTTCTTATAACATTCAAATGGTCTCGACAATCCAGATGATGGTTTTGACGATGGACAAGACGACGGCGAGGATGGTGAAGGTCAGCCCCAACAGGAAAGCAAAGGGCCTGCATTGCAACGCCTCGCTCTCTTCTGATGGTGCCGCATTACTACTCGCACTGCTGCTCTTATTACTCTTTGCCATCTCTCTCTCTCTCTCTCTCTCTGTCTCTCATAGCCAAGAGTATCCTTTCGCTGACGATCAGAGACTCACGACGACCATCATCAACCTCGGATCAAATCATCGTGCTCATCATCGTGCTCATCGTAGCCATCTATCAGACCCGTTATCAAGTTTCTGTAAGCCACTTCAGCACGATCATCCCGTCTCTCTCTCCCTCATTTCCTAAAATTTTCACCCTCTCTTCCCCTTCTCTTCTTGGCGCCCCCTCCATTCTCCACGACATGTCCGTAACGGTCCTCCCTCCCATGACATTCATTTTGTTTTTTTTTTCTTTTTTTTAAAAAGTTCCTTCCATTAAAGTTTTTACCTATTAAGGTTTTTTTTTACTCTCCCCCAACACACAACCCCCTAAGGCAAAGTCCCAATTTCAATTGTAGCTGTTCCAATTGCAAGATAACTGCATCAAGGGAAGGTCTTTGAAGTGGATCTCGCACAAGTACAAAATGGAGAAATCCCATTATAGGCTTGAAGTGATTCACCTTTGCTGCATTCTCATCGGGTATAAGATCCTGTGTTTGTAATGATTTCATGTTGGCATTGGATTCATTATAGCTGATTAGAACTTTCAGCTCTCTATTGCATTTTCTTATGCACTACTCCTTGATTGCATTGATGCAGTGGCATTCATCTTTAGTTGAAATAAACTGTGTTTGTAATCATTCGATGTTGGCATTGTGAGTCATTATAACTGCCCTCCATGACCTAAACCATAACCTAAAACTACATAATCTGCCATGAATAACACGATTTCTAGTGACTCTAAGAATATGGATTGCATAAGCTCAAAGGACTTCATTCTGCAAAGTCCTACAGTCTCTAAGCCTTGGTCTCCATAGCCTATGCCTTGCAAATGAGATATAAGAGTTTCTTGTGGTTGTACACAGACCAAAAGATTGAATTTTGTACCGACATTTCTTGGCCAGACTGCAAGGACACGGTTTCCAAAGACAACACAACGAACACCGCATCTGCATTGAATTCATGTAAAAATTTAGTAATAAGGTGTCAATTGTATACAGTTTTGCCAAAAAATTGTTGCAATAAATGGCATGTTTTTAGGTGTTGTCATTCTCCCCCACTGAAATGCGAAGCGTCCTCGCGAGCACAGCTACATCACGAACATTCAGCATCATGAACATTGCTACCATGAGCACTGCTACGCAACTTTGAAAGAAAAATATACTCTCCTCCACTTAATTGCGAAGCGTCCTCGCGAGCATAGCTACAAGATCTGCAAAACCGCACATGGACAACTAGTAGACACTGGAAAAGTAGAAAAAACAATACTTATTTGTGTCATATTAAAATGCAAACAATATAAATGTTTCAATGAAAAGATGTAAAAACTTGTGCAAACTAACATTCTCCCTTACTCACTCTCCACACTGAAATGCATAACAGAGCTTCATCCATTGCATAGAATATACCAACTAGGAAACTGTCTAGAGCCGCTAAACAACAATAATCCCTCTAGGCAATAAATTGCCACACTACTATCCTACTAAAAATATTGCTTCTGAAATAGCATCACTGATAAGGTCATTACTTAACAAAGAACCCAAACAAGGTAAACTAATACTACAACACTAAATAGGACTCCTAGGGTTTAGCTGCTAACCATTCATGTTCTACTAGAACAACCAGCCAATGGTTCGTAACTGCTAAGTGTCCAAGGCTTTTCTTTTAAGTTTATGTTTAATGGTTTTTTTTAAATGTCAAAAGAGTATATACATTGATTCTCTTTCCCAAAAGGTCCCACCCCAAAGAGATACAAGGCATCGGACGCAGGGCACCCGTCAAGGAAATCCCTACAGCCTACCAGGACCTCAGAGGCGATGGTTATCTTCTTTTGGTTGTTTTTTTTTTTCAAACCCTGGAGTCTCAGGGTGTTTTTTTTTTCTTTTCTTTCTTTCTTTCCTTACTTTCTTTCTTTAAAAGAATAAATATATAGACTCTTCCGAACTTTTAATATTTGGATTTAATTTAAGGATTGTTTTGTTGTTTTTTTTAAAAAAGAATCAACTAAGAAGCTAAGAAGACATCACTTAATTGAACGGTCAAACATTTCAGCTCAACAACTTTGCTCGAGGAATCTAATCTAACGCATAATACTAGTCACTCTGCCTAGGCAAATGATAAGCAAAGAATACTCACCAGCTCAGCATCTTTCTTCCACGCTACTCCTAGTCAAAATTTCGTGGAGAGAACCTTGTTATTCAGCTATCCCACTTATCGCTAGAAAAGCGACCAAAAGGTAGTGGAAAACTCTATAGGATTCCTAATCGGACACCCATACAATGAAATTCACTATGTTATGCACACATGTCACCCCCTTTTTTTTAAATCACTCCCTAATGCTAAGTCCCATCCCTTGTGAGTGGACTTCATATAGAGAATTGTGTATATATATCATTCATATTTGTTTAAAATATCTATTTATAATTCCTCTGTAATTTACTTAAGTGTTTTTTCCTTCTTTTTTTTCTTCGACATCTCTAATTTCATTCCATCAATTTTTTATTCATGTATTTTTTCAAAATGAATATGAAATAAAAAGTTAGGTATGAAACAACCTTGTATGTTCGTGGATATTGCAACTCCAAGAATCAGCAACAGAAACATACAACAGTGTGTAACGCAAAATCATAGTCAAATCTGCACATGAAACATACACTAGCCAGTACAAAGTTAAAGGGTTAGACAAATAATAAAACTTTTTCCTGGTACAAAAGAATTGTCAAATACTCATGTCACAATCGCGATCAACTAGACTGTCGTAACGCTTCCACTGCTTGGTTGTTTAAGAAGCAGTATATTTCTCCACTTAATAACCATTCTTACATATAGAACTGTCCATCTTACTATCTTAAATATCCCAAACTCCAGCACTGAAAGGAATATCCTGACCGTGCGTGCAACTAACTACCTAACTACGTGGAAAACAAAACTAAAGTGCATGAAAACCTACAGGATATCAATAACTCAAAGCATTGTATGTTTTTTTTTTTAAACGCTATATATATGTTTGTTTGTTTGTTTTTTTGTTTTTGTTTTTTTTTTAAATGTAGAATAAAAGAAAAAACATAAAAGACTAAGAAAACAAAGTATCTAGACTAAAATCTTCAAAGTCTCTGAGATCTTCTAGTGAAAACAATAATCCTAATCCGAAATCATCAACTCCATCTAAGTCAAACCTATTAACTAAACTATCATCTATAGGATGCTCAAGAATAGCCTCTAACGTAGACATATCAGAAGTCACAGATCCGCTATCAGGTGCATTGCTAAGAACCTCCATCACATCATGGAGCGAAGCCGAAGCTGCATCATCATAGTAGGGCATAGGGGCCACTGGTAAAGCATCTAAGGAATGCCCCTCGGTCGCATCCATGTACCAACAAATATAATCCCAACATGGGCAGGGAACACTAGTCTGCAAATCATGGTAAGATGGAGTAAGACGGTAGACAGTGGAACGATATCTCGCAAATTCTGCTTGCTCTCGGCCTACCCTAGACTGACCAGCGCCGCGCTCAGGAGAAAAAACACTATTATAATCATGATGCTGGTAGGTATAACCAATCATTTCCTGCATGGCAGTGGTACCATAGCGTCGAAAGTATGTGCGACACTGCCAACACAAGAGCTGAGCACGCACAAATAAATGCCGCTGACAAGACCTACAACCAAAAGGTGGATGATACTGTAAACAAAAAATAATCACAAAGGAAGAACCACAACAGGCCTCCCCTCTCGGTGCATATAAAAACCTGTCATGCGTCTGAAAACGCGGAATATCGTAAGGTCCAGCATGAACAGGATCAGTACTATCGGCATCAATACGAGGGTAAAGCGCATCCATCCACAAAAAGGCCATACCTGCATCCCATTTAAAAAAAAACCCCCCAAGAAAGAAAAGACATCCAAGGGTGGATTAGACAAAATATTATTTTAACTACTAACCTAACTATACCTAGCTAGCCTAAGTCACAAAATGTTTAAGGCGCAGGCCATTAACCCTAAATATCTCATTTTCAGCATTAATATCCTGCACATCAAGAGAACCATTATCATAAACATTAATTACCTTAAAAGGTCCCAACCAACGAATTTTAAGCTTCCCAGGAAATTTATAATAACGAATGTCATAAAGTAAAACTAAATCGCCTTCTTTAAACTCCCGTACTTTAATATTCTGGTCGTGCCATGCTTTACGACGTTTTTGCATTGCTTCTAGACTTTGCAGGGCTAATAATCTTTCCTCATCCAACTTTACCAATTGTAAAATCCATTGTTTCAAAGATTCAACCTCACCTAGTCGTAATGATAGAGCTACTCGTAAAGTAGGCAACTCTTGCTCAATAGGAAATATAGCATTAGTGCCATAAACTAAATTGAAGGGTGTATTTTGCACTGTCACCTTATAAGTAGTTCTATAGGCCCATAACGCTTCATATAAACGTTCATCCCAATCTCGCCTGTGGGAAGCAACCGTTTTAGTTAAAATCCCACATATAATGCGATTGGTTACTTCAACCTGACCGTTAGCTCTGGGATAATAAGGTGTTGATTTGCGATGTTTAATTTTATAGATTTCCATTAACTCGCTAATAAGACCATTCAAGAAATGGGAACCTCGGTCACTTACTAATTCCAGTGGGCAACCAAAACGCGTAATAATATTCTCATACATAAACTTAGCTACATCAATGGCTTTATCCGTTTTAAGCGCTTTCGCTTCCACCCACTTCGTAATATAGTCAGTACAGACTAAGATATAACGATTCGATCGATATCTAGTAGGCGGATCAATTGGGCCTACAAAATCAATTCCCCATTTCTCAAAAGGTGCTAATGCTAATATAGGTGTCAAAGGCGTAGCAAAACTCTTAGAAGGACGACCAGTCCTTTGACATACATCGCATTTGCGACAATAATAATAAGTATCTTTAAATAGAATAGGCCACCAATAACCAGCTAATAGAACTTTTCTTGCAGTCAATTCACCGGCAAAATGGCCACCACACGGCTCATCATGCAATGCCTTAAGAACCACTGGTACTTCATCTTCCCTTACACAACGTCGATAGATACCTTCGCGTGGAAAAAATTTATAAAGGTAACCCCCTAATAATCCATAGGAGCATGATTGCATTAATATCTGACGTTTCCTGCGCTTATCGGCACTAGGTGGATATCGAGCAGTACTAAGAAAATTCGCAATATCAGCATACCATGGAACTTGTGTCTCCACAGTAAAAAGTGATGCATCCGGCAAATCATCTTCCACACCTTCCTCCTTGTCTGATGTTAATAATCGTGATAGATGATCTGCTAGCACATGAGCTCTACCAGGACGAGTAACTATTTGAAAATCAAACTCTTGGAATAACAACATCCAACGAATCACGCGTCCTGAAAGTTCTGCTTTATTAAGCAAATACTTTAATGCCTCATGATCAACATATATAGTAAACTTATTCCCTAATAAATAATGACGAAATTTCTCCACCGCAAATACCATTGATAGGCATTCTTTCTCAGTGGTGGTATAATTCCTTTCTGCATCACTTAAATTTCGACTCACATAATAAATTGGATGATCCACCTTATTATCATCTGCTTGACACAAAACAGCTCCTACAGCATACACAGATGCATCAGCATGAATATGGAATTCTTTTGTCCAATCTGGGGGTGCGAGTACTGGTCCTTCAATTAACTTATGTTTGAGAAATTCAAATGCTTTCTGGCAAACACCATCCCAAATAAAAGGAGTATCCTTTCGTAGTAGATTTGTCAAAGGTGATGCCACCTTTGCAAAATCGGAAATAAATCTCCGATAATAATTTAGATGTCCTAAAAATCCACGCAATTGCTTAAGATTTGTTGGAGGTGGAAGTGCAGAAATCTTAATAATTTTAGCTGGATCCATGGCAATACCTTCTTTAGAAACGATATGCCCCAATAAGGTTCCTTTTGGTACTCCAAAAACACATTTATCAGGATTCAAGGATATACCTACTTCATCACTACGTTCAAATACTTGCATTAGTAGCTCAGGCATTTCTTTTGCCGTACCATAGACACAAAAGTCATCTAAGAAAACTTCCATCCATTGACGTAGAAAATCTTGATAAGCTGCAATCATAACTCTCTGGAATGTTGCGGGTGCATTGCACAAACCAAAAGGCATTACTCTATAAGCAAATGTACCCCATTCAGTAGTAAATGTAGTTTTGGATTGATCTTCAGGATGAATTAGTACTTGGTTGTAACCGCTAAATCCATCCATGAAAGAATACAGCTCATGACCAGCAACCTTATCAAGTACCTGATCAGTAAATGGCAAAGGAAAATGATCTTTACGTGTTTTGCTATTCAGCTTTCTATAATCGACACAAATGCAAATCTTCTTACTATTCTTCTTGGGTACTACCACAATAGGAGATACCCATTCACTGTATGCAACAGGATAAATGAATCCAGCATCTAAAAGCTTAGTAATTTCAGCTTTCACTAACTCTGCATACACAGGGTTCGTTCGTCGTTGACGTTGACATACAGGTTTTGTGCCTGGTTCCAGATCAATAAAATGCTGACATAATTCAGCTTTGATACCCTTAAGGTCCCTATATGACCAAGCAAAAGCGTCAACATGCAATCGTAAGACTTCTTCGAATCTTTCCCGGTGTGGCGATTCCAATTGATCTCCTAAATTTAAATATTTTCCTTCTGCCATTTTAAGCTTAACTACTTCAACTTCAGGCTCTTCAATAAATAGAGAGTCTATTCTTCGTGGCTTAATTGTGGGCACATCTTCGGATATCTGCATCAATACATTTCCAAGCAGGTTATTCTTAGTACTTGATTCTGGTGCTTCTTCTCCCACATTCACAGAATTTACTAAGGGTAAAGCCCTATAAGGAATAATAGCCAGGTTATCTTGCGTAGCACCATCAACTTCTACTCCTTAAACATTTACCAACTCAAGAAGGGATTTTTCAGTATATCTCTTCCCATATTTATCTAAATCGCCATTATTGACATTTACATTTTTACGAGCTTTCATGGTAAATGAAGTTCTTACAGAGCCAATTACGCTAGGTATCTGCTCTGAAGTACATGGATATTGAGCATGTAACCTACGGCGATATCGACGTAAAATGTCGTTATTCTTTTCTAGACATTCCTAATCATCTAAACTCCAAAACCATTGATTATCTTTAAGCTTGAGAATTAATGAATGTAGATTCTCATCCTCCTCGCCCTGAATTCGACAGCCCAAATAATGTATAACTTGTTTCAGTTCCACAAAATTCTTAGGTGCTGCAGGTTCAAACCATCTAAGTTGTGGCTCTTGCCCATCCCCATAAATAGTAAAATCCATTACTCTTTCTTTTGGATGAGGCAACACCACCACTTGCATATTGTGCAATTTAACCTTAGTAGGTTCAGATTGGACTCGTTGATAACCAATTATCGGTCCCCTAGAACAGCGATAAATCTTCTGTGCAATTCCGGTCGAACGCCTAAAAGAATGACACAACCAGGGAACATTTGTAGGGTTTTTCTCTTGAGTCTCTGGTTCAAAAGTATTCTTAGATTTATTTTTTTCCAAAAACCTATCAGTGTCTTCATGTTCTTCCCAATAATTTATATCCATAGATAACACTTGGTCCATCTGTAACTCACCCCTACTGAATTTAGATTTCTTCTTCTAAATAAAATTCTAAAAACGAGATTTCATCTAGATATCGCCTTTCTCTAAACTGAAACTCTGCCTTTTCCTTTTGCAACTCAGTAATCTTCTTCATTGCTTCATTTACAGCAGTCAAGGTTGCCTCACGCTCTACTTCCAATGCCTCTTCCAATTCTCTAATAATCCTAGCGTAATTATCATGATGTTCACAAGAAGTCTGTGAAAACCTGTTAAAAGCCGAAGCTGAATCATCCTCATCCTCACGAGATAGTGGTCTTTGTAAGGGTTTGCACCTATGCCTACTTCTCCTCTCTCTTTCCTTCGCTTCTAGCTGGTAGCAATAAATCCTTTTAGCTCTATCTGGCAATTGTCCAAATCCAAAGGGTAAAGCATTTTCCCCATAAGGAAGAGCTTCTAAAATCCTACTCTCAAGCATACTATTATGATTATCAGTAACATCATCTTCTCCCATACCTTCTAAAGAGGTTATTGAAATGTCAGCCACATCAGATATCATTAACTCAGGCATTTCTTCCTCCTCTAATTCATCCATAGAAATCACTTCCGACCTGTTGTAAGCAGAAAATACATCTTCTTGATCATTTCCTTCTTGATTTGTAGATAATTGAAAACATGTTTCAAGCGAATCATCAAGATATTCTGCTTTCTCTACTGAAAGCATTAAGCAGTCGAGGGTTGTATCTTCGGATGTGGATAACCACTGAGTAATATCGCTATCCGAATCATTGTCAGATGAAAACGCTACAGCATATTCACCAATACCCGTCTGTTCTACCTTGTGAGGCTGATGTACTATATTGACCTCCACTTTCTCTGCTCCTACTGGGTGTGGTGTTTTAAATAACCAGGCATAAGGCCCTTCATGATCAGTCCTCTCCATTTCTGAATCATAAAACTCACTGTTGGATTTCTCATCCATTTCACTAACTGCTTCATCTCCTGAATCTTTCAAAAATCCTTTTGAAATAACTTGTATCTTAACCCTATCGTCTCTAGGACCAATCACAATTGAACCTTTATACCAGTCCTGAATGCATCTTGCTTGGTATAACCAAGGTCTTCCCAACAGGACAGAATACGATGAAATATTTGTTTGCGAACGAACGATCAAATAGTTCACATGAAATTCTAATCCAGCTACTACAGATCTCACATTTCGCAGTAACCCCAAAGGAGTTACTTTCCTTTGATCAGCCACACGTAAAACAATATGAGTAGGTTCTAGATCCTTCAACCCTAATTCTTGCATAGCTTGTTCTGTCATCAAATTAACTGCTGAGTCACCATCTAACTGCACTTCATGTAGCAAGTGGCCATTAATAGTAGTATCGATAACTGGAGCTCCTGGGTCCACAAATAAATCTACTATTTTTACATCCTTAGTTGTTTTTCCTTTGGAAGAATTTTCACGGACTTTAGAAGCATTTATCTCAATCCTCTTCCTTCGACGCCGAACTAATTTATGGTAAAGTTGTTTCCGACAAACAGGCGCTATTTCTAGCAATTGCCGAAGGTTAATAGTCAATGATATTTCTTCTAATGCAGCCCAAAGATCATAGGTCTTATTTACGGATTCTACATAATCTTTACTCCCTTCCTTAGGAGGAACCAATCTTTCGGGAAAAGGAGCTACTCCCACTTGAATCTTAGGATTTACTAAAGGCACAGGTAATAATGGATGGTCAGAGGAATGCTGCGGAGAATCCGATTCAGGTAATTCTATATTAGGATCTATGTCCTTAGACTTATCCTTCACTGCTCCGTTTAGTTGTGAACTCTCTTCCTCTAAACCTTGCTCCTTCTGTTGTTGCTTTTGTGCCCGAGTAATAACACCAATCATAGGGTCAGCCCTAAAGGTCACCTTGCGAGGTATAAATTTTGATTTAACTCCAATATCTTTCCTTATTGTTTCTACTTCAACTAAATTTGCAGCAGACGTTGAAGGTTCGTTAGAGGTTTGTTTCCCTTTGTCAGACATTTTATTATCCTCTCGCTTAGGACAATTCTCTTCATAGTGTCCTTCACCACTGCACCTCCTGCAAAGAGGAGTATAGTCTTGATTTTTACGCGCATTTGGACAATATGTGGCTATGTGACCTTCTTGTTGGCATCGATAACAAATTACTGGTCCCCTAGGTCTTTGTTGACCACCTTGTCCCATTGGATTACGAAAATTTCCATTATTTCTTCTAAAAGGAGAATTTCTCCCTCGATTGCCATCACTGTTGTAATTGTTTCGAGGCACTGGGGGTCTACCCTGGGTGGGCAATCCTCGTGGCCTAAAAGGTTGATTGGGTGGTCCAATCTCATAAGTCCTATTATTACGATCCATGTAATTGTAATTCGTTTGCATTGAACGAGCTTGTTGTTGCTCTTGACCTAATTTATGCCAACAATTTGTATCTAAATGACCAGTCTTGTGGCAAAAAGAGCAAAACGGTGGATGATCGGGCATTAACCTTGAAGGCGTCGGACACTCTGTAGCCACATGGCCGTAACCATGACACTTACCACACCAGATATTAGATCGAGGTGGGTTTGAAGTCGAATTTCCCGACGATTGTTGAGCACTAGATCCTTGTGTCGTTATCGAATAAATTTCCTTCAAAGGCGCTTGTACTGCAGTCATAATTTCCTCCTTTAATTTTCCTAGAGATTTCGCAATAATATCTGCTACTTTTGCTTCATCCAGAGGAGATTGAGATTGCGGCATAGAAGGCATTCCTGTCTGCATCATATAGGCTGGAATTGAAGTGTACGGATTTAGAGGTACACTCGACATGTTTGAGCTTGCGGTTACCGAGGGATTTAAAGGAACGGTCACATAAGACACGTTCTTAGGTACCCCACTTGAAGTGCTTGGATATTCTGTCCGAGATTCTTTGAATAGATCTCTTCGTCGTTGTTGACTAAGCTGCACTTCTTCCCACCATCTAGCATGTGTTTTAGCATCTGCCAACGTAGCTGGTCGTTGTAAACTAACATGCTGATGAACTTCAGGATTAAGTCCATCAATAAACTTATGTTTTTGCGTGGGATCGTCAGGAGCAGGATTCATCTTACGAATGATCGTCTCCATGCGCTCAATATAATGTTCAACACTTTCAGTTGCTCCTTGGGACAGATAATCCAGTTGAAGAGCCAATCTATCTTGAAAACCTTGTCGTCTAAATTTTTCTAGAAAAGCTCTTGATAAGGCATCATAGGTCCCTTTATGTTGAGCATCTAAATTCCCATACCATTTCGCTGCTTCATCTTTTAATGTTGCAGGGAAGATATGAAGCTTTTGGTCGTCATCTATTATCTCATTGGCGACGCAAGTCACCTCAAATCTTTGCGAATGGGCATCGGGATCTTCGTCCCATAATCCCCCGAATTGCGTGAAATCAGCTAATCTAACTGGGTTGCGAGCCATTGTTTCTCTAAATAGTAGCCATAACTCTAAATCGTTGATAGTATCAAACCACGGAGGTTCCTGAGGTTCCTTAAATAATTGACGCAATCCGAAATTTGACTCTAAATCCCAGTCAAAGAGCAGTTCAATACTCCCAACCGTAGCATTAGCTTCACTCTCCCTAGTTTCCCTAATTTTCCTACCTCTTTCCCCAGTGACACTGCTAGTACTGGAGGCAACTTGATCCCTTTGATATGAAGCTGCTTCACTTTCTTTCAATGGTGTTCTACCAGTTGATAAGTTAGGCTGAAGAGGTTCTACCGTTGAGTTAGACACAGCGTCTACTCCCAAATTCAGCAATGCGTTGACCCTCTCTAGCCTTTCTAATAGCCAAGCCTCTTGTCGCATTGCTCGTTCTCTAACTCGCTGATCCCTAGCTTCGTTTTGCTGCTTCCGTCTCTCTTCTGAATTCATCCACGAGTACAAAACTAGCTGTTACTGTCATACTCCAAAATTACGCTCGTTCTATTTGAAGCTATAAAATTAGGTTGTCGCTTGTATGCACACTTAGAAGGTTCAAAATAGTCGGCAGCTCTGGGTCTATCTCCCCAAAAGGTAACTTTTCTTCTTGCTCGGGGATTAAACCTAGAATTTCAGCAACCTCTCTAACGTCTTTCGTGTCGAAAGAAATTCTTAAACCTCTGGATACACGTATCCAAGGCAACACATCATCCCACACTACTCTTCTAAACGTCCGATAAGCTGTGCGGTGATACCAATCAAAGTGGTACGATACACTGATTGTATTTATCTCTACCGCGTCTATTAACCCAAAGTGTGTCGCTAGTAGAACTATGGTTTGCGCACAGTCGTTATAACCCCAGCTCCAAGAGGATAATTGTTCAACGTCCACAGTTAATTGTGGCCCAAAATATGTGCCTCCCTCTACTAACTCTGTATCTCTCGCCCAGTCTAGCACTTTTCTTTGGCACTCCTGGGGCAAATTAGGAAAATAGTCCCTTAGAAAAGAGACTGCGTATTCACTCATAAATAACACTTAGGATCTAAAATACCCTCGGAAGATTTATCACTCGTTCGAGCGCACTTGGCTCCCAGCAGACGCACCAAAAATGACTGGCCAAAGACCAAGTCACTTTTACCCAGGTTAACAAGCCAACTCCTAAGAGTTGTTGCACTAAACAAGTGATTATTGTACTAATTGTTTTAATTTGACTCGACTTAGCCTTCCCTAAAATCTACAACGTTGTTTGTAGTAGTCCAACTGCAAAGATTCTAAACTTCAGTAAATTATACTGGGCACTAAATTGCTAAACCTAAGATAACTATGGTTTCTCCTCATCTCTCAGAGGCAGCTCCTCATAATGTTCTCCTGCCATGCTAGTGGCGGTTTATCCAGGAAATGTTTTTAATGTTTGACTTTGGAAAGGTTGTTTCAGGAATATAGATCTCTTAGATCTATTTGTATTTCTCCATTTAAAATTCCTTTTTATGTTTCTCTCCACCTGATTAAAATTAATTCTTTTTATTTGTTTAATTTTAAACAAACATTCAAATCAAATTTTCTGAAGTACCATAAACCCCTAAATTTTAATCTCCCTTGGTAGACATTTCCCACTCCGTATATAAATTTCGTCGTTGCTTATTAGTTTTTAAGTACTTAATTCATTTTGCTAATATAACATCCTTTCCTTCTTTTCTATTATTAAACATCAATCAGAATAAAACAAGTTCTTCCATACTCTCACATGTCCACATTCATAATTTATTTTAAATTCCCATAGCACCCTTTAATTTATCAATGAGTCCTAGTAGCCCTCCACTCCGTATATTCAAGAAATTGGTTGTAAAATGAATAACATGTAAAAATTTAATATAGATGCTGAGACTTTTTTTTTTCCCATGCCATCCAATCATTAAATTATTTGATTTTATTTTGGTTTTAATTTAAACTAAATTTTATAACTGCAACCTAACATTATAAATTATTATAAAGTGTTGTCAAACTTTTTATTGGTAATTTCCCATGTTTCATAAATGTTCACACCGCATATAATCTCTCCTTTCAAAACCAAAACACCATATCTTTATACGAGCATTTCTTAAGTAAAATATTATTAAATCATTATTTCTTTTATTTAACCCTTACAGCATAAATGCACTAACAAATCAAAGATTTTGTTTCCAATACTTCACTAAGAATCCATAGTTTATATCAATAAATAACACATTTTACGTAAAGGAAAACTATGCTTTTTCCTAAATATAACTCTTTTCTAATTTTTAATTATAACAAAACATCTTTAAAAATCTTGATAGAAATTCAGTAAATCCCCTGACTCATAAGCTTTATAGGAAAAATATCAGAACTTATAAATTTTCAATCAGTCATTTTATAAAAATGTATTTGTATCATTTAAGTCATTTATTTTAGCTTTTCCGACTATTTCCTATTTTTAATAAGTGAAAATAGGTCCACATAAATGCAAACAACCATTCAACATAGAAAAACAAGTTTCAAAGCATTTTCTAAAAACACTAAACTAAACATTTACTTATAATATATCATTCATTTTAAATAAGCAGTGTAGGCATGTACTTGTAAATCCCGTGGGTCGTTGTGTTGTCTTTGAAGAGTGTGTCCTCTCGCAGTCCAACCAAGAAGAGTCTTGTATCCCGCCAGTCGTTCCAACCGTGAGCTTATCAATTCTTTTTACTCTCTTGCCGACCCTCGCGTGACTATTGCTCCATGGCAATGGGAATGACTTTTTTTTCTTAAATTGAAGATTAAACTCTTAATCAAGAGTTGATTGGCTTTTGGTTAAGGAAGCAACGACTTATGAAGAAGGTAGAGACGAATTCAATATCTCCATGATCTGTCCACAAGATCCTCTTCTTCACCCAGTTTTTTTAAGAAGAGTGGTTAATTATCCTTCTTTTAATCACATATTGATAGAAAAGGGCTGCTATTATCCATGCAATAACTCAAATGTTGTCACCACATATTTCGTGAGATGAAGGAGTGAGGAGGGATGGCGAATTGAAGAGGAGAAATGAGGAGATTAATGGTTGATAATAAGATGGTTAAGGCTCAAGGATAGCGACATTAATCACAAAGAAAAAAAATGATGCTAAAAAGCATGGTGACAATTAGCGAGATGATATCATTCCCTCTGTCTTTCTCTCAGGTTCAGGCCATGGCATCTTTGAAAGAGGCGCCTCCTCACCCTTCTCACAAAAAAAATGTAGCAGAGGGGATAGCAGCGCCAACAAGCATTCCCTCTCCCTCCTTGACCAGATTGAGACAGAGTCCAACCCTCATGAACTGTCAATGAGGAACCGCCCCTCAAAATAACGTAAGCTTCAAGAAGTCGACGAGTAAGAAACTTTGCATGCAAGAAACAAAGACGAGGCAGTTTGCTGGTGGTAATCTCCCTCTCTCTTCCATGCGAATTGATGACGTTCCTGCTCCCCCTCTTCTTTTTCCTGGCAACTGCCTCCAATCACCTTCGCCTTCGATCTCCTTGGTCCTCTCTCTCTCCATGGAGAATGTGTCTATCAGCCTCTCTCTTCCTCTAACATCTGTCTAGCGCACAACCAGAGGGAGAAAGTCTATCAGAGCACAAGACATTTCTTATAACATTCAAATGGTCTCGACAATCCAGATGATGGTTCTGACGATGGACAAGACGACGGCGAGGATGGTGAAGGTCAGCCCCAACAGGAAAGCAAAGGGCCTGCATTGCAATGCCTCGCTCTCTTCTGATGGTGCCGCATTACTACTCGCACTGCTGCTCTTATTACTCTTTGCCATCTCTCTCTCTCTCTCTCTCTGTCTCTCATAGCCAAGAGTATCCTTTCGCTGACGATCAGAGACTCACGACGACCATCATCAACCTCGGATCAAATCATCGTGCTCATCGTAGCCATCTATCAGACCCGTTATCAAGTTTCTGTAAGCCACTTCAGCACGATCATCCCGTCTCTCTCTCCCTCATTTCCTGAAATTTTCACCCTCTCTTCCCCTTCTCTTCTTGGCGCCCCCTCCATTCTCCACGACATGTCCGTAACGGTCCTCCCTCCCATGACATTCATTTTGTTTTTTTTTTCTTTTTTTTAAAAAGTTCCTTCCATTAAAGTTTTTACCTATTAAGGTTTTTTTTTACTCTCCCCCAACACACAACCCCCTAAGGCAAAGTCCCAATTTCAATTGTAGCTGTTCCAATTGCAAGATAACTGCATCAAGGGAAGGTCTTTGAAGTGGATCTCGCACAAGTACAAAATGGAGAAATCCCATTATAGGCTTGAAGTGATTCACCTTTGCTGCATTCTCATCGGGTATAAGATCCTGTGTTTGTAATGATTTCATGTTGGCATTGGATTCATTATAGCTGATTAGAACTTTCAACTCTCTATTGCATTTTCTTATGCACTACTCCTTGATTGCATTGATGCAGTGGCATTCATCTTCAGTTGAAATAAACTGTGTTTGTAATCATTCGATGTTGGCATTGTGAGTCGTTATAACTGCCCTCCATGACCTAAACCATAACCTAAAACTACATAATCTGCCATGAATAACACGATTTCTAGTGACTCTAAGAATATGGATTGCATAAGCTCAAAGGACTTCATTCTGCAAAGTCCTACAGTCTCTAAGCCTTGGTCTCCATAGCCTATGCCTTGCAAATGAGATATAAGAGTTTCTTGTGGTTGTACACAGACCAAAAGATTGAATTTTGTACCGACATTTCTTGGCCAGACTGCAAGGACACGGTTTCCAAAGACAACACAACGAACACCGCATCTGCATTGAATTCATGTAAAAATTTAGTAATAAGGTGTCAATTGTATACAGTTTTGCCAAAAAATTGTTGCAATAAATGGCATGTTTTTAGGTGTTGTCATGCTTATCAAACATTGAGTAGTGTGGGTTATGCATATTGAGCTTTTGGATCTTTGAGACCGGGATCTCCTCGTGGATGATGTATGGTTGATATGCCTTGGTCCATGTAGATGTACTTGGGCTGATTCAGTTTTGTATTCATTGAGCAAATACTGACTTGTGTCAGGTCTTAGTAGTGGTATGTACATTTTGCCCTATTGATTGGGGGGTGTACCGACTTTACTGATGGACTTTATCTGACATGCTTGGGTGTTGGCTCATGTCAGTGTGATTGTTACATGCTTTTCGATGCCCACTTGATGTTGGTTTTGCATTGACAGTAAGTGATTGACTTTGAATATTGGGTTTTGCCTACTTTCATCTCTCATTATACATTGTTATCATAAATTACATCAAGCATATATCTCTAGACTGTCATGTATTTTTCATGCTAAATCATCCCGGTTTGATGTACTTTTGATGGTACTTGGTAGGTAGCATCATTAAATACTCGTTTCTTGCCATTTTACCTTGGTTTTGGTGGTTTTTTTGTTATTTTCTGTAGTTTACAACAAGCAGTTGTTGTGAACTGTCTTCACTATTTCAACTTGCAGTATGGCATCTTCTTCCACTGACAATGCTATCTTCAATATCATTAAGCTTGATGGTATGAATTATGCCTATTGGAAGAGCCAAGTTTGGCAGGTATTGGTGCAGAAATTGCAGATAAAGCCACTAAGGTTGAGTGGGGAACAGCCTAAAACTATGATTAATGACAAATGGATGGAGCTTGATGAGATATGCAAGTCCACCCTCATCTTCTCTTACTGAACAGGTGCATTACAATGTGGTTGAGAAAGCACAAAGTGCTTGGCAACTTTGGGATAAGATCAACAACCTCTATGACAAGCAAAGTCCTGCAAGTCAAATGTATTGGCTGAAACAGCTTATGGATCTCCGCATGAAAGAGAATGTGACCATGTGAGCTCATCTAAGCTAGTTTCATGCTATTCTTAAGAACTTGGTTTTGTAGGGAATTGATTTCAAAGAGGATGTCACTTCATTGTTCTTGATTAGAACTCTAAATGAGTCTTGGGATGTATTCCACACTGCCTTATGTGCTTTTGCCACTACTCTGAAGTTATCTGATGTTGAGAGCTCTCTTCTGTAGAAAGAGATAAACCATAAGAATCCGGATGCCTCTCTGTGTCTTATACTTTGATAGTTAGAGGCCGACATGATGGAAATGCAAAGAATGACCATGGTAATGGCCATGGATGGGATTCACAGAAATCTTGATCCAAGTCGCATGGCAAGTCACGCAGTAAGTCTCATGGGAGAAATGCAAATCTACCTTGTCATCATTGTGGGAAGAAATGCCACATAAGGCCAAAGACAAGGGGAAAGAGAAAGTGCAAGAAAAGTTTTATGATCACACCAAAGTACCTGCTAAGTCAAGTGTTAAAATTGAAGAGATCAATGTTATGCATCCCAAGGATAGTGATGGGGATTATATCCTTGCAGCAGCTTCATCTAGTGCTTTGCAAATGATAGAGATACACTCTATGTATGCACAATGGTGGCTCTTGGACTCAGGTGTGTCCTTTCATGTGACACCTTACCAAGAGTGGTTACATTCATACCATTTTGTTTTTGGTTTTGTGTGCTTGGGTGATGACAGGTCTCTTGAGATTGTCGGTATTGGTGATGTTAGGTTGCAGTTTCCTTTTGGTAATAGTTTTGTTATGCACGATGTACATCATGTACCTACATTGACACATAGTCTCATATATGCTCCGACAACTTGATGATGCAGGATATCATGTATCTGTTGGAGACTACATGGAAGATTACTCGTGGGGCAAGCTTGTGCTTGCGAGAGGTGCTAAGGCTGGTAGCCTCTACCCCTTAGTTGTTTCTAGATTTACAGTTGATCATGCTTTGTCTGTGGGATCTTTACCTCATGTATCTCTTTGGCATGCCCGTTTGGGACATATGTCTGTTAAAGGAATGAAAAATCTTTATGGTTTGTAGTGCTAACCGCCCCTTGACTATTCTCATTTTGATTCTTGTGATCATTGTCTTTACGGCAGGCACACTAGGTCTACACATAAGAAGTCTAGTATGTCACGCATGAATGAGCCCTTGGCTTTGGTATACTTTGATGTCTGTGGGCCCATACTCTATCAGTCTTTGGGTGGTGAGAAGTATCTTGTTACCTTCATAGATGATTTTTCACGTAAGGTATGGGCTTATCCCATAAAGTAAAAGTCTGATGCCTTGGTAGTTTTTCAGAGATGGTTTGCTTGCACAAAACCAGTCTAAGCATAAGCTGAAATACCTTAGGACAAATAATGGGGGTGAATATGTATCACGATTTCAAGCATTTATGTGATGAGAGGGGTATTCATCAATTGACCGCCCCTTACACCCCTCCCTAGAATTGTATGGTTGAGCGGATGAATAGGACCATCTAGGAAAGGTTTCACAGTATGCTTAGCCATGCAGGCCTACCCCAACACTTTTGGGCTGAGGCAGTTACAACTTTTGTTCATATCATTCATAGTTCGCCCTACAGTGCCATTGATTTCTAGGTTGTAGAGGAGGTATGGACATGAAAGCCTCCCTCTTATGTTCATTTATGTGTCTTTGGATGTGATGCATTTTGCCATGTGCCCAAGGACAAGTGTAACAAGCTGGATCCTAAGAGTGTTAAATGCATATTCCTTGGCTATGGAGATGCAGGAGAGATGGGTTACCATCTATGGGATCCGTAGGCACGGAAATCCATCTGCAACCATGATGTAGTCTTCCATGAAGACAAGATGCATAGGCAGCCTGAGAAGATAGTGGAGATACGCATGGTTATATTTCAGGAGGAGCCACAAGCTCCCATACAACCAGTTGGACAGCTTGCAGCAACGATAGGCACTCATGATGTAGTCTTCCATGAAGACAAGATGCATAGGCAGCCTAAGAAGATAGTGGAGATATGCAAGATTATATTTCAGGAGGAGACAGGAGCTCCTGTACAGCCAACTGGACAGCCTTCAATAGCTGTAGGTACTCATGGCCAGGGTGTTGGATAGAATATTGGGTAGGCAACAGAGCTTGCATTGCGGCATTCTACTAGAGTTAGAGGCCCACGTGATATATTTGAGCCCTCCATGCACTATGTCTTGGTTACAGATACATGAGTGCCTCTCACCTATGATGAGGCTATGTGCAGGGGTGACAATCACTCCTGGGAGAGGGCTATGCAGTCTCAAATGGACTCCTTGCATAAGAATATGACTTGGAATTTTTTTTCCTTGCCCCTTGGCAAGAAGTCTATATCATGCAAGTGGGTGTACAAGCTGAAAAGTACCCCTGGACACCCCAAGCCAGCATACAAGGCTAGATTGGTAGCAAAGGGTTTTAAGCATTGAACACCATGCGCTTAGTCTTGGCTTTGGTTTCATATATTGACTTGGACTTGTACCAGATGGTTATCAAGATGGCTTTCTTACATGGGGACTTGCATGACGAGCTTGGTAGGGAGCACCTAGTGTGCAGGTTGAAGAAAAGTCTTTATGGCTTGAAGCAAGCCCCTAGGGAATGGTACCATAAGTTGAATGCTTTTATGCAGTCACAGGGCTACAACCGTAGTGCTATGGATCCGTGCTTGTACACAAAGAAGGCATGTGATGTATCTTTGCTTATTTTGGTACTCTATGTGGATGACATGCTATTAACAGGGAAAGCTCATGATGAGCTAAATGCTCTTAAGGTTCAGCACAAGAACAGCTTTGAGATGAAGGATCTGGGATAGGCCTCTCACATACTTGGTATGTGCATTAGACGCGACATGAATCACGGACTCTTCTACTTGTTACAGAGGGAGTACACTCATAAAGTCCTTGAGCCCTTTTGCATGCAAGATGTGAAGCCTATTGGATGTCCATTGCCTTCTTATGTGAAGGTATTACAAGCCAATTGTCCACAGATAGATGAGCAGAGGGCCAAGATGGCCAAGATTCCCTATGCATTCATAGTGGGCAGTCTTATTTATGCCATGATATCCACTCTCGTCTAGATATTGCATTTGCAATTGGTGTTATGGGATGCTATATGGCTACACCTGGCAAGAAGCATTGGGATGTCGTGAAGGGTATCATGAGGTACCTGAAGGGTACTGTAGATATGTGTATATGCTATGGCAGCTAGGATACAAGAGTCGTGGGGTATATTGACTTTGATTATGCAGGACATGTAGATAGTAGGAAGTCCACCTCTAGCTATGTGTTCACCTATGCTCGAGATGCTCTCTCTTGGATACCCAGGGTGCAGAAGTGTATGACACTTTCCACCACTGAGGCTGAGTATGTTGCAGCCACCACTGAGGCTTGCAAGGAGGCCATATGGTAAGGCTGTTTGGTTCATGGCCTTGGTATTGATGGTATCTCTACACTGCATTCGGATTCTATGAGTCCTATTTAGTTAGCCAAGAATCGGTCTTCCATGCAAAGATGAAATACATTGAGGTGATGTATCATTCTTTCTTTTTACCTCTTCTATCAAGAGGGCACTGTCAACATCTTGCAATTTTATCCCATCCCTAGCATAGAGAGCCATATGAAAAGTGCCATGAGTCAGGTAAAGTACCAAGTAGAAATAAAGAGTGCAAAGTATCCTCGAACTCAATCTCTTTTAAAGATAAATGACTAATGGAGTGCAACTCATTCAAGTGTGTAAACATAGAAGTCCCTTTCTTCATATGAAGGTCCATCAATTGTTTTAGCCAATACATTTGAGATGCAAGACTCTTCTTGTCATTAAGATTCCTAATATGTGTTCAAAGCTCATGTGCGATCTAATTTCTAGTTACAACATACATTATAGTGAATGTGCTTTAAGAGTAATAAAGTGCTAGTGGACTTGCATATAGCTCATCCAATTTATCCCAATCCTCAACCACAATGTTTTGGGGTCTTGTACCTCCATTTTTGAGTGGTCTAACCTACAATTTTTGCACTAAAACATGCCATATTTGGGTCTCAAAGGAAAATCAAGAGAACTATCATATGCATAACCCATTGAGAAAAGCTCAATACATAACCCAAAAGCATATAAATACCATTGACAACACCTTGATAGATATAAGTATCAAGTCCAAGACAAGAGATCAAATCAGCCCATGATAGGGTAACTACATCCAATAAATAGGATAACTGACAACACCTTGATAGATATAAGTACCAAGTCCAAGCCAAGAGATCGAATTAGCCCATGATAGGGTAATTGCATCCAATAAATAGGGTAACTGACAACACCTTGATAGATATAAGTACCAAGTCCAAGCCAAGAGATCAAAATCAGCACATAATAGGGTAACTGCATCCAATAAATATCAAGAGAGCATGTACATATCACAATGAGTCCCACTAATCTCACCTAATAAGATCAAGCTCAACTACATAATCCAAATGCTCTAAACTACATTCAAGTGCCAATTGGGCTTAGTACATAATGCCAAATGAGCAAGCAAGCTCAAAAAACCATGCGAATGACATCCAGACATCTAAGATACATTGAACATACATCCAAAAGCATTGAACCCAAGTACTCTACAAGACTTTGACTATAGTATCTAAGTAGCATCCGAGGACAAGAGTGATAGCCATTGTCAAAGCATCCAAGCTCCAATCTTAGCTTAGGATCATGTCATAAACATATTCATGGGCACACTTGACAACCAAAGTGTCGGTACATCCAATGCGTGGTACTCAAGTAGCTTCAAAGCATAATGAGCATAATCTTTATTAGACAAGTACTTACTCTCTACTATGAACAATAGTGAAATGCTAAAATTGAGCCAATCCAAGCTCAATCTAAGCCCAAAAGAATTCCAAGATATGTATCGAGCATCTGCAAGTGTCAAACTAACATTCGAGCATCAATATCAAGCGCAAGAAGTATCAAATGATAAGAGACATATGTTTTTCCTCGATAAATGACATTCAAACCTATTATTATAGCAATGAAATCAATGAGAAAACTCATCCAAATGTGTGCTCAAATTAGTCCAAAGGCATAATCATACCATTTGCACCAAAATAGCATCCTTGAAGCATCAAATATGCATGATGAAATTTACTATTTGTTGTCCAAACTAGAATAATTATGTTCTATGTGAAACAAAACCTAGAAAACTATAAAGAATCAAGTATATGAGTTTCCAAATTTGTAGCTCTCATTGCTCTTCATTTCTAGCTACAAAATGCCTAAATCAGATACCGTATACAAAAGTTATGGCCAAAATAGGATAGTACTATCAAGCTACAAAAACTGTCCCCACGACTTCTATCAGATGCTCTATGTCCACACAAAATGGATAAAATGACTGCTTCTCAGCTTAATAAGTACTTTGACAAGGCTTAGCTAAGCCTTGGGAAGCTTCTCAACAAGCGTGGAGCAAGTTGTAACAAGTTGGAAAAAGGAAAGACTCAAGGCATACCTTGAGACAAAGAAACATTGGCTGCTATGAAACCTTGAGTTGGAGATTTGAATCCAAGCTAAAGTAAAGGATGAAGAAGCTCCTTGAATGGTTGGTTCTAATACCAATTAAAGAGAGTGAGCTTGGAGTGGAATCACACGAGTGGAAGCAAGATCTATAGTGAAAGGAGCAAGAGAAAGAGAGAGAAACACAAGATATGGGATCTTCAATAGTCTTAATGCAAGATTAGCCTTCCCTTTATTTAAATGTCATTGAAAGAATAAAGAATGAAGTGATAGTGATGGGCACCCTTCACCTATAGTGTACATTCATGTAGATACTATCAATATAGTAATACATAGGTGGCTGGGCACAAATGCCTTTACCCCTGTAATATTTCCACTCGAAATATTAAGTCAACCTTAAACCCCACACACCCCGCGCAATAAGGCACCCAAAAGTGATCTCCCATATCGTAAAATGTTGGTAGTTAAATTCTTACCCCGCGCACACGTTAATAAATCCCAACCGTGTTGTGCAAATAAGGCCGAGGCTAAAACTCGCAAGCCACATGAGAACACCCTTCTTGGAAAAAGGGAAAAATGGATAATGGTTAATATTAAGGCAAATTTTTTTATTTATTTACCCCCTCCCCTCAGCCGATGCATGGCAGGGGAGAGGAGTGTGAGAGGGAGTGTGAGAACTCCTTGTGAGGTGGAGAGCATGGGGGAGAGAGAGGGCATGCAAGTATGCCACGGGGGTGGCTATCTCCCCCCCCCCCCCCCCCTCTACCTATAAGACCTCCCCCCTAGAGCTTGGGGGAGAGGCACGAGGAGAGAGAAGGGAGGATGAGTGCTGTTGCTGCCGTACCATGCTACCCAGGCCGTCGCCATTCCGCCATGCAATCTGCCTGCAACTGCGCTGCTGCCGCCCACTCCATCGCCATCATCATCGCCTTCATAATCATCATCTTCATCTTCATCTTCCCCCCTTCCCACGTCCTCCTCTCACGTCATCCCTGTACCTTAGAAGCAAAGAAGCTTCTAAAACAATTCTTCTATAAGCCTTGTTCACCTCACCATTGCGGGTTAGCCTAAAATCACATTCTGTAAGGGCCATGTCCCATGCAGAATAGAAGTTCCAGGGCAGAAAGGGATTCGATACGCGAAAGAGTCAAAGAGGAGTTGCTGAACCAGAATTCAACTCGTCAATGGCTCCCAAGAAAATGGTGAGAGGTGCTCATGCGGGAGTCTTCAACCCAAGTTTACACGTGGACATCGTTGCGAGTCCTCATGCCCAGGTTTTTTAGAAGTTTAATTCCGCATAAAAGGAATGCATTGGGCACGTTTAATTTTCATGGGAAAGTTATGAATGCAAATTACTCATTCGTCTTACGAGTTTAGTTGCATGTTGCTCTTTGCGTGCATTTCCAAAGTGACAATCCTAAACGCATATTGCATAGATTAAAAAGATGAAATTTTTTTAATGCATCCTTGTCTTCCTCGCAAGAAATAACAAGCACTTAATGCATTTAGGCAATGATTCCCTAGATGTGATTCGTAGGAAATAATCATCGACGTCCATAAAAATGTTGTCCAAGTAATTGCATTACATGGAAGAGATTTATGTACCATGCATATTGCATGCAATGTTAATTGCATTCTAGGTTCGTTAAGTATCGAAGGACAAATTAAAATCATTAATGGTCTCGTGATATTCATGAGTTTCTTTTATCGAAGATGTTTTGGAAAAAGATGCATTTCATGTTAAATCATGAATTCAATGCATTGGACAAAGGGTTTATAGGAATAGTTCTCGTTGAAACTCAACATAGATTTCTATACGAGTTAGTCTAAATCGTCAATCACTATGATTTAGGCAAGGAAAAGAAAAGGGTTATTGCAATCCTTATAGTAGCAAAGAGAGTAAAGTCTATGGTTCGCATACTCACATGGAATGTTGCATTTTGGGATTATTTACATCTTTTTAGGGAAAAAGTATTAACATCTTAAGGAATGATCCCTTCTTGTCAAGACAATTAGTTTGAATAGGTAATTCACTTGCAGTGGTGTAACTCAATGGTGATTACCTCAATGTGCTAGGTAGAGTTTAGTACGCTAAAAATTCTGCCTAGTATCGCACTTGGGAGGCCAAGTCAAGACTTTCAAACCCAAAGGTCCTACCCACATTCATGGAATGTTAGGGATTAGTTAGTCGCCCATACAATAACGATCTAGGGTTTTTACCCTAGGGCAAATTGGCCTAATACTAGACTTCTGATTGAGTTTAGGAACCCTAGGGCCAAGCGTTGTTGACCTAGTGTGGTTAGGGTTGGGTTAAATCAAGAGGACATCCCAAACCCTACATCTTGATCAAGTGCATTTCTTGACCAAGAAATGCCATTTGATGGGAGAAATGATCCCACAAGTTAGGTGTGACACTTGTCTCGTACAACAAGTTGCATCGTCGCATGGCTTTGTGTTGAATTGCAAGATAGATTTTCCACTCCTTGGGACAAGTTTGGCAGGTTCTAGTGCAAGTCTAAATTGCAAGAGGATGAGTAGACATCCTGCTACATTACCCTTCTTTGGGCTAATTTGCCAAGTTAGGGAAGTTATGTATTGCCTAGCAAGAAATTGACCAACCAAGTTAGGGCGACGAGGTCGCTAGGATTTACTATCTTAACTTAAGGAACCTAAGGTGTTTGCTAATTTGGGTTGACAGGGTATAAACCCTAACCCAAGGATAAAAGGGTAAACAAACAAACCCTTGGGGATCTTTCCAAGTCGCAATCGATCTCGGATTGAATGCTGGATGCATTCGGAGAGATGGATTCACATCTTAGTAGCTGGCCAAACAAACGACCACTGTTGGGAGTGCCGGGTGGCGCTTTCTCGACTCTCTTCCCGATGGGCTACTAAGACGTGTCCAACGAGAACAGGTGGACACGTTACAAACCCCCCCCCCCCCCCCCCAAATGCCAAAGGATATTCTTTAGAAGAAAAAATTCAAAAAAGTAATTAAAAGATACATTGCTTGGATTCTTTTATTAGGCATCATTCTTTGGATTCTTAGCTAGTGCAAAAGACTTTGGATAGTATTTGTATTTTTCTAGCTAATGCAATCAAATATGAAACATGTAAGATATGAAATATTTTACTTCTCAAGCCATCTATGGTGAAGACTATTAGATAAAGAGTCAATGGTAAGGTAATGGAAGTTTTGGGTGAGCCTTTCCATATCAAGACCAACTTTGGAAGTAAGGAGAAAGATGTTTTTTACAATGAAATTAATAATATTTTTCTTAATTTGCCTATTGTGCAATGTTTGATTATCAGATTCTATGATTTATCTTTAGAAGAGGAGGCATAAGGAGTAACCATGTTTGTGATTAAACTTGATGAAAGTGAGATTTTAAATTGTATAAAATTAGAAAGGTTCTCCATTACTTTGATGAATAGAGCACTTTTATAAATTCGTTGTAATGATTCATTGTTAATTAGTATTCAATTTGAACACAATATCTGGTGGTTAGGAGCTTTTGAAGTAGACATAGAGGATTTTGATATATCGTATTGGGTTTTCCATAAAAATTCAACATTTGGTGTGATTAAGAGCCAACAAGTAGGAGAATAGTTGTTTATCGAGGGATTTAAAAATTATAAAGTCAAATGGCACATAGCTAGTGATTTCCATGTGTCTAAAGGAGCAAACTCTAGATATCCTCGCCTATATTACATATCCCAAACTACACAATTGAGCTCAAGAAATTGGAATAGAGCCCCCTCTAGGCATATCAAAGACCCAAAATTCAAGATAATTTTAGATATTCCTTTGGCCAATGCTCATATATGTGGACTTCATATACAATCTATAGAATAATTGAAAATCATCTTATATAGAGTTTTCTTGAAAGCTAAAACTCTTATTAGCTAGAAACTATACTATAACAAAGATCGAGCAAGTTTTATGTGCAGTTGGTTTGCATGAAGATCTTGAAAATATCTTTAGCACCTTTGGATTTTCATCATCTTCAAGAAGGATCTCATCATAGAGATTTATTGAGTTCTTTGGCTTCTCCTCTGATGGCTACTTTAGTGTGTCTTCATACCCCATGCCCTCAATGCCAAGCATCTTTTGTACCTCTAAGTACTCTTCTATGGGTAGCTTATTCTTCTCATATTCCACAATCTCATTGATATATGTGTGCAAGGCCATGGAGCTATCTTGAAAATTCTCTCCCTCAATATCTAGAGTAGCTAGTGGGTATGGTTCTTAACTTATGAAATCCTTATCAACCAGACCCCATGCTACTAGTGTTGAGATTTAGGCAATCACATCTAGTACAGCCTCTTTGAGAAGCAGTCTGGATAAAGGATATGCAGGATATCCTCAAGTTAGAAAGCATTGTACTTGCCTCTCATTTTCAATGAAATATGATGGTATTTTTGTCCTTTCAATCAAGTGTCTAAGTCATTATCCAACCACACAAGATTGTGTTTATAAGTCCAAGTCTCAATCTTGAAACCTAATTCACTTATGTGATATTTTATCTTCAACTCTATGTCTTCATGAGTCCACTCTATCTCTTCAAGCCACCATAGCTATGCTCAGATCTATGCATTCCAACATGGTATCAGAGCCATGGTGAGCATGGCTTAGCTTCTCTCCATCTCTGCTCAACTCAGTTTGAGTGTTGGACCCCATCTCCAACTTCAATTGCATCTCTACCTTCAATGAAGCTTCCATGGCATCCATAGTCAGCAGCACCATGTCAGCTTGAAGCTCTCATATCTCTCCATAGGCCAAATCTCTCTAAAATTCCTTCTAGAAAAATGTTTCTTTGCTTCCAAATCTCCTCCCTCATAGCTCAATCATTGGCATTGGGCAACTATAGATTTAGCATTGCCTCCCTTGAGAGTCACTTCCATAACTGTGTTTGTGGAAACAACAACACCAACTTGACTTGGAGGAGTTGGATCTCCACATAGAGGCCATATCTCTCCAAGATCTCTTCTGGCAAAACATTCTTGAACTCCCTGCACTCATTCCTAGCACATTATAATGGGAGATTGTCCTCCCAGCCACTCAGCATTGCATGAATTCGAAGACGCTACCTGATCTGCATGCCTGATTCCATCCGTATAGTCATTCTCTCTCCATGTAGTGTGATTCCCACCAAGACCATAGGGCTTTGGAAGATCTACACCTAAGCTCTCTCCCACTTATAGGGTTTTCAAAATGGCTACCTCTGTGAGCTGGGATAAGTGAAAAATCAGGCCCCTGTCTTGAAACCCTAAATGACAGTCATAGCCAAGTTTCTTCAAGCTCATAAAACACTTCAATTACACCTACTGGAGTTCTTGCCACTCTAACCTCTATTTCCAAAAATCATTTAGGCATCAAACTAGCAAGGAGGGGATTCAAGTTACAAGACAAGTATCAAAGAATCATCATCAAGCTTAGCATCTAGTCCTTCATAGCTAGTATATCTTGACACTAACCTAGTGCTTTTTGGCACTTGTGCTTGTTAGCACACTCAAGATCGACTCTTCTATTTCTTAAATCTAAAAGTTCTAGTGCTGATTTGCTTCTCCAACATGGAGAAAGATTCACCAACATGTTGATTCAAAGGAGTCAGGTTTCACACTTGGCAAACCCCATCAAACTCATCTTGATGAAGAAGGTCTTATGGGCCATTACCAATGGACAAGAAAAGAAGCCTCGAGATGCAACTCTTGCAATTACTTGGCAGAAGAATGATGACAAAGCATAGGCCATCATCAAATTGGAGTTGGATGAGTGCTACATCCATTGTGTAGATGCTTGTGACGCGTCCCATGACACTAAGGATAGATTAGATACATTGTTTGGTGCATAGTCTAAGTCCTCAAAGTATGATTTATTGATTGAATTCTTTCGACTTGATATGAAGCCTAATACATCCCTAGTATCTCGTTTGAACTACATGGAAAGTCTCCTACCCTAGCTTGTAGGGATAAATCTCAAAATGGATGAAGATATTTGCATTGGTGTTTTGCTAAAAATTTTGCCTTCTGATTATGATAATGTTTCAACCACCTTAATTAACATGCCAAATCCCAAACTAATTGACATTAAGGCCTCTCTATTGGAAGAAGAAAAAAAGATCAAGAATAAAGGAGAATCAATTACTTCTAAAGAAGAACAAATGTTGTATGTTAGTAAAGGAACAAAGGAAGAAAGGACTAGCTATTTTATAACTTATGCAAAAGGATCAAACACACTGAGAAGTTCTATCATGCCAAAAAAAGGTCTCAAAAGGCCTATCTTACAGTTGTAAAAGAAGTAGAAGATAACCAAGAGCCAAAGGAAAAGTCTCAATAGTCCTTCTATTCCCAATTTTTTGATAGACTTTTTTGAAGCCTTGTATAATCTTGCCCTAATGCTTCTATCATAAGCTTTGTAAATACCTCATGTAATTAGGCATTATAGCATCTATATACTTTGTGAGGCCCTTGTGACAGCCTCTGGATGTCCGCCATGCATTTGGTACCCACACTTAGCATTTTTCTACGACAGCCTCTGGAGTTTACCATGTTTGTGGTGTGTCCACACTTTACAGGTGGTGACTCACTAAAGCCTTTGCACACTTTGTGCCTTTCAGGTTGTGATTGAGGAGGGGTGTTGAGATTAGGAAATCACACCTAGTATAGCCTCTTTGAGGAGTAGTCTAGGTAAAGGATATGCAGGCTATCCAAAATCCCAAATGCACAAAGCACCAAAATACCACCTATCCTCAAGCTATAAAGATTGTACTTGCCTCTCATTTTCAATGAAATACGACGGTAGTTTTGTCCTTTCAATTGTGTTTGAGTCATTATCCAACCACACAAGATTGTGTTTATGAGTCCAAGTCTGAATCTTGGAACCTAACTCACTTGTGTGACATTTTATCTTCAACTCTATGACTTCATGAGTTCACTCTATGTTACCATAGCTATGCTCAAATCCATGCATTCCAACAGTTAGGATGGCCAAGCAGCAATATTCTCTGAGATAGTAAAGATATTGAATGTCATTGAGTAATACATATCTTTTTATGTTGATAAGGTGGGTAGGAAATGCAGAGATAAAATCCAAGGAGCCTTCTTCAATATTTGTACTCAATTCCATCTCCTCTTCTTCTATCTTTGTAGTATTCTGACTCTTGAACATAGCAGGATCAAAACCTTGCACACCAACTATTTCTCAACATCCTCTTGAAACATCTCTACCTTCCCTTCAACCTCCTTATCCATATAAGCAACATCTTTATCATTTCTCTCTTTCCCTTTCTCTGAAGAAGAATCCTCCATATATTGGAGAAACACAAGAAAACATATGTCTTTGTGAATCAAAAGGCACTACTGTTGATCCCTATGAAAAGGCAATTTGTTTCACACCTTCTAAAATCTTTGTCAATAAGATAATATCTTGTAATCAAAGTTGTCTTGTGAGCATTTGTTTCTTGGATCACATCATTAAAATGGATATAATTATCAATTAAGAGAGATTGTGTATGTCTAGAATAGAACTCTGTACTTTCTAAGCTTATCATCAAGATCTCTCAACGCTTCTTGCAAATGAAAAGAGACATTGAGCAAATTTAGACGAGCTTCCTATCTTTTGCAAGAAATAAAAAAGCATGTCATCATAATTATCCTCAAGCTCCTCTTGCTCCATTCCATCAAGGAATATCTTTCTCTTTGGCATTCCTAAACATTGCAAAAATAAAAATTATGAAATCATACCCCTAGCTAGTAAATTTTTTTGAATAACTAGATTATATGCCAAAAACCTAATCATTGACATATGAAACATGAGTTAAGTAGTAGGCGTCAAATAGCAATACAACTGAATTTTCATTTCATATAGCCATAGCTTAGCAAATGAAAACTCTTATATTCTGCAATCACATGGACTAAAATCAAATTTATTATTAGGATCCAAATGTTTGATGTAAGAAACATGATTTTATAAGTTGTAGTGGTCACTACTACTAAGTTTGCATTTCATGTGACACATATACTTTGACATATCTATAAATGGGATAAAATTCAATAATAATTGACAAAGTGGCATGTAGAGGTAAAAAATTTACATTCTACTTGTTATGAGAGTGAAATTTAGTTGTTTTATTACAATGTTTGATTTGGTTGTTTATGGTTACCTTTGCCATGAAAAGTAGAAGAGAGTCTAGCTTTAGTTTGATGGAGATAGAAGAGATTGCGAGTGAATATGGTTGATGACTGTGAGATTTTGCTTTTAAAAGAATCATAAAAAAAAATTAATCATAGAGTCATTATTCTCAAATTTTTTGCTGAAAAGGACAACTCTCACTCGAAAAGGAGGTGCTTACTTTTGTGCTATTTTTAAAGCTATTTTTAGTACGTGAGAACTCTTCTTAGGCCTAGAAAAAGTGATTAGTACATTTCACTAAGTACTATGTTAATTAATAATTATAATGCTACGTGAAGATTTAAATGCAATCCCTCCAATATAGAATCATTTTTATCTTTCCATTGCAAGATAACCTCATTTGGAATATGATAGGCTAATGAAATATAGCAAGATCAACAACCTCTATTGGAAGGAATTCATAATTCAAAGTAAAATCTTTAGTAATCACCAGTTAATTCACATTCTAATGTCGTATGACATGCAAGAGATGTTTTTACTTTTTAATTCAATTGTACAGACTCATGTTTCATATGTTTTCTTTCGGATCACTATCTTTGATGGGGAAAAATTTGCACTTTGAGTCACTTGTTTGTAGTTTGGGCTCTATGACGTGAAACACGAATTTAATGGTGGGGTTTATTATTTCACCTATATGTTTTTACATTTTGTACATTTTCTTTTGGATCACTAACTTTGATGAAAAAGAAATCATAATCCAAGTCACTCGTGCATAGTTTGGGCTGTGTCATGTGAAACAAGAATTTTGTGGTGGGGTTCATTGTTTCACCTATCTATTTTTGTGCTTCATATGTTTTGTGTTTAGTTTTTGTTATTTGTCAATTGAAACATGATATATAATATTTCATAGTGTTGGATTCAATGATTTTTGTGTTTTATACATTGTTTTTTAACTTTTGGTTAATAACCTATTTTCTTATCATATTGCTGTAGTTGGTTTTGTTGAGGTATGCCTAGAAAAAAAAGGCTAATACAAGAAAGTAGAAGGTCAATCCTAAGATTATTGTTGAATTTTGCATCTAGGAGACACTTATGGGTAAGGATCTTATGGGTAAGGATGTAGAGTGACACTTATGGGTAAGGATCTCTTACAAATGAAAAGACTTATAATATTCTTTATGTGCCACCATACAAGAAAAGAAGGAGAACACAAGTCCTAAAGTTGAGAATGTCACATATGAGAGAGACACAAAATGACATGAGAAGGAGAAAAGGCCTACAAAGGAATAAGTGGAGAAATGGAGGGAGCATAAAAGAAAGAAAGTAGAAGAAAAAGAAGCAAAGAAACTAAGACCTCTAGATGATGAGCTTTTTGACATGCTTGAGAGGGTCAATCTAGCAGGTTTTAGTTTATATTGCTTCTTACTTGGTGATGTAGGTAAGAGAAATGATATTGTTTTTGGACTCAAAATGTATGCAAATCCTTAAGGATAAGAGGAGAGAAGTAAATGACTCCATCATTCTTGCTAGATTGGCATATAAATATATCTAAATTTATTTGTTCATAAGAAAGATATTTTTATATGAATAGTTTTTTACCATAGACTCACTATTTTAGTTCTTTTACTAGGTATATGATACATGAACGCCCTTTTGACATATAGAAAAATGTTGAGATTCTTGATACTTCACTCTCCCACTACATGAGGCTAAGTGAGGTTGAAGAAAATGCATTTGACCATTGGCTTAGTAGAATTGATTTGGATACCTTGGAGTTTGTTATGATTCTATATCATAAAAAATAAGTTGTTTGGTAGTTCTTCTACTTTCAAAAGATTTTATCATACTAAATTATTTACCTATGATTATTTTTAGATCTTATTAGAGCATGATTGCCATAGATTGCGTAGATAAGTAGTGTTTTTTAATCAATTCTTTGAAAGGAGTACATGAAAATGCTAAAAATTAAGTTGAGTTTTTTAAAGGTTCCCTGATCATTTGAACCTTTATCTATCACGTAAGTACTTTATATTTTTTTTATTTTTTATATAGAGCTACAAAAATACTAATTAAATTTCTACAAAAACATCCTCCTATTCCTTCTAATGTACTTACACAAATGGAGTATACACAAGTTGTGATAAGATTTTTATCAAACACATCAAGATACTTGATTCCATAAACTACCATAAATAAGTTGTTTTATTTTGCTTTGTTTTGTTATTTGTAGATCCCTAATAAAGATGATATTCAATCTTGTTCTTCGAGGATAATTGGAAATTTCAAAAGATTGGTTTTATTTATTTATCTTAATGATGTCAAATTAATCAAGATAATGCAGAAGATATTGAGTTTTAAGATACTATTTCACTTACAAGTGAGTACATTGCAAAATAGCACTAAACTAATATTTATTTTTAAAAAATCTATGATAGTTTTTAAATGTTTGTTACAATAGGGATGTAATGTCCCCATTACTTAGTTTATTTTAATGTGTGTATACATTCCAAAGAAAATTGATTTATGTTACACATTTAAAAAATATATACTAGCTCTAATTATGAAACTGACTCTCATTATGAATATAATTATTATTATTAATGATATATTATATGCAATGTCATGAATGAAAGAATTGGAAGACCCTCCCAAGACTAGCTTATTAAAACTATGTTTGTAGTATAGAACAACAAAAAGAATTAGCCTAGTGGATAGTCACTTGGTAGTTAAGCACTATCAGAATGGGTGACCTCCCAAGGAGTTTTTCCTACAAGCTAGTGGGAGCTTCTCACACGTAGCCAATGGTGCTAACAAAGCCTTCGTAGCCTATTGCCAAGTATGCCAAGGCCAAGATGCCAAGGTCTATGCCTTGGTCATTGCCTTAAGTCGTAAGCCTTAGAGTGATGGCCGCCCGACGACGTGCCACACAGTGCTCACCCATAGATTCGTAATGGTCACGCGATGATGCGCCATGCAATGCTCACCCATAAATTTGTAAATTTTTATATTCACACTACAAAAATGGAGCTTTCTCTTTGACGTCATCAAAAGCACTAAAAGAAAGAATTCTCTCTTTATCATCAATGATCTCATCGAGAAATGCTAAAAAAGCAAGCGTCCTCTCTTTTATCCCCTTGCAAAACTATAAATTGAGGGATTGGGGATGACTAGCAAGGGAGAACAAGAGAAATCTTGACAAGGATGAGACACTGATCGAGAAGGAGAAAACTCTATTCCACAAGACGAAGAGACATCATTCCATTCAACCCAAGGAAGGGGATACACAGAAGGTGTCTCATGCTCTTCTACTCTAATTCGAGAAGAGAAGACACTAAAGAACTTTATCCTATTCTATCAATCCGGTTAGAAGTCATACCTCTACTCTCGTCCCTATTATGTATACTAGAGAAAGAGAAGTATTGCTCTCCACAAGGAAAGAAGAACCATCCGCAAGGCCTACATCTGTTGGGGGTAAAGACGCCTCCGCCTAGCCACCCATGTATTACTACATTGACAGTACCCGCCACTGCACACTGCAAGTGGCGGACACCCATCACGATCACTTTATTCTTTATTCTTTTAGTGACAGTTTGAATAAAGGAAGGCTCGGTCAAACATTGTGACTATTGGAGTTTCCATTTTGTGTGTGTCTCTCTCTCTTTCTTGATCTTGCTCTCCCGCCATAGCTTTTCCAAGAAAGCTTCGATCCTTCTCACCTTTCAGCGAGTATCAGAGCGTGGATTTATGACTCCTCAAGCTTGGTTCATGACTCCTTTAGCTTTCTATTGATTACCTACACTCATCTTCCTATTGATTACCTACATTCATTGGGTCTCCTTCCCGATAGCCATAGCTGACTCTCTCGAGCTCACGTTACTCCCTGGCTTCTTGACGAGCACCTTCCCGACCCCTTTGGGAACCCTCATGGCATTCCAACAAAGCTATTCATTCATCTTCTTTAGGATTTCATGCTGGTTACAAGTCTATAGGTCTGAGAAGAAGAAGGGGGCAACACCATTGTATCTTGCTAGCTCCATATCTTGACATAGGCCTTTGCCGCAGGGCACATTAGGCTTGTTGTGTGCCTTCTTTGGCACCCTCTTGAGCTTTCTACTACCCTAACTAGCACAAAAATGTGAGTAGCAACCCCATATAGTTAGCTTGAATTTGTGCCAACATGGCAGCTCATCCTAGTCATTGGTAGCCTCATTTGAGCATTATACACTTGGTTTATGCTTGGCATTTGATCCTAAGCCTTTTCATTGAGTATTTTTGTGATTTAATTCAAGTTTGGAACTATTATACACAATTTACACGAACACCATAGCAGTGCTACATAAGCATTTTATGTATAGACTACTTTGGCATTGACATTGGTTGCCCGGTTGGGTCTTGAATGCCAGGGAAATGTATGCCTATGATGTGAGATGCTTTTGGGGCTGAATTTTCTCAATAATTGACTATTTTACACATTCCATAAGAAGCCCAAAATAGCGCAACCTAGTGTCATTACATTTTATTCTTATGCTACATGGTCATTTGATGCCCGATTATGCTAGGTTGGTGCCTATACACATGGAAAAGTATGCCTATGGTTTGCCAATGGTTTTGAGCTTGGATTGAGCCACTATTTGCTCAGTTTTGGACATTTATTTGCTGTTGGAATATTCAAGGCTGAAGCTCATTTGCTTATGTTTGGATATGCCTATTGGATTTGGGCTATGTCTTGGATGTATACATTGATGTAGTGACTCTAGGGGATCGACATAGAGCTTGGATTTGCTTCGGATCATTGGTTGAACTTGAGTACACTTTGCATATCATTTGGATCTCCATCTTTGATGTACTTATGGCATGCACTTTGCTTATGTCTGACCGGTCTTGACATGCTTGGCTTATGCCATCTCTATACATGCTAGTTTCAATATCTTGGAGTTAATTACTACTGTGACTTACTTGGCCTTGACATTTGATTTCTTGGAGCTTACTTTGGCTATTCCTTGGCTTTCCAAGATTATAGTTTGGATGTATTTGATGTCTATGGATACTATGTATGGATACTACGGAGCCTATATGCTCGAGATGTCTCATTGATGCTTGATCTTGGACACTTGTCAATGGTGTTGTACTACATGCTTTGTTTGAGCTTTCTTGCTTGACACTTACAGCTTTTGTGCCAATGGGAGCATCTTTGGATGCTTGACAAACATTGAGCAGGCTATCTATGCTACTTGAGCATTCAAACACTTGAGATTGGGATCTTCAATTGGATGTTGCATGGTTGATATGCCGTGGTCCTCACAAATGTACTTGGACTAATTTGGGCTTTGCATTCCCTGAGCATACACCTATTTGTGTCAGGTCTTGCCAATGTTATGCACACTTTGCCCTATTACACAGGGGGTGTGCCGGCTTATTGACGGATTCATTTGGCATGCTTGGGTGTTTTCTTGATGTCCATACGATTGTCACTTGCTCATTTATGCCCACTTGATGCCGGTTATGCTTTGAAAGTCAGTGGTTGACTTGGTGTATTCATTTTGCCTGCAATTTGCTCTCATTGTACTTGGCTATAATTTATTACAACAAGTATTTATGTATGGACTAACATGGAATTTTCATGTTGAATCATCTTGATTTATGTACTTTTGATGGTATTTGGTGGGCAACATCATTAACTATTAGTTTGTGGTCATTTTGCCTTGGTATTGGTGGTATTTTAGTTATTTACAACAGAAAACAACAAGCAGTTTTTGAATTTTTTGCACTATTTCAGCTTGCAATATGATATCTTCTTCCACTGACAATGCTATCTTCAACATCACTAATCTTGATGGTACGAATTATGCCTATTGAAAGAGCCAATTTTGGCAAGTATTGGTGTAGAAATTGCATATAAAACCACTAAGGTTGCATGGAGAGTAGCCTAAAACCATGATTGATGGCAAATGGATGGAACTTGATGAGTTATGTAAGTCCACCCTCATCTTATCTCTCACTGAACAAGTGCATTACAATGTGGTTGAGGAAGCACAGAGTGCTTGGAAACTTTGGGATAAGATCAATAACCTCTATGACAAGAAAAGTCCAGTAAGTCACATATATTGCCTGAAGCAACTTATGGACATGTGCATGAAGGAGAATATGATAATGTTTGCTCATTTGAGCTAGTTCCATGCTATTCTCAAGAACTTGACTTCGCATGGCATTAGTTTCAATGATGAGATTACTCCATTGTTTTTTCTTGGGACTCTGAGTGATCATGGGATGTATTCCGCACTGCCTTATGTACTCTTGCTATTATTTTGAACTTGCCTGATATAGAGAGTGCTCTTCTGTAAGAAGATATCAACTGTAAGAACTTGGATGCCTCTTGTGTGCCACATGCTTTGACTGTTAGAGGTAGAGATGGTAATGGAAATAAAGACTATGGAAATGGACATGGCAGAGACTCACAAAAGTCTAGGTCTAAGTTGCGTGGTAAGTGGCGTAGCAAATCTCGTGGGAGAAATGCTAATGTGACATGTCATCATTGCAGCAAGAAGAGTCATACATGCACATAGTGTCATGAGTTGTGCAATGAGAAGCACAAAGAGAAGGGGAAATAAAAAGTATAGGAAAAGTCCTCTGATCTCAGCATGGTACCTATGAAATCCAGTGTGAAAATTGAGGAGATAACTGTCATGCAGACTCGGGACTCCAATGGGGAGTACATACTTGCAACTAGTTCTTGTGATGCTATGCCATTGACCAAGGTTCACTCTATGTATGCTCAATGAAGGCTTTTGGATTCTGGTGCTTCATTTCATGTTACACCATGCTGTGAGTGGTTCCACTCCTACTGCATTGTCTCTGGTTCAGTTCGCTTGGGTGATGATAGGTCACTTGCTATTGTTGCATTGGGAATGTACGACTACAATTCTCTACTGGTAGTACTTTTTTCTTACAAGATGTACATCATGTACATGCACTTACGTGCAGTCTTATGTCTGTAGGGCAACTTGATTATGTTGGGTTTCATGTCTCTTTTGGGGATTCTCCCTCAAAGATCACATGTGGCATACTTATGCTTACTAGAGGTACTAAGACTGGCACCCTCTATCCTCTTGTAGTTGATGGGTCCTCTCTGTTGAGCATGTTTTTCAGTGGGTTCCATCCCACATATATCTCTTTGGCATGCCCGTTTGGGCAATATGTCTTCGAAGGGAATGAAAAAGCTTTCTAGTTTGCAGTACTTACCGCCTCTTGACTATGCACGTTTTGATTCATGTGAGCATTGTCTTTATGGCAGATAGACTAGGAATACGCATAAGAAGTTTGGTAGGACACACATGAGTGAGCCCCTGGAATGGGTACATTCGGATGTCTGTGGGCCCATGCTCTATCAATCTATGGGGTGGTGCAAAGTGTTTTGTGATGTTTATTGATGATTTTTCATGTAAAGTCTAGGCTTATCCTATTAAGCTTAAGTCAGATGTCTTGGCTGTGCTTCAGAGATGGATTATATTGGTTGAAAACCAGACTGGGCATAGGCTGAAATGCCTTACAACTAACAATGGAGAAGAATATGTGTCACATGCCTTTGACCAACTATATGATGGAAGGGATATTAAGCATCAATTGACAACCCCCTATACCCCACCCCAGAATGGTTTGGCTGAGAAAATAAATAGAACCATCCAGAAGCATGTATGCAGTATGCTTAGCCATGCAGGCCTACCATAAAGCTTTTGGGATGAGGCAGTCAGTACATCTGTGATATCATAAATAGATCACCTTCCAGTGGTTTGGATTTCTAGGTTGCAGAGGAGGTATGGACTGGGAAAAACTATGACTTATGCAAATCTACGTGTCTTTGGATGTGAGACATATTGCCATGTGCCCAAGGACAAGTGTAGTAAGCTAGATTCTAAGAGTGTCAAATGCATTTCCCTTGGCTATGGAGATGCAGGTGAGATGGGTTACTGCCTCTAGATCTATAGGCGTGAAAAGTCATATGAACCATGATGTAGTCTTCCATAAAGATAAGATGCATAGGCAACCTGAGAAGGTGGTAGAGATATGTAGGTTATATTCCAAGAGGAGCCACGTGCTCTTGCATAGCCAGTTGGAAAGCCCATAGCAATAGTTGGTACACATGGCCAGGGTGTTGGACAGGATGTTAGAAATGCAACAAAGCCTACAGTGAGATGGTCTACTAGAGATAGATGTCCCCTTGATAGATTTGAGCCCTCAACGCATTATGTCTTAGTTATAGATGCAAGAGAGCCTCTCACCTATGATGAGGCTATGCGTAGTGGTGACAATCACTCCTGGGAGAGGGCTATGCAGTTTGAGATGGACTAGTTGCATAAGAATATGACTTGGGATTTGGTTGCATTGCCTAAGGGAAAGAAAACTTTGCCATGCAAATGGGTGTACAAGCTAAAAAGTACCCTTGGAAACCCCAAGTCGGCTTATAAGGCAATACTTTTTGCTGAGGGTTTTAAACAGGACAATGGAGTTGACTTTGATGAAGTATTTTCTCCTATGGTCAAGATGACCACCGTACTCTTGGTTTTGGCCTTAGTCACATAGCTTGACTTGGACATGTATCAAATGGATGTCAAGATTGTATTCTTGCAAGGGGATTTGCATGATGAGATATACATGGAGCAGCCTAAGGGCTTTGCAGAACCTGGCAAGGACCCCCTAGCGTGGAGATTGAAGAAAAGTCTTTATGGCTTGAAGTAAGCACGTAGGGAGTGGTATCACAAGTTTGATGCCTTTATGCACTCACAGGGCTATATCAAGAGGGCTATGGATCCATGTCTTTACATGAAGAAAACTTGTGATGGCTCATTGCTTATTTTGGTACTTTATGTGGATGATATGCTGATAGCAGGGAAAAGTCATGATGGATTTAGATGCTCTTAAATCTCAGTTGAAGAAGAGCTTTGAGATAAAGGATTTAGGATAGGCCTCTCACATTCTTGGTATGTGCATTAAGTGAGACATGCATTAGGGACTACTCTACCTTTCACAGAGGGAGCACATTCATAAAGTCCTTGAGTGTTTTTTCATGTAGGACATGAAGCCTATTGGATGTCCATTACATTATTATGTGAAGGTCTCATACTAGGTTCAAATCATTGAAGCCTAAAAAGACCATTAAACCTCAGAAGAAGATTGCTCCTAAGAAAGGACCACCAAAGTCATATTTTGAAATATTACATATGTATGATTTTCAGCCTTTCCCCTCATTACAACTTTGAATTGCTTCCACATTTAGTGGCAAACTTGTAAGGGACTAGACACTACCCTTGTTCTAGCAAGTGGTAAGACCTTCCCAATGGCCACAACATATGCTGATGTCCGTCCTCAAATTAAAAAATTTGATGGCAAAGATTTCCACCCATGGCAGGTACTTATCAAGTACAAGATGATGGAGAGAGGGTATTGGCCTCTCATTCAAGGCACTAAAGCTGTCAACTCTGCAAATCTAGTTGATATAGAGGATAACCAACGTGCCTAGGCAATCATTATGTTACACTTAGATGAGTCATTGATTCATCATGTTAATCAACTAAATACTGCTAAATAAAAATGAGATGAGCTTGAAAAGCTCTATGGAGCCACTGGTAAAAATACTAAAATCTTCCTTAAAATTGAATTTTTTAGCTTGGAATATCGATCAAGAGAAGACTTGGGAAAATTCGTCTCTCACATGAAAGGACTTATGGCATAGCTTGTCTCAGTACAAGCTCCAATACATGATGAAGATGTTATTGTTATTCTCCTAAAAGTTGTAAAACAGGTGTTTCCTACTCTTGTAACCACTCTAACCAACATTCCAGATCCTACATTGGCAAGTACCATCTAATCCTATTTGGATGAAGAAAAGAGGAACCACAAAGAAGGCAGCAACACTTAGGCATCTTCAACCTCCCGTGATCAAGTATTGGTACATACAGTTCTCACTAGATGTTCTTTCTATAAGAAAAAAGGACATCTTGTAAACAACTGTTGGAAGAAGTATCCCGAGAAAATGAAATGTAACAAATGTAAGAAGACATGGCATATCACTAGTAAATACCCCAACACTCCTGATGTACTCAAAGAACTGGTGGCCAATTATGCCTCCAATTCATGTGAACATCAAATTTTTTGAGCCTTTAAACCATCTACCTAAAAACACTCTTGTAGCCTGATTTATAAAGGCATCCCAATTGTTTAAGGGGGGGGGGGGGGGGGGGGACATCTTACATGCCTTGTAATCCAATGCCACCCTAGCATTGAGGGGGGTGTTAGAAGATAGGCATAGGAACCCACTATAAGCAAGGGCGTATAAGGGAAGATGGGTGTGAATAGCCTTAGGGGCAGGGGAAACCCTAACCCTAGCTTGGCAGAGGCTATATAAATAGCTTATGGGTCACTATCAAGTGTGGGAGAGTGTACCCAAGTTGTACTAGTAAGCAAATTAGTAAACAAGATATTGTTCTTGTACTTTGAGCTCTCTCCTTCCTCTTGTGCACACATTCCAATGCTACAACTCTGCTTTCTCACATTAGTTAAATTCCAAGGGAAATAGTTCATTATGTGAGATTCAAGTATCGATTGCTACTAGATTAATTATCACTTGAAAGTTGCATGATTGATTGAAGTCATAACTGCTTAAAGACATCAATCTTATTTGTGATTTTCTAGATTAGATCCTAATTGAATTAAGTATTGGAACATATATAAATTGAAGAGCCTTATACCTCCCCCAAGGATAGGTATTGAATCCCCATACCAAGAGGGGATATTTTTACCGCAGCGGAAGCGTGGACCGACTCGGATGGCGAGAGGTCTTGGTGCGCAGATCGGTCGCAGTATACTCACGTAGTGAATCCCGAAAGGTCCCCAAGAACAATGAACTCTATCTTTTTGCACAAAAAACAATGTAAAAGCATGAACGACAAGAAGCAAGAGACCAATTGGGTTCAATCTCCCCCCATGCCTTGTGTGAGCGCTTCACAAAGCATGTATTTTATGTATATTTCCATCTTCATGCTCAATAATAGCCCAATTTACAAAAATATGACAAGCTTTTAGCTTTTGAGTTTGCTTTCTACAAAAATAGGAAATAAAGCTAATGGACACTGCCCATGGAATCTGGCACACCCAATCTCAATGTCCAAATAGAAATAACATATCCGTGCGCATAGGCGCGTGCAAAATAATAATAAATAATCGATGTCTCAATAGACATGACAAAATATAGGTGTGGCGCCTATCAAAATATAATCCATATGTCGAATACTCGCTAAACTCCAATCCTTTCCTCCGCCACTGCTGCTATCTCTACACATCAACTGAAGCATTCACAATCGTTAGTAAAATAATACAATTAAACCAACAAAAGTGAATATCTAGCAGTCTTCAGCTACAAAAATAAATCAACTGGTTAGAAATAAATCCTAACCTTAATTTATTACGAGTGTGCACTCTAAACTCATAAACGTTTATTAATTTAATATGCATTTTGCGGAATCACCCGCTATGGAATCACCCATGTACACACTAAATTAATGAAATGCCCGAAAAGGACAGGCGTCCCCATCAACTTCTCACACAAAGAATCCTCTTTGTGTATGAGCCCCGATCATCCAAGTTTACAGAATCCACCGTAAAACCTCACGGAATCCACCGTGGAATATGCCTCCTAGCATCAGGTCTCCCAGCAGGGATCGCATTAATTAGGAGGTGGTTAGGATGCCAGGGGGTCTCTGGCTAGTTCATCCTTTATGCTCCTAGGAACAACTTGGTTCCCTATATGGCCCAAGTTCTACTTGGGACACCTAAAAATGATAGCTATAGGTGGACTTGATCTTGGTGACATGTAGATGCGTCGGATGAGGCAGCAGGCCACGACCGGCCATGTAAAAAAGGGGATAAGGGGATGACTGCCCAAAAGGGATTTAGGGTTTTGTATATAAAGTTGAAAAGTGAATGAGAAGCTCATTCTTGTATGTGGCCAAAAGTGACTCTCTTCTTCTTCTTCTTCTTGATTTCCTGAGCTTGTGCTTGAGAGAGGGAGTGTGAGAGTGTGAGGGAGTGAGTGTGTGAGGGTGAGGGACCGGAGAGGAGAAACTCTCCATCTTCTAGTACTGTACATTGAAACACTCAAATTAGTTGTCGCATATAAAATATAGATAGGACAAATCCTAAACATGTCATCACCTTTGGACTACATCCCCTCGAGAATTCCCACTCCTCCATTGAGACCTCCGTCCTTTCGCGAGACGATGCGGTCAAAGCTCCATGCAACCATCACGTTGACATGAACCACGGCATCTCCTCCATACCCTCGAGATATCGAATCAGTCGATGGCATGTACTATGTCAAAATTCAGATCGTGCTTCCTCTCGATCTTGCCTAGCGATCTGGTATACCTGGCGAGCCACATCTCCATAGAGGCATGGTGCAACATACAAAAGCAATTCACCTTCTCCTCCATTGCAACATCCATTATTTTTTCTACCCCATTTCCAACCACCACATCTCCGATCAGTCTATCATCGTTCTTCAGCAACCATAGCATTTTATTTTCAGGACCCACCGTTGTTGGTAGCCATTGTGAAATATGCACTAGCGCCTCAGACACCAACCAATCTTCAGCCATGCTACCTTCTGGCCGAGCTCACTGTCGCACAAATCCTTTCAGGGTTTTCATGAAGTGCTCCAAGAAGAACATCCATCGCATATGGATAGATCCAACAATCTCCACTTCATCTACAAGATGCACAAGAAGGTGGATTTGTATCGTGAGTATGCTGGTAGGCAGGTATTTCTCAAAGAGATACACCGTCTCCACTGCTCCCCGCCTCGCGGATTCAATAGAGGACGTCTTAATCTCCTTCTGTGAGATCCATTGTACCAAAGTCGACAACCTGTAAATGGCCCTGTGTATTTCTGGAGTAAGGCATCCTGTGATCACGATCGGTAGTACAAACTGCCACAAATGAGAAAGCATTATGAACAATGGCTACACTCCAAATAGCAAAATACACATGCCAATTACAATCCATTCGTAGTACAAACCTGACATATCTTATGCTAGTCATGGGATTTTAGCCCTGATAATTGGTTGTCTTTAGAAAATGCATACCTGAGAGAATGCATCATACCCGTCAGCTTGACTACTTGCTTCATAATGCGCTCTTCTTTAGTGGACAAAACCCAAGGAGCGCGAGATAGCTGCACACGACCATCAGCACTCGACTATGGGCAAAGAGCCTCCATCTTGCCTACCTTCTTCAAATCCATTCGTGCCCCTATAGTGTCTCTCTTTCCTGTGATGTGGTCCCATAGAAAGCTGTCCACATTCTTGAAAATATACATGGGATCCAACAAGTGGTTGATCTATAAGTGGGTCCAATATGGCAACTCGTAGAAAACTGAGAATCGTCATATTCCGTTTGGATGTGACTCCACGTGGACCATTTTCAGCTCGTACTAGCTTGTGGCATTCATACGTGTTGGAGGTCGTCCAAGAAAACCTTCTCTGAGTTCATGACCCTCTGGCAAGAAAGTGGCGTGTCCTTGATATACTATCTTCTTCATGGTTTGTGACCTTCGGGAGTCTAACTTGGCCTGCACAATGGACATGCATGATAACCTAAGGTAACCAGACCTGTTCCAATACCTCTATCCAGTGAATACAAACTTGAACGAGATAAAATATAGATATTACCAACGAGAATGGAAGCCTATTTACCTGAGCACTCTTCGAATCCTGGAAAGTCATGCATCGTCCACATGAGAATGGCTCGAATATTGGCAGACCGTCGACCATCACGCATGCTCATATCTTGCACGGTGACCCCCTCCTCCCACAAAATCTTAAGCTCATCGACTAATGGACAAATATACATATCCATATTTTTGACTTTGTAGTGGATGGGGACGAGTAAGCTAAGGATGAGATGTCCTTTCTTCGTAGAAATCCACGGAGGGATATTGTAGTTGACAAGAACTATATAGGCCACACACTGTGAGAAGTTGAGCACAAGACCGAATGGGTTCACACCATCCATTGCAAGACCGAGCTGAAGATTCCTTGGCTCTCGGTGGGAAGGTAGAGTCAATGTGGCTCCATACACATGAATCCACTGATATTCATTGAACTCCATCTGTGGACCTATTCTGTGCATCCCACGTTGTCAAGCTCGTCATGTCCAATGTATAAAACATGTGGTTTATGCGGGGGATAAGCGGAAAGTGTCTAAGAACTTTTTGAGGGATGGTTTGTCCTTGTAAGTCCTGTCGATACCTGTGAGCATCACACTTTAGACATGTCTCCATTGTCTCGTATTCTCCTCGAAACAATATGCAATCGTTGATACATGCATGGATGCTATTGTAGTCCATGCCAAGCTTTTGTAAAACATGTCGTGCATCATCACGAGACTCAGACATGGTATTTGTAGGTGGTAATATATGATATTTCAGTAACCTGAAAAAAATCATAAAATACCTTGAAAAAGCACAAATGTTTTTAATGATAGTGCCGAAAAGAAATCAACGAAGCATACGTACAAGGTACTTGAACAACTCAATCACACTCGCATCGCTCCACCCGTATTTTGCTTGCACACTTAGGAGTGCAAGCAGTGTCTTCAGGCGAGATACTTGGCACCCATCATACAATGGTATGGATGCTTCCTCTTTAAGTGGATCAAAAGTCTCGACATCCATGGGAATCAATGCATCGATCATTGCCTCCATCTCAGGCTCCAAGATTGTAGGTAGGTCTCGAACATTCTCCTCTGGTATTAACGGTATAGATTGGGTAGTACCTTCCAAGTGGTGGATTGGCTCAAGCACTCCATCCATCGTACGCCCACGAACTCTTCTAATTGGCCGCAAAGGGTGCACTCCTCCTTGGGATACGATGTCACCTCCTTGGATAGAAAATTTTCCTGCCACACCCAATCTTCTTGTATATGGTATTCAATTAGCTTGCAAGTACAATGCATGATTGATATTAACTTTTCTTACCGTTTGCTGAAAATCCAAGTTCGCCTGATCAATGATCTCAAATTGAAACTCATAAGCGTCGTACGTGTTCTATAGACAATCAATATTTTCATCTAATTGCCAGCTTGCATTGAGAGCAAGAACATGGAACATGCTAATTAAGATATGCCTCACGATCTTGAACAACAAGACCTTCATTGTTTTCCATTTTGTCTGTGTTACGACAAACAATTTGTTTTTGTTATCATTCTTTTTTTCTTTCTTAAATTGTTTGAGAAGGGATTTCTTCTCTTGTAACTCAGCAAAAATTAACATATGCAAAGTCTCCAACCACCCACCCATAGATTAACATATATATGTCGGTGTGTTTCCCATCTCATGGTGTTGCACCTGACCTCACCACCACTCTCTCTTTGTTTTTTATCCATTTATTATCTCCTCTCTTTCCATCTCTCTCTCTTTTTCTCTTTCTTTATTATGTTGTATGTTTATTCCCTCTCTCTCGTTCCTTCTTCCTTCTTCTCTTCCTCCCCCTCTCTTATTTTCTTTAATGATCACGGCTATGACTATGATGAAGACCACGATCACGACTATGACTACGACTATGACCATGACCATGATCACGACCACGGCCACGACCACAACCATGACCATGATTACAACTACGACTATGACGATGACGACGACGATGACTATGACCACGACCACGACCACAACTATGACCACGACCACGACCACGACTATGTGAGAAATGCGGGATCCAGAGCATGGCAAAACCGGAAGCTATGGAGGATGAAATGAGAAGTGTGGACTCATAATGGAGAAGACAAGGACACTGTTTGTTACACAAGTGAATTAGGTTCCAAGATTGAGACTTGGACTCATAAACACAATCTTGTGTATGTGGACAATGACATTGACACTTCACTGAAAAGAAAAGAGTACTATCATTGCACTAAGAAAGGAAGCAAGTACAATGCTTTATAGGAAAGTAGGAAACTGCAGTAGGCACCATTGTGCATATGGGATAAGTTAGCCTGCATATCCTTGACCCTGAGACTCCATACAAAGAGGCTGTTTGAGTGTGATTGCTGATTCTCAACACCCCTCCTCAATCACAACTAGAAAAGGCACAAAGTGTGTAGAGGCTGTAATGAGAACCACCTGCAAAGTGTGGGCATACCACAGACATGGCAAAACACTAGAGGCTATCACAAAAAAGCTAAGTGTGGGTACCATAAACATGGTGGACATCCAGAGGCTGTAACAGGGGCCTCACAAAGTGTACAGGGACTGTAATGCCAAGTTACATAAGAAGTTTACAAAGCTTATGGCAGGAAGCATTAGGGCAAGGAAGTACAAAGCTTTTAAAACAGTCTATCAGAATTATGAGAGTACAAGGACTGATGAGTCTTGTCCTTCCGATCCTGGTGGTCTTCATCTTCATCTTCTTCTTCCTTTGCTCCATTTTCTTCTTCTTCTTTGACTACGACTAGATAGGCCTTTTGGGATCTCTTTCTTGCGTGGCAGAACTTCTCGGTGTGTCCGGTCCTTTTGCAGAAGTAACAGAAGGGCTGATCCTTCTTGCCTTTGTACCTGTTGCCAACATATAATGCATGCTCATCTCTAGAGGTACTTGGTTCTTCTTTAGTTTTTAGCTTCTTTTCTTCTTCTAACAGTGATGCCTGGATATCAACAAGTTCAGGATTTGGCATGTTGATTAAAGTTGTTGATACATTATTATATTCAGGAGGCAAACTCTTAAGTAGAACACCGATGCAAACATCTTCATCCATTTTAATGTTGATTCCTGCAAGTTGGGTTAGGAGTCCTTCCATGTAATTGAGATGTGTGGCAAGTGATGTGCTGGACTTCATTTCAAGCCTGAAGAACTCAATTAGGAGACCATACTTTGATGATTTAGATTGTGCACCGAACAGGGTGTCAAGTCTTTTCTATGTATCCTGTGAGGTCTCACAGTTATCCACATGATGGATATAACTGTCATCTAGCTCCAGTTTGATAATGGCCTGTGCTCTATCATCATTCTTTTGCCAAGTAGTTGCAAGGTCCGTGTCCCGAGGTTTCTTCTCTTTGCCATTTGTGATGGCCCAGAGACCCTTCTTCATCAGGATGAGCTTGATGCGGGTTTGCCAAGTGTGGAACCCGACTCCTTTGAATCGAGCATTTGGAGAGTCTTTGCCCATGTTAGACTTACGGGAACAGTAGCAAATCAACTTCAGACTTATTAGATTTGAGCAACAGAAGAATTGGTTGAGAGACACAAGTGCTAAAAAACACTAACTGAGTGTCAATGAATACCAAATCTGTAAAAGTCTTTTACTCTTTTAAAATCCAAGTGATCTTTCCCTTCTTGATTTGATGATGATACCTTTAGATCTGAGTGACAGTACTTTAATGAACTTCAGAGAGTATTGCTCAGTGATTAAAATCACTGTTGATAACTTCAGTGAGAGAAACAGTGAAAAATGTCAGAATTTTGAAGCTTTGGCTATGGTGGAATTAGGGTTTCTGAGATAGGGGCCTGGTTTTTTGCTGATTGCAGGAGCTACAGTGGATCATTTTCAAAAAATTTTATATGCCTAGGAAGCTGACTTCATGGCCTACCAAAGCCCTATCATAATCGTCAAGATTGTGGCCTGTATGAAGCACGTAGACACGTCGAACAGAAGCAGGTGCAGTTTTGACAGGATTCCACAATTTCCGCAATGCTGGAGCCAGGGCGTAGTAACGTAGTCGATTTTTGTGCCAGGATGAATCGCCTTGAGCAGAGAAACAACTCCCTAGAAGAAATCGTGGGCTGAAATGGCCTGGTTGAAGAGTTATGGAAGCTCCAAGTAAGGTAGGTCCTGTCTGGCTATGGCAGACACAGAGTAGAGATTGAGGATTTTCACAATGCTAAGCTCCAGATGGTCCAATGTCCTGGATTGATGTGATACAGGGAAGCTTTGTGAGTTGGGGAATACTTTTTTAGAAGGAAGCTCCAAGAGATTTGACCTGTGGAGTGAGATATAAGCAGCTCAATCTGACAGGGTGCTGCTGGCTATGGCTGCCATGGAAGCTTCAGTGAGAGTAGAGTTGGGAGATGAAGTCATGAGTTGATATTGAGCTAGACTGAGGTTGAAAGGAATCAAGAGAGGCTAGACAAGCAATGCCATGCCCAACTGGGCTCTGATACCATGTGAGAAATGCAGGATCTAGAGCATGGCAAAACCGGAAGCTATGGAGGATGAAATGAGAAGTGTGGACTCATGATGGAGAAGACAAGGACACTGTTTGTTACACAAGTGAATTAGGTTCCAAGATTGAGACTTGGACTCATAAACACAATCTTGTGTATGTGGACAATGACATTGACACTTCACTAAAAAGAAAAGAGTACTATCATTGCATTAAGAAAGGAAGCAAGTACAATGCTTTATAGGAAAGTAGGAAACTGCAGTAGGCACCATTGTGCATATGGGATAAGTTAGCCTGCATATCCTTGACCCTGAGACTCCATACAAAGAGGCTGTTTGAGTGTGATTGTTGATTCTCAACAGACTACGTCCATGATCATGACCATGACCACGACTATGTCCATGACCCCGACCACGACCACGACCATGACCATGACCACAACCACAACCACGACTACAACTACGACTACGACTATGACTACGACCACGACCACGACCACCACGACTACTACTATGACTATGACGACCATGACCACCACTACCACTACCACTACCACTACCACTACCACTACCACTACCACTACCACTACCACTACCACTACCACTACCACTACTACTACCACTACCACTACCACTACCACAACTACGACCACCACATCTACCACTACCACTACCACTACCACTACCACTACCACTACCACTACCACTACCACTACCACTACCACTACCACTACCACTACCACGACTACGACCACTATAATAAACAAGAAAAGAAGAAGAAGATTTAGAAAAAAAACAACAACAACAACAACTACTACTACTACTATAACAAAAAACAAGAAAACTAAACAATAATAAACAAGAAAAGAAAAAAAACTATTACTACTACTACTACTACAACAAATAACAACAATTAATTTCCTTTTCACTCTTCCTCTCCCTCCCTCACCCTCACCCTCTCTTTCTCTCTTTCCCTATCAAGTTTAATGTTTTTTCTCTCTTTTTCTCTCTCCTCTCCCTCTCTCAATTTTTTCTCTCTACTCTCCCTCTCTCATTTCCTTTTCTCTCTTTCTCTCCCTCTCTCATTTCCTCTCCCTCCCTCACCCTCTCCCTCTCTTTCTCTCTTTCCCTATTAAGTTTAGTGTTTTTCTCTCTCCTCCCCCTCTCTCATTTCCTTTTCTCTCTTCCTCTCCCTCTCTCATTTCCTCTCCCTGCCTCACCCTCTCCCTCTCTTTCTCTCTTTCCCTATTAGGTTTAATGTTTTCTCTCTCTTTTTCTCTCTCCTCTCTCTCTCTCTCATTTTTTTCTCTCTCCTCTCCTTCGCTCATTTCATTTTCTCTCTTTCTCTCCCTCTCTCATTTCCTCTCCCTCCCTCACCCTCTCCCTCTCTTTCTCTCTTTCCCTATTAGGTATATGGGTTTGTTCTCTCTTTTTCTCTCTCCTCTCCCTCTCTCATTTCCTTTTCTCTCCTTCTCTCCCTCTCTTGTATATGCTCACTCCCTCACCCTCACCCTCTCTTTCTCTCTTTACCTATCAGATTTAATGTTTTTTCTCTCTTTTTCACTCTTTTTCTCTCTCCTCTCCCTCTCTCATTTTTTTTCTCTCTTTCTCTCATTTTTATCCTCTCTGATTTTTTTTCTCTCTTTCTCTCATTTTTTTCTCTCTTTCTCTCATTTTTATCCTCTCTGATTTTTTTTCTCTCTTTCTCTCATTTTTTTCTCTCTTTCTCTCCCTCTCTCATTTCCTCTACCTCCCTCACCCTCACCCTCTCTTTCTCTTTCCCTATTAGGTTTAATATTTTTTATCTCTTTTTCTCTCTCCTCTCCCTCTCTCATTTCCTTTTGCTCTCTTCCTCTCCCTCTCTCATTTCCTCTCCCTTCCTCACCCTCTCGCTCTCTTTCTCTCTTCCTCTATTATGTTTAATGTTTTTTCTCTCTTTTTCTCTCTCTTTTCCCTCTCTCATTTCCTTTTCTCTCTTCCTCTCCCTCTCTCATTTCCTCTCCCTCCCTCACCCTCACCCTCACCCTCTCTTTCTCTCTTTCCCTATTATGTTTAACATATTTTCTCTCTCCTCTCCTTTTCTCATTTTTTTCTCTCTCCTCTCCCTCTCTCATTTCTTCTCCCTCCCTCACCCTCTCCCTCTCTTTCTCTCTTTCCCTATTATGTTTAATGTTTTTTCTCTCTTTTCCTCTCCCTCTCCCTCCCCCTCTCTTTCTCTCTCCCTCCCTCTCCCTTCCCTCTCTTTCTCTCTTTCAATGTTTTCCTCTTCCTCCCTCTCCCTCTCCCTCTCTCATTTCCCTATTGTGTTTAATGTCTCCCTCTCCCTCTCTCATTTCTTCTCCCTCCCCCTCTCTTTCTCTCTCCCTCCTCTCCCTCTCCCTCCCTCTTCCTTTACCATTTCCTCCCTCTCTCATTTCCTCTCCCTCCCTCTCCCATTTCCTCCCTCCCTCATTTCCTCTCCCTCCCTCTCCCTCTCCCTCTCCCTCTCTTTCTCTCTCATTTCCTCTCCCTCTCTCAATACACACGAATTATACCAAAAACAAGTAAAAGAGAGAGAGAAAACTCCCTCTCCCTCTCTCATTTTCTCTCCCTCCCCCTCTCTCTCCCTCTCTCTCTCTTTCTCTCTCCCTCCTTTCCTCTCCCTCTCCCTCTCCCTCACTACAAGATATAGACCTTATAGCGACGTTTAAAGCGACGAAAATACAAACAACAAAATTTGCCCCCGTTGTCGCAAAAAGCGTCATTATTGACGATGCCATAGAATCGTCGCTATATGCGTCCCATTTGCGACGTATATAGCAACGCATATAGCGACGGTTACAGACAATTTGCGACACTGATAGCGACGACAATAGCGACGCGTGCAGTAAATTTGCGACGCAAATAGCGACGGTAACAGAGAAAAAAAATGTTGTGGCAGGGCAGCAAGCTGCCCTACCACATATAGCACTGTGTGATGTATGAGAGCCATACAAAATAGTTTCTGCACTGCTGCATACAAAGTGTTTGCAAACAAAAAGAATGTATACTGAAATCATAAAACTGATAGATGAAATAAATACATGATATCGCATAAAATGTGATTGGTACAATCATAAAACAATATCACTAATACATAGAAAATGTCTACATAGATCGGGCGACTAAAAACTAAAGGTATGTGAGCTCTAAGGATCCAAGGGCGAGCTACAAATCCTCATCCCCCGAAAGCTCTTCCCGCTGTAAAGGAGCATCAAACGGATTCTGCAGAAAAAGAAGCAACATATCAATCCACCATACAATAATGCATTCAAATATCTCATGGTAACTATGGACAAGAAAGATGAGTGACTTACTGGGCCGCCGCATCTATACAATCAGTCGATCAATGATCTGAGACCGTGCCTCTCTGCATATCGAGTCTCAAGGCCTTGCGGATCGCGATTTGTAATGGAGTGCTGCAAAGAAAACAAAATGCTAACTGTTAGAAATATGATTGTCAGTACAAAGAATATCTCAAAAAACAAATAAGCAAAAAAAAAGAGAAACTTACAAAGTCCTCCAAATATGTCCTGTGGCCGCCACTCCCAAGATGATGTACCGATCCGGCCTCGATTCGTGCCCTCACCGCCTCCCGCTGTTGACTCCAACGTCCTGGCGAATTTGTAGCCTCCTCCCTCAGTCGGCGCCAGTCGTCTGCATCTAACCACTCGGGCTTTGGAGCCCCACTCTTGATTGTCTTGCGTGGGTCGGATCGTCTATGTGACATGTATGCACGCATGCAATCCATCACCCAGCCCGTAGAGAATCTATCCACTGCGGCTGGCACCGGGAACTCCTCGTGCAAGGATGCTACTATGTACTCCTTGCTCCCCTCCCGTATGTTCCTCCAATGATCCAGGACGTTGTGCCGAAAAACTTGTTGGCACAACTCCCTCATGCGAGCCATCACCCTCCTCCCCTCATCATTCATGATGATGGCTCCTGACTTGCCATCCACTAGGTATCCATAATCCCTAGGAGTGTGCCTTGTATGGGCCCTCTCCCATCTCCGTCCACGCTCCTGAGCATATCCAGGAGACCCTTGAACATCCGGTGTACCGACGGGGGTACCCTCTCCCGGAGTGCCACTCAAAAGGGTGCCACCAGAGGGGGTGCCACCAAAAGGAGTGCCACCAAAAGGCGTGACATCTGCCGACGGCTGTGCAAAAGCCGGAGTAACTGGAGTGGAAGTCCCCACAGGTGTGACAAATCTTGGAGGTGACTGAGCTCCAGTTGAACGATGAGACGGAGACACCACGTCCGTGTCTCCACAGTAGCACCCCCCTGATCCTCCTGCAGTCGCAGTCCCTCCCTCTGGCCCAAGTCGCGAGCGTCGAGATCGTCTGCTCGAAGCTGAAGCATCTGATCGCGCTGAAGTTGATCTAGCAGAGCGCCCTGACGAAGAACGAGACAGCTCCTGATCTGCCATCTCTCCGAATCTCGCGAGCTGATCTGGAGACATACGTGCCATCATCTCCTGAAACTCCTCATCGCTCATCCCTCGACTCATCCTGAAAATGTCGATACCTGCACATATAAAAAATAATGTTAGAATAATCAATTTAAACTATACAAAGCACATTAATATAAATCATTTTTGAAAAATCCCTCTTAAAATGCATATCTTATCTACCTTTATGGAAGATCTAAACAACGAATTGAGTAATACAATTCTCCAAGAATGAAGTATTCTATGGTCCCATGTTAATCTCCTGACACAACTCTGCATACACTGGAAGGTCGATAGACATGTCACCACAAAAGAACGAGTCTGCCTCGTTTTCAAAAAATTCTACGACTTCTGTATTTCCATCATTGTTAGCCGATGCGGGCTCCAAGCTTGCGGTGGCCTCCACCCCTTGTAATTTCGATCCCTCTATTTGCATATTTTCTTCATCTATGCATGGAACATCGCTTTGATCGTATACTCTCACACCTCGAGGAGTTGAAGATATAACATACCACCATCGAGGTTGTCGGGGATTTGGATAGAAGATTACCTGTTCACAAACACTTACAAACCATCTTCAAACCATTGTGACATAAACCATGTCGTATTACAATTAGCAAGTAAATGACTAGTTGTACCTATTCACAATGGGCCGGCAACACAAAGGTGTCACGCAAATCCATCCATTTTTTTTCGGAATCTATTTCGAGAAATCCAGATGGACCTCATCGAACTGTTGCGCCAGCTCCTCCAAGTACCACTTTGAACCACTGCACATCGAATATTATCATGGCGAAGCTACGGTAATCCACCGTAATAATACTTTGCAAATTCCCAAAATACTCCATCTCATCCACAACCGTGTTCGGATCCGTTGCTCGTCGTCGACTCTCTTGCTCAAACCTTGCCATGACACCACAGTCCATTGTGGAGCGCATTTTGTCAATACGCTCCACCTGAAAATGCCGTCCGTGTGACCACGCTGCACTATATATTTTGTACTGCACATTGAAACACTCAAATTAGATGTAGCAAGCAAATTTAGATACGACACATTCTAAACCCCTCATTACCTTTGGACTACATCCCCTCGAGAACTCCCACTCCTCCATTGAGACCTCTGTCCCTTCGTTGGATGCTGCGGTCAAGGCTCCATGCAACCATCGTGTTGACATAAACCGTGGCATCTCCTCCATGCCTTCGGGATATCGAATCGGTCGGTGACACGTACTGTGTCGGAATTCAGCTCGCGCTTCCTCTCAATCTTGCCTTGCAATCTGGTACTTGGCGAGCCACGTCTCCATGGAGGCATGGTGCAACATACAAAAGCGATTCACCTTCTCTTCCATTGAGGCATCCATTCTTTTTTCTACCCCATTTCCAACCACCACATCTCCAGTCAGCCTGTCATCGTCCTTCAGCGTTCATAGCATTTCATTGTCTGGTTCCACCGTTGGTAGCCATTGTGAGATATGCACTAACACCTCTGACACCAACCAACCTTCCGCCATGCTACCTTACGGACGAGCTCATTGTCGCACAAAGCCTTTCAGGGTTTTCATGAAGCTCTCCAAGAAGAACATCCATCGCATATGGACAGGTCCAGCAATCTCCACTTCATCCACAAGATGCACAAGAAGGTGAACTTGTATCGTGAGCATGCTAGTGGACAGGTATTTCTCAAAGAGACAGACCGTCTCAATTGCTCCACACCTTGCGGATTCAATAGAGGACGTCTTAATCTCTTTCTATGAGATCCATTGCACCAAAGTCGACAGCTTGTAAATGGCCCCGCGAATTTCTGGAGTTAGGCATCCCACGATCGCGATCGGTAGGACAAACTGCCACAAATGAGAAAGCAGTAAGAATAATGGTCAGTTTTCAAATTTCAAAATTTCCACGCTAATTAAAATCCATTCTGTTCACAAACCTGACATATCTTATGCCAATCATGGGATTTTAGCCCAGACATTTGGTCATCTTTAGAAAATGCAGACCTGAGAGAACGCATCATACCCGTTGGAGTGCGGATAGACTTGATTACTTGCTTCACAATGCGCTCTTCTTTGGTAGACAAAACCCAGGGAGCGCGAGGAAGCTGCACTACCCCTTCAGCACTCGACTGCGGCCAAAGCGCCTCCATCTTACCTACCTCCTTTAAATCCATTCGTGACCCTATAGTGTCTCTCTTTCCTGTGATGTGGTCCCATAGCAAGCTCCCCACATTTTTGAAAATATGCATGGTTGACCTGTAAGTGGGTCCAATATGGCAACTCGTAGAAAACTGAGAACCGTTGCATTCCATTTGGATGTGATTCCGGGTTTACCATTTTCAGCTCGTACCAGCTTGCAGCGTTCATACGTGCTGGAGGTCGTCCAAGAAAACCTTCCCTCAGTTCATGATCCTCCGGCAAGAAAGCGACGTGTCCTTGATATACCATCTTCTTCATGGTTCGTGACCTTCGGGAGTCTAACTGTGGCCCACACAATGGACATGCATGATAACCTGAGGTAACTGTTGAGATGACAAGCTCAACACATGTGGACATTGATGATGGACCGCCTGGTTAGATGGGTCCACACATCTACACTTAGCACGTCGGTGGTCATTATGACTCTCACATGGCCACTGACTCACTACTTATTATATTCAGGTTGTTACACCTATTTACAGCTGGCATAGTTATAGCGCCAGTCGACTAGTGTAGTCGGTTATGCATTGTTTGACTTAGTAGGCCACTTTCCTTTTATCTTGTACCTTATCTATACTTTGTGTACATTTGTGAAGTGTGTGGAAGAAGAAGAAGAAATCAGCAAGAAAACGTTTTGGCCTCCATCTCTCTTCTTGTCTCTTGAGTGAGCTTCTCCTTGTGCATTCTGTGTGTGTTCGGCGCAGCATCTTGAGCAATCCCCTCCATCACGCGATTCTTGACATGGTATCAGAGCCACACCACTGAGAGAGGCTGATTTTGAAGGTTGAAGCAAAGGGGAAGAAGCAAGGTTCGAGCAAGCAAGTCACGGGTAAGAAGCTCTCTCATCCTTCCACTCTTTCTCTTGGATAGTGCCTATGGAGGCACCGGAAGCAGGGCAGAGCAAAAATCTCAGATTGCAGTGAGATTTGGTGTGCGCGAAGAGCACTGTATATTCTGCAGTTATTTTGGGCATTTGAGGCCGTTTCAGGGCCCGTTTTAGAGCCGCAAGTTGCGGACAGCAATTTCAGGGTACACTGTGACTTCAGCTGTATCGACCGACAGTGAGTGCGCAGGTTACATATTTCAGATCTGTAAAATTAAAGGTGTTCACCAGTGAGTAAACACGAGGTTTATCTGCAAACAGGTTGCAGATTGCATGTATTGTTGAGCAGACAGTGAAAAAGGCTATCTAGTGTATTGCTGTGCACTACAGGTCGAGGATTGCAGAAGATTTGCTTGCTGTTTGGTATTATTCTTGTGATAATGGCAGAGAACAGTGGAAGCCCCATCATTGAGAAGCTTGACAAGAACAACTACCCTTCATGGAAGTTCCGTGTCACGAACTTTCTTATTGGAAAAGGTCTCTACGAGTTCGTTTCAGGTGAAGAAAAGGAGCCAGAGGTGAGTGATCCTCCAACTACAGAAGAGATAAATGCACAAAAGGAATGGAATGCAAAAGACAAGAAGGTCATGTATTGGTTGTCTGCAGTAATTGACAATAATATGTTGGGACACATTAGAAATGCAGAGAATGCATATGCAGCTTGGACCATACTTGAAAGTATGTTTTCTGTAAATACAAAGGCACGAAAGATTCAACTCAAGCAAGAGTTGAATACATTGAAGAAAGGGAAGATGTCTATCAATGAATATGCATTGAAGGTAAGGAGCATTGCAGATGCATTGGCAGCGATTGATGCAATGCCCGATGATGATGATTTGGTGTCGTCTACCTTGGGTGGACTTAACAATGAAAAGGCTTGGAAGTCTTTTGTAACTTCCGTATATGTCAGAAAGCCATTTCCAGATTTTGATGAGTTGGTCTCTCTAATGATCACTGAAGAAATCAACATGCAGAGTGAGACATCTGAAAGAAGTGGTGAAAAGGTCCAGGCTTTCTACTCCAGTTCAGGAAGGGGATGTGGTAGGTTCTCTTCAAGAGGCCGTGGTACAGGACATGGTAGTGATAACCAGCAAAATAGATTGAATCAACAATTTGGCGATATGCAGGTTTCAGGAGGTCGTGGTAACTTTAGAGGCAGGGGGAGCTTTAGAGGAAGAGGTGGATGGCAGAACAGAGGTTCTAACAACTCTGGTATTGTGTGCCACTACTGTGGCAAAACAGGTCATATTGCAGCCCAATGTTATGCCAAGAAAGATGATATTCGGAGTGGTAAGTTGCAGCAAGGAAACTATGCATCGTCTTCACGACAGAATGAAGACAAAAATGAACGTTTGTTTGTTATGCAGCATATGCTGAATGCTGTTACAGGAAAGGGAACACATGAAGATGTTTGGTATGTCGATTCAGGTGCATCCAATCATATGACCAGCCATGCAGAATGGTTTGGAGAGATGCAAGATTTGCATAATGCAGGTTATGTGCAGACGGGTGATGACTCATGCCACCCAATTTCACACATTGGAAAAGTTTCCTTGTCCTTGCATGATGGTAAGACAAAGAGTCTTTCAGATGTATTATATGTGCCATCTATTACAAAGAATTTGGTGTCAATCGGTCAAATGGTAGAGCAAGGACTGCAAGTCAGATTTAATGCAAAGGGCTGCTTTGTAGAAGTCTTCAATGACAAGTGCAAGTTGGTAGTAAAGGGAAGTAGAGTTGGACGTATGTTCACTCTAGATGCCGGAATTCCTACTATGAATGCTGCTATGTATACCAAAGGAAAAGGTGTTGTTGCAGACATTGAAATTTGGCACAAACGCATTGGACATGCAAATGTACAAAGGCTGAAACTAATGCAGTCCAAAGGGTTGGTTACAGGTTTGCCTACATTTAGAGCTGCAGAATTTCAGAAGGTATGTGAAGCATGTCAGTTTGGTAAGCAGGCAAGGCAACCTTTTTCACATGATAGAGATGTAAGCAGAAATATTCTTGATGTTGTACATACAGACATTTGGGGGCCTACACAAAATGTATCTCTTGGAGGCAGTTCATACTTTGTCACATTCATTGATGATTGTTCTAGAAAGCTGTGGGTATATTTTATGAAGGAAAAGAGTGAAGCGTTTGAGCACTTTAGAACTTTCAAGGCTGCAGTTGAAAGAGAAATAGGCTTGAAAGTAAAGTGCCTGAGGTCAGATGGAGGGGGAGAGTACCTCTCAAATGAGTTCAGTGATTTTCTGAAGTCTCATGGGATAAAGAGATAATTCACATGCAGGTATACCCCACAGCAAAATGGGGTTGCAGAAAGGAAAAACAAGCATATTGCAGAAGTTGCACGCGCCTTGATGGCTGAAAAGAATATGCCTAAGCATTTTTGGTCTGAGGCTATTCATACTGCTATTTATATTATGAACAGAACTCCCACAGCTGCAGTTCATGGTATGACCCCCGAAGAATGTTTTACAGGTAAGAAGCCTGATGTTTCACACTTGAAAGTATTTGGCTGCATTGCGTATATTCATGTGCCAGATGAGTTGCGGAAGAAACTGGATCCAAAGGCTGAAAAGTGTGTCTTTATTGGATACTCTTTAGAGCAGAAAGGGTATCGTTGTTACAACCCTGTCACATGTAAGTTCAGAGTGAGCAGGGATGTCATCTTTGATGAAATGAGCAGCTGGTATGCATCTAGTGGTGATCCATTGGATGTTGATGATGATCATGACACTCATGTGCAGGCTGAAAAGCAAGAATCACGGACTCTTAGTGGACCAGAGACATCATCTAGTAGTCCTTGGTCTGGGAGACTAAGGAGTACCTCTACATCTTCAGGTGCATCTAGTAGCACTACAGGTAAAGACAAAGGAAAGAATAAAGTGTCAGAAGGCATTGATGCAGTTCTTGATGGAGACTCTAGTGGCTTAGAGAGCTTAGATGATGAGCTTGGCATTCCTTCAGTGAGAACTCCAGGTGTGCAGAGAGCACGGGCTGATGCAAAGACTCCATTGAGTGATCCAGTGGTACGCAGGTCTAGCAGGGTGAGATACCCTGTTAAAAGATTTGGTTTTGAAGGTTATGCAGCTCACCATTATGCTTATATGGTGAAACTAGTTGAGGATGTTGAGCCTACATGTTTTGAGGAGGCTGTTGGTCATGCTCATTGGGATGCAGCAATGGATGAGGAGATGGCTGCATTAGAGGCTAATAAGACTTGGGATCTAGTATCATTGCCAAAGGGAAAGAAAGCTATTGGATGTAAGTGGGTTTATAAGATTAAGCACAATGCAGATGGTTCTATTAGCAGGTACAAAGCTAGGCTGGTTGCAAAAGGCTATGCCCAGACATATGGCATAAATTATGATGAAACCTTCAGTCCAGTTGCTAGGATGGCAACTGTCAGATGTGTGATTGCTTTGGCAGTAGCCAAAGGTTGGAGGTTGTAGCAAATGGATGTAAAGAATGCCTTCTTGCATGGTGATTTGCAGGAAGAAGTATATATGGATCAGCCAGCAGGTTATGAAGATTTAGAGCATCCCACGTATGTGTGCAGATTGAAGAAGGCACTCTATGGGCTCAAGCAAGCACCTAGAGCATGGTCTGACAAGATTAGAGAGTATCTTGTCAATATTGGTTTTTATGTTTCTGATGCTGATCACTCACTTTATGTGAGAAAAGGAGATGCAGGTTTGGTCATCATAGTCATCTATGTGGATGACTTGATTATTACAGGTGATAGTGATAGTGGGATTGCTGAAGTCAAGGGTTGTTTGAAGATGAAGTTTGAGATGAAGGATCTAGGTGAGCTAAGGTACTTCCTTGGCATTGAGGTGGTCAGATGTGATGATGGTATACGGCTGTCCCAAAGACAGTATGGCTTGGATATGTTGTCCAAGTATGGTATGACAGCATGCAA